>NC_133621.1:273467874-273809957 GCF_048593235.1 Sminthopsis crassicaudata | reverse complement strand
GAAGTAAAAATTGTTTGACCCATGCTGTTGTTTTGGGAATTCACTTGAGGAAGGCTTTCAAATTAGTCAGCTATTTTAAATTGTTTGGATGGAAAACTTTCTATATTGAAGACTTAGCTCTGATATTTTTCCATAATATAATTGTTTAATTTTGGAGTAATATCTTTTCTTGCTTCTTGGAGACATAAAAATGGACTGGCCATTTTTGTGTCCATCTGGCTCATTTGACAAGTGAGATATCACAAGTCCATGCCTATTTTGGAGGCATACTGTTGTAGTATGGTAGAATAAACTTACTATATGACCAAGGACAAGGCGCTTAGTTTTTTTAGAGTCAAAGTTTCCTCATCTGTGAAAGTGATTGCATTATATAACCTATAAGGTCCCTTACAGTTTTGAAACTATGATCCTATGATTCTGGAAGCTTTCTATTGGCATGAAGCCTGAAGATCCAGGCCTAGGCAGTCTGTATTCTGAAAGACTTTACAAAGTTAGACTTACCACTTCATTTCCTGTTATTTGTCTTATTTCTGCCCCATGATTTTATTCCTCCTCTTATCTCATATCCCACCAGATAGTCCAACTAAAATAGGCTTTCATCATTTCCATCTGTCCAGAGTTTTGAGGATTTTCTAATCTAAACAGGGGAAGGTAACTTACAAATACATTAAAAAAATGACAAAAAAAGTTATTTCAAAGGCTTTAGGAATCAGGAAAGGGCTTCATGGAAAAGGTATAGATTGAATTGATCCTTGAAAAGAAATTAGGAGTCTTTATAGCAAAAGTAGTCTCATTGCTTTTAAGGATCATTTCTTTGTTGACAACCATGCTCTGAAGGCCTCCAAAGATTTACTTGGAGCAAACTGTAGAGGTAAAACAATCAGAGGACAGTCAGCAATTAAAGGCCAAAATAAACAGGCTTGGGCCCCAAATCAGGCCTTCTCTTTTAAATTGCTTCTCTTGAGGCAACTTTGAAAAAGTGGCAGTTTTAGCATCCTAGGGCTCATCCCACTTTAATCTTTGAAGATAAGCAAACCCACCAATGTCCTTGACCTACATTGAGCAAAAATAGCATTTTGAGTAATGTCAAGTAATATTGCTTTTTTCTTCTAGAATTTCAGAAAACAAAATAACAACATTTATAAAGAAGGCTCGTTCATTCCCGAAACATTTTTTAGCTTCTTTAATAAATCCATCAATGCCTTCAAGGAACTTGAAGAAATACCTGAGCGTAGCAACTGTGTCCTGCCTTCAACAATAAGGCCTGAGAAAGGTAAGAAGGAAAGTCGGAAAAAAAGGCTTTCTGACAGCAGCTTCTCAATCCCCAGAGATATGTATCTCTGTAAACATACCTACACATGGCCAGTGCATACATACATGGTTAGATCAGCCATTCTTGACAGCAGATTATTTTAAAATGGTAGCTATATTGGTTTCTAAGCCAACTTAATAAAATGAAAGACTTGCACACATATTTAAAAGCCACTTGTTTCTCCACCCCATCTTAGCTTAGAATTTACCTTTAAATTGTAAATATCTTGCTTTTGTCACCTTTTTCAATACCCATCTTTATATTGCTTCTGAGATAAGGAAGCTTTTATTCTATCCACCCAGGCTGTTCGATGGGTACAGAGACTCAGTGTCAAAACAAAAACAAAAACAAAAACAAAAACACCTCCAAACATTATATATATATATATATATATACACACACACACACACACACACATATATATACACATATATATATATGTGTGTGTGTTTAAAATATATATATATGTTACATATATATTTTAATATATAATATACACACATATGCCCACCCCATATATCTGCACTAATGCATACATATACACAGACACATACACATGCATGCACAGATACCTATTCAATCTGCACACACACAAAAATATATCATTCACATATACATACAAATATACACATCCTTTCACATCTCTACATATACATATATACAATGTAAATATGCACATTTACAAATACATGCATATTTGTGTATATATTTATAAAATTACACTGTACATAATATTTTAATATATAAAATAAGTTGATAATATATTTTTAATATATAAAATCTATAATAATTTTGAAAATCTTTACTGATGGGTAAATTATCTGTGCTGATTCTAATAATGATTATGGTGGTTTTTTTCATGTAGTAGACCAGTGTAATCAGATAATAAAAAGTTCTAAATCTGTAGACTCTAGAGCCTTAGTTTCCTTCTCCATAAAATGAGGTGTTGGGCTCAATGGCTTTTAGAGTCCCTTGAAGCTCCAAATCTGTGATCCAAAGGCACCAGACCAGCACAATACTACCTAATTTGTCGTCTAGAGTTTCGCCTTTAAGGAGCACTGAAATACACGTGAGTCGCTATGCAACACTGACGCATTGTTGCTTTCTATTTAGATTTCAGGGTCAATGTCACAAAACCATTTTTGTTACCCCCCGTTGCAGCCAGCTCCCTTAGGAATGACAGCAGTAGCAGTAATAGTAAGTATGAATATCTGATCTGATGCATGCATGGCTCCAATTAGCCTCCATAGGAGTTTGCATGAGCTTTAAATGAGATTGTCCCACAATTGGGAAAACTCACTAATAGGGTTACTGTCCTTTGGGTTGATGCCCCTCAGCATGTGAATAATCATTCCTGGCCTTTCAAAATGCACTTGCCCTTTAGAGTAATTTGGATTGTGAAACTGCCAGTGATTTTCTAGTTAGAGAATCTTAGTAACATCTTAAAGAACACAATTCCTTTTAGAGAAGATGCCATTTGTTTACATGTTGTTTTCTATGTTTCATCCTGTTTTCGTGTGAATGAGGAAATTCTATAATGTGAGACTATGTCAACCTAGTTGGTGGTTATTTGTACTTATTAATGTAGAACTTGAGAACTTTGCCTTCTTACCAATTACCCACATGAAGAAAAATATGCTGCTTTGTCTGAAATTTCTGGCATCTCAAAAAATCAGAATTTATGTACTTTTTTGTAAAACTTTAAAAAAAAAGACATCTTACGGACTGACTTTAACTTCAACTCATCAATTCAATTCAGTAAAATTTTGCTAAACTTTGGGTTCTGTGCTGTGGGTAGAAACAAAGGCAAAAGTAAAATAATCCCTTCCTTCATAAAGCCTACTTTTTCAGATACTCACCAGCTCTGTGATGCTGACAAATCACTTAACCATTGTCTGCCTTGGTTTCCTCAAGTATAAAGTGGGGATTATAATAATAGCATCTATCTTTCAGGATTGTTGTGAAGATTAATGAGATGATATTTGTGAAGTGGTTAGCACAATGTAGATGCTTAATAAATCCTTATTTCCTTCCTCCTTCTCCTTCCTTCCTTCTTTTCTTTTTTCTTCCTTCCCTCACTTCATTCCTTTCTTTCTTTTCTTCCCTCTTTCCCTTTCTTCCCCTCTTTCCCCCTTTCCCTCCCTCCCTCCCTCCGTCTCTCCTTCCATCCCTCTTCTATCCCTTTCTTCCTCCCTCCCTCCTTCCCTCCCTCCCTCCCTCCCTTCCTTCCTCCCTTCCTTTCTCCCGTTCCTTCCTTCCTTCCTATGTTATTCTAGTTGAGTAACACAATAACACAGACAGGTTATTATTATTACCCCCCCCCCATTTTATGGGAGTGCCTTTGGTCATAGTACTGCTATCCAGGCAAAGATCACATGTGGTCCATTTGCAAGATCATTGCTTTTTTTTCTGGGCTTTGAGGGCTACACAAAGAATTCCCTTTTCCACTTTTTTGGCTGTGGCAAGCTGCTTATTGAAACCCAAACTCAAGCTTTACTGCTAAACAGCTGTCTGAGCTCTGCCAAAGTGAAATTGGATGCTGATCAAGAAATTTGCAAATCATCCAAATTAAATCGTTTTCTTGAAGTGAAAGTCATTTCCTTCCCTCTCAGTCAAGAGCCATAGGCATCCTTTAACATCAGTTTTAATTATTTGGGAATGATTTATTCCTCCTGAGGGCAGAGTGTCAAGATGCCAAGATCTCTACTTTCTCATTTCTGTGAAAACTTTTTAGAAATGTGCTGAGATGTATCTGTGGGATACCATGTGGAAACCATGGGAAAAGATCTTTTTGTCACAGGTCACAGGCTTGACTAAAAGGAAACTCAGGAGTACAATCGTGGAGTGACATGGACAAGAACACTCCTTTGTACTCTGAGATGATATATATTTATTGGCAAATAGGAGGCAGTCCATATTATTCCAAAGTTTCCTTGGCATTTAAATCTCTCTAATCCTTCACCTTAATAATGGGAAAAGTTGCTTACTGGATAAAGTGTTGGACCTGGAGTCTGTAATATTTAAGTGCAAATCCAACTGAATATTTATAAACAGGATGAAACTGGGCAAGCCTGTCTCAGGTTCTTCACCTATAAAATGTATACTAATAAAGCCTATCTTCGATGGTTGTCTTGAGGATAAAATGAGCTAATATTTATCTTGAAATGCTATTTAAATTCTGTCATAGACAGTTAAGTGGTATGCTAGACTTTGTGTAAGGGAGTTCAAATCCTGCCTCAGACATTTATTTATTATCTATGTGACTTTGAGCATATTCTTAACCTCTACTTGCCTTGGTTTCCTTCTCTGTAAAATGGGTATAATAATAATAAACTGTGTTGTTGTGAGAATCAACTAGAATAACATATCAAGTGCTACATAAACATCATCTATTTTTATTACTATTTTTCTACTCATTAGCAATTGGGAATTGATGTCAAACAGACCACCAGGTCACCAGGATTCTCATGAGCAGCAGGCATTCCTACACCATGGATATACAAGTTTCTCCAACAATACTGAGTTTCTACTAAAAATATACCATGGAAGAATCTAATAGGCTTCAAGGCAGATCCAAACCCAACTAAATAGTCAATAAATAGTGGTTGAAATCTTGCCTCTGCTTCTCACCAATGTAGTTAAGTTCCAGTCTCTTATCTGGTATCAGTTTCCCCATCTGGGGATGGGGGTATCATCATACCCATGATTTGATGGATTCAGAATAGATAGGTTCTAAAGTGCCTTCTGCCTCCAACTTCTAAGACTGTGATTAAAAATGAACCACCTGTATAATGAATCCCAAGTTCAATAATGGTTTGTATGCCCCACGTTTGTGTGGGTAAAGAAAAAATTATCTTTAAAACTTTAAACATAATTAAATTAGAATAGTTTAAGGAAATTAGTAATTACCTCCATCATGGTGGAATGATCTCCAACATGTCTGTAACATGGCATTTTTTTTATATTACAGGGAAGTCATCAGTTCCTTTTAAAGACTCAAGTGTGCATTGGGTAGCCATTGTGTTGCCATCATTCTTTTCTCTTGTAATTGGCTTTGTTCTGGGAGTCTTATACTGGAAGGTAAGGAAACCCCCCCCCCCAATTTACGGTTTATGTTCATCTCAATAAAGGCTTAACCAATCAGCCACTATTTTGTGCAAAATAGAATCTACTAAGTAAACTAGTGGCTTCTTACTTGCATTCTTTATGTGACATATATTTAAATTCAAGTGAGTTTCTCTTTTGCCACTTGCCATATTTATAAAGGTTCTCTCCTGGTATATGCTTAGAAGATGAAGGATATTTCTAATATGTCTGAATTGAATTTTCAAAAAGTATTTACTTTAAAATAATATTTCAAAGTTAAATAGAAATTTTTATATGCTGTTTATATTCATTGATGTCTCTCCATCCCTTACTATATCTTGGTATATTACAAGTTGCTCTTTGTCAGTTTTCAAAACACCTTTTAATTTGAATCCTAATCATATTTTTAAATATGTTGATGCAGCCTCCTTGTTTCTAAAAATACTGAATCAATAATGTAGTGTTTTTCCTTAATTTTAAATTAAAATCTTAAAAAATATATTATTACATGATAGAAAAAGAATCATTGGAATTAAAAATATGGAAGATATATGCCACTTACTTCTTTAACTTTCCAGCCTTTAAAACTACTTCTGTATGATTGTGTTATTGTTTTTTTTCTCAGAAATAAGTCTAAAAATACTGAATCAATAAAATAAAACAGTATTTTCTTTATTAATAACTCTTTAAGAAATGCTATTACATGATGAAAAAAGAGTATCATTGGCATTAAGAGCATCAAAGATACATGCCATTTACTTCTATAACTTTCCAGCCTTTAAAACTATTTCTGTTTGATTGTATTTTATTGTTCTTTTCTCAGAAAAAACAAATGAGTCTTAAAATGGAAGGTGACAACAGAGAGATTAATGAAGAGGATAATGAGATTAGGTAATTTATTTTACCAAATGTACATATTATTGCTATTTTGCAAATACTTTGACTGTGTGTGTTCATGTCCTCTTCCTTATTCACATTGTCTCATGTAGTTTCACTTACCATCTTTCTGAATTCACATTTACAACTTGACCTCTCACTTAGTCATAGGTTGCTGGCTTCCTGGCCTTTGAAACTTATCAGCTATTGGAGTGTATCAGCTTCCTTTCTACAGTTCAAATATAATCTCAGAACGTCAGAAGAGTTATATTTGACTCTTTTGTTTCTCTTTTGTATGTCCAAGTTTTTCACTGCTGCTTTTGCTTTTCCTTGACTTGAATCACCACCCTAGTACATAATAATCATTGTCATAAACCAACATTACTGTCCTTTATGCCATCTTCATAATAATCTAATTCAATCTCACTTTGAGCATGCCATTTTCCTATTCAGGAACTTAAAAATGGCTTCATATTTCTAATAATAATAATGAATAATTATTATGTGATACTTTAATATAATAATATATTAATAGGTAATTTTAGTAGAAAACACTATAACTTCGTTATATAATTAGTAATGTGTACTATCATTAATATTGGATACTATAATATAATTTTCTACTATGGTATCATAAATGCTATAATTATATAGTATTATAGTTTTTATTAATAATATGAATATATATATACATACTTCATTATGTAGTGAATTTTATATAATTAATAAGATAAAGATATTTTATTAATTCTCATGAATTATATTTCTATATTATTACATTATATTGTATAATACATTCCTCAGTGTGTTGCAAGAAAAAGAGAGTTTCAAGAAGTATATAAAATACACTTTTATACAATGACAAGTTTTTTACAAGAAGGAAATCTTAACAAGAACCCTCCCATTGGCCTATCATCATCATTATAATGCAGCTTGGTATAGTGAATAGAGCACTGCACTATATATAACTTTCAGTATCCACTTCAGTATATATTTTTTGGCTACCTACTTTGTGCACATCACTGAGATAGGCACTAGAGGCACAAAGAAAAAAAAAAAATACCTTGCCTCAAGGAGTTTACAACCTATCATTTCCTTTAAGACAGATGAAAGTTCTTAACCTCAGAGATTGTGATGTATTTCAAATGTGTGTATGTATATCTCTTTTAGTATAATGAATTTCCTTTGAAATCCTGTATACTTTGTCATACACACTTAAAAACATTATTCTAAGCTTTGTAAGACTGCCAAAAAGATTCATCACACCAAGAAGATTAAGAATTCCTGTTCCAAGACCTTAATCAGAATTTGCCCCAGGATGCCTTTTTCAGCTAACCCTGTGCAAATATAATCATCCTTTTTCTTCATTCCATTTTTTTAATAATTGAAATTTTTATTTTTATATATGTGAGGCAGAATGGCACTCTTCATGAATGGGGAATTAGTGGAAGGCTAGCCTCTCTACTATGCTCCATGTGTTGTCTGGTTAAGTCATTTAGTACCTAAGAATATATAATTTGTAGAATATGTGCCAATCTGCCTTAATGAAAAAAGTTTCCCTACCTGGGAGTTGCCTATGTTAATAATGGCTTCTTAAATGTACACACACACACACACACACACACACACACACACACACAGAGCCTTTCCAGGTGTCCTTTAGGACAGGGATTGCATATTGTCTCTTTTGCCTACCCACAGTGACTAGATTACTCTGCAGCTCATTATAGGTGATCAGTAAATATTAACAGAGTGGCAAACTGGGATTTTGACTCAGAGCAAACTGTAGCTTGCTGTATTTTGCAATCTTTTGTGCTTAAACCCACAATAAACAATACTTCCACAATGATCAGTTCATGGTGTTCTCCAGAATCTGCAGCCAAAAGCAAATAAGGATTTTCTATTGTTTTTTTTTTTTTTTTATCCCCAGTATGTTGCAAGAAAAAGAGAGAGAGTTTCAAGAAGTGTAACTGTTGCTTGTATCAACACTGTTACTTTTGCACAACGGTAAGTTTTTCATGACAAGATGGAAGGCTTAACAAAAAGTATCTACCCTCCCATTGGCTAATGTTAGGATCAGGATTTTAAAAGGTCCTTGATTTAATTAAATACAATTTTTAAAACTCAAGCTGTTTCCTGTTGGAGTCATGCATGTCTAATTTGTTCCTTGTGAGCTTGGAGTCACAAATATTAGGCAAATATAGTCCTGATTAGTGGCTAGTTTTTATATAAGTAATATTGCTACATCTTCTCTAAGACATCTCTAAATATCTCTAAAGACAGAGCATTAAGATTTAAGGGACTAGGAATTAGTTAAGAGCTCTAAGCAGGAGAATAATAAATTTATAGGTAGGTAGTTGATTCTCATGTAGATGCTACAGTGCTCAAAAGATCCCTTCCCAGGTAGTATGTGTTCCCTGATAAAAGCAAGTGTGCTTAATTATAATGTAGAATATTTTGAATACAAAATGATGGAAGATCCAAAATCCAATCCTATTCAATAGACCTCATTTAGGTACCCACTACACCAAAGCAACGGGAATTGCTACAAAGTTCTAGCTTGTGTAGTGCTTTGGAAAGAACCCTGAGCTTGTAGCACAGGATGGGAGTTTGGATCTCTGACTCTGTTACAAAGTAGCTCCAGCACCATGGCCAAGTCATTTCACCCTTCAAAAGCTTAAAATGGTTGGACTCAATGACCTCTAAACTTCCTTTTTAGTTCTTGATCTATGACTCTATGTACATAGATAAGTAAATACAAAATAATTTCAGGAGGGAGAAAGATTAGGAAAGACCTTGTGTAGGAGGTGGCTGCAGAGCTGGATTTTGAAGGAAATGAGAGGTTATATATAAGAGGTGGAGGTGAGGAGGGAGTAGCATTCCACGCATGGAGGTCTGCTTGTGCAAAGACACAAAAATGGCAGAAAGCCTAGGAGGCCACTTTAGTTGGAACTGAGTAGTGTGTGAGACAGGTTGAGGGAACACTGAGGTCAAGGAATAGAGAGAAATTGGATTGATTTAACTCTTAGACTATTTATTTCCCCATCCATTTTCTCGGATCATCCTCCCAGGCCCCAAGACCGCCATGGGAGGAAGACACAGTGCTACAGACTTGGCCAGTGACCAATTCTGTCTCTTTTTTACTTCATACCTATTTGTCTGTCCTCCCCTTCCCCCCTCCCCCATCTCCTGTTGATTTCTGAACAATCACCATAATATACACAATAAATTCTAAATTCTTGCCATAATTGTCCCATTCTCTTCTTATAACTTTTCTCTCTTACAGAAAAATAATCAAACCTCTTCAGCATTTGTTTTGCTGTAATCTTTTAGACACCCTCTAGACTAAGGGGAAAAGATATGTTTCTCCTCTAAACTTAAATCTTCCATTTGTATTTTGGGTCTTGTTCTTGCCTGTCTTCTCCAGAACGTTGTTTGTAAATAAACCTTCCTCCTTTGACTTATGGAATAGAATATAGAAAGGTATGTTCTGAATTTTGTAACTTATGATGTTGGGGAGTTGCCTAAAGCACTGAAAGTTTAGTCCAGGGTCACACAGTTTATGACAGAGAGAAGAATTTGAACGCAGTAATTGCTGTCTTCAGGGATAGCTTTCCATGAATTGTTCTATAGCTCCTTCATATTCATATACATAGCAGGCACTTAATAGTGGAGTAGAATCTTTTCCATGACCTTATTTTCACCTACTTCTAGACATGCTTAAGTATTCTTATCTTATAAAAGAAAATCAATCACCAAGCATTTAAGCATATGACAGTAACCAGGAGAGACACTGGGGACATTCTTAACTCCTGAGGAACTTATATTCTAATAGCAATAGCAATAAAAAACAATTAAAACAATTTTTTCTTGATCTCCTAGGGCATTTGAATTTACATTCAATCTTCTTCCTTTTGCTATCAAAGTCTGTCCACTTAAGGTTAAAGAATGTTCTATTCTCCAAGATTTCTTTCCATTCTCTCTAATTCCAAATTTTTTATTCTCCCTAAAATATCCACTTCTTCCTCAACTATTTCTCTTACATATTTAGCCTACTACTAATAATAAATACATTTATATAGCACTTCCAGGTTTGCAAAGCATTTTACAAATTTTAACTCATTTTAACTTTACAACAAAATTTTAAGTTAAGAATTATTATTCTTATTTTTAAACTGAGGCAAATGATTTGCTTTAGGGTAACAACTAGTAAATATGTGAGAAAGGATTCGAAATTAGGACTTTGTGAATTTCTGACTGTGTAAAGCAATCAATTAGGAAATTGCTGGACTATTTTTTAAGCAAGTTTAACAACTTGAGAATCAAAATAAAGCAAGCCCAAATCCCCTACTGCCATGGGGAAACTAGAACCATATTCATTCAAAGAGTCAGACCCACAGAAACCAGTGACACCTTTTTGTGAAATCCTTAGCTCAGCCTAGATTGGGAATAGATTAAAAATTAAGGAATCAGGGAGAGATAGTAGGATCTTAAGATTGGGTAGTTTGTTACCAAATAGTAAACATTTTAACCTATTTACTTACCAAAATATAAAACCTTTTAAAAGTCTGTAAATGAAGTAATGTATAAAGAGCTTTGTAAACATTAAGGAGTTATATATGTCAGCTTTTATTACTATTACTAACATCATAGCTTTTCTTAGTTGTGAAAACTAAGAAAATTTGAGAGCACATTAGTTCAGAGCCTACCTGAATGACCAAAGGTCAAAGAAGTATACTGTTCTATTAAGCCTGATTACAGAGAGGAGGGAAGGAATAAACACTTAGAATTAGAATTAGGGTTACCATGCTAGTAGTCAAGGGTGTACTGGTAAAAGCTTACCAACTAGCTCTCTAAAAAAACGCTTTTTTAACGCTTTTAAAGTTTAGTTGCATCACCAATATCTTTACCCCCTCCCATTAATTTCTTAACTCTATATGTTCAGTCAACCAAATAAATCAAACTATGATTTGTGCTTGCTATGTGCAAAGTACCATACTAAGTGCTTTTTCCATATTTTATCTCATTTGATCCTCACAATAAACCAGAATGTCCCACAGGTAGCAGAAGTGGGATTTTAACCCACATTCTCTGATTCAAATTACAAGATTCTTACTGTAGAATGACTTAAGAGTTTTACAAACACATGGTGAGTAGTAGAAAAGGAAATACAAATACATTGAATCAGAGCTGAAAAATGTCAAACATGAAGCCAAAGTTCTATAGTTCATAACCACTCTGAAGAAGTGTGATTTCAACCATAAATATAAATATATAAAAAAGCATGCTGCCTCATGACAAAATCTACCATGGTGCAGGACTTGGGGAGAATCTTTTTTATTTTTTTATTAATTTTATAATTATAAATTTTTTTGACAGTATATATGCATGAGTAATTTTTTTAATAGCATTATCCCTTGTATTCATTTTTCCAAATTTTCCCCTCTCTCCCTCTACTCCCTCCCCTAGATGACAGGCAATCCCATACATTTTATATGTGTTATAGTATAACCTAGATACAATATATGTGTGTAAATCCAGTTTTCTTGCTGCACGTTAAGTATTGGATTCCGAAGGTACAAGTAACCTGGGTAGATAGACAGTAGTGCTAACAGTTTACATTCAATTCACTTGGGGAGAATCTTAATCAGAATCTTTATCTGATTTTCTCTCTCCCCTGCCTCCCCACAAATATTGGATCAGTCACTGCTGCAATAGGCTCAGGAATGGTTCAGTAGATCTTTTTGCCTCAAACAGCTCTTTTCTTAGGTGTTTCTGGGGACTGAAGAAATGAAACCTACATTTTTCTAGCAGAGATTTTGCTGAGAGGTACCAATCTTAGACTCATCCTTCCCTCATCTTGGACCAAGATATAGATAGTGCAATAAAAGAAGTGTTGAATTTTTAGTCAAGACCTAATTCTGATTAAATGTCATTGTTGGAAGTAGCTTAGGTGGTACAATGCCTAGTGTGCCAGGCCCGTAGTCAGGAAAATCTTAGTTCAAATTTGGTTTCAGACACTAATTAGTTGTGTGACCCTGGGTAAATTTTCTTTAATTTCCTCATCTATAAAATGAGCTGAGGAAAAGGAAATGGCCAATTACTCTACTATTTTTCCAAGAAAACCCCAAAAAAGGGGCATAAAGAATTGAATGTGACTAAAATGACTAAACAACAACATTGTCAAATAGGTAGTACATGTTGAAGGCAATATTCGATTCATCCCGTGACTTCTTAGCTATCTTGTCCTCCTCACTCTTTTGTATATCTTAGAATTTTTTAAATCTTAAAATTCCAAGGCACTGTAGTACCTTGCACAAAATAAGGATATGAATATTTATTGAATTGATTTAGAGGGAGAAATATTGTCTAGATCAGGTTAAGTAATCCCTCTAAGCTTTGGCATCTTCTGAGTAATAGCTAAGGAAATTGATTTGATGATCTTCTGGCATTCTTTCTTAAGAGATATTTTATTCTTCTTACCTTGTACACACATTTTTACTGCCTCACTTTTCCCCCTCTCCCTTTCTTTTATGTCTATGTCTAATCTGCATAAGACTTTTGGTGATACCCTCAGATATTTCTTAGCTTAGCTCTTCTTAAAGAAATGAGAGCCAGAGTGATTGCTGACCCTTGTAAAATAACTTTGACAAAGATTTTTCTGACTACTTCTGAATCAAGAATGAAAAGAATGGAGAAAACAGAAATACTACAACGTTTCTCTCTTTCCTCCTTCTCCTCTAGGCGGGTAACAGTTTTATGTTTGCTTCATAAATGAAGCAGCTTTAAGCAAATTCATATTCTGTCTGGAGTGACAGACTCAGTCTCTGTCTGTACTTGCAACCCATGACTCCATAATGATGATTCAGAAATGGGGACAAAGTGTCTTACTGTGAAACCAGCGCTGAATTAATCATCTGCAAAGAAGAATATGCATGGAGCAAAACTCTATTTTAAGAATTTGGGGATTTGCCGTCTCATTTAGAACTGGTAACTCATGTCGGGAAAGGAACCTGCATTCCCTGGATTCCATGCACCATCCGCATGCCTCCAGCAACTGTAGTTTACCAAACATCTATATGTTCTAATCCTTCAATTGCCATCTGCATCCCACAGCTTAACCTGGTCTGTAGAAATGGCCTCGAGCTTGAATTGTGGAGATAAAAAAATGAAAGAGAAGCTTTAAAAAGCAGAGTTTTAAAGACACTATTATGGGAAGAGGGGAAATCTGAGAGATGCAGAAGGTAGCATGCCAGCCTTTAGTCTTACAGAACCTAGGTTCATGTTTTGGACCACATGACATGGAAACCAGTCTTTTTCTCTGCCCAATGAATATCATATTTATCCATCTCAAAAAAAAAGCCTACCGGATAATCTGACATGGTTGGCTGTCCATGCTCTCCATGCAGGGGAAGTTAATATTGAATTAGGACTGGTGATACTATCACAACACGGAGAAGCTCTGAAAAAGTGATCATATGAAGAAGCTTTCAGCACTGAATATCAGAAGGGGCCAACCTGAAGAAGACATTTGGTGCCCCTGGTGATATCCGCCCTTTTTTGATAACCACTATGGTGTGTATAGTTATGTTTCCAAAATATATTAGAGCATTTTATATACATATATTCTAGAAACCTTACACAAAGAGAGGCTTAGGAGAAACTGCTGAATGTATGGAGATCCCACTTAAAACTGCAGCTATGGGAGGAACATGGATGTGGCTTAGAATATTCATTATCTAACACAGCCCTAAACATTGATTTCAAAACCTTGGCCTTTGCAAAAGAGCAAGGAATCTAGAAACTTTAGCTAACGTAGTCTTTGTCATGTTCAAAATATCCATTTATTGAAGATTTGGCACTATTCATTAAGGGTATAATTGAGAGGGTTTTTTGTTTTGTTTTGTTTTGCTTTAAAGCTTTATTTAGTTTTGCATGTTGGCTTGCTGTAGAAAACACATGACTGCCTAGGACATATTTTGGAGAAATTTGGCAAATGTTGCTAAGAAGGGCAAAGGATAGTGATTTTGTCAGCACCGGGGATTCTTAGAACAAAATCTGCACCTTTACATAGAAGTTAATAATTGCCCTAGCATCACACAGCCAGCAAGTGTCAGGGATGTAATTTGAACTCAGGATTTCCTGACTCCAAGTCTAGTACCAAATCAACCATCCAATCTCCCTATACCAGAGCCCTTCATAATATGGATCCTTAGTTATTTTAAGCTAGGATTTTAAGTGTCTTGAAAAGACTTTCTAATGATATGTTCCATCTTCTAAAAGGCAGACAGTTAATTAAAGCCAATGAACAATTAATTCTTAGTTTTTTTTTCCCCTCTTAGATGTGTGTGTGTGTGTGTGTGTGTGTGTGTGTGTGTGTGTGTGTGTGTGTGTGTAAGAGAGAGAGAAAGAAAGAGAGAAAGAGAGAGAATGATTTAATGTGCCACAAAGCTATAAATGGAGCCAAAAGTGTATCCTTCCAAGCTGATGATTGGAACAACAGTATAATGATCCCCATAGACTGGCCACTGACAAAGTGGCCTCTTGACCCAGAAAAGACATGAAACAGTCATTGTTTTCCTTCCTTTGTATCAAAATGTCAGAAAGTCTCTATGGTGGTTGGAATCTTCAGTTTGGGCAATACTGTATGGACTGCCCAATTCTCCAAGCTTTAGAAGACAGTTAGATACATTTAACAGTAAAACAATGTTGAGTATAATTGTTTGATGCTAGTTAGTTGGGCACAGGCCTGTCTGTAGAGCAAATGCATAGCTTCACTATTATAGTCCAGAATTGACGAAATAGAGAGCACACAGCATTATTGGAATTAGCTGACATCTATCTCTGGGAAAGCACCTTGCGATTTCCTATTACATTCCTATCCCATCATTACATTGTCTTTTGAAGTAGCTTCAGAAGGTCTGAAGATCTTTGTGTATGACCCTTAAAGCTTTGCACCTTATTTTGAGAAACCTAGATTGGTAAAGAAATCAGCCCCATGACTAAATGGTTCTTGAATAGTGAAATCCAAATGATCCAGAATGAATACTGAAGTACACTTTTTTTTTTTAAATACACTGCCAATCTCAAATATCAGAAACTTCTGTTCATTTGGTTATTGAACTAGTCAGTAGTCATGCCATACTATAAGGTAAAATGTCATTTTAAAAAGTTTCCTTTAGGTAAGATTTAGATTGTTTCTAGTAAATCAAAGTGTTTTGGAAGATCTTGTGATGCATTTATTTTATCAACAAGATTCAATCTAATTTTAAACCTTCAGTGGAAAAAAAATTCATTTCTCATTCACAGCTGTCCCTATACCATTTCCCTAAAGGTGTGTCATCCACATTTCTTCTTACTGGAACATTTAGTCCTTCCACATTTCTTTGTCTTTAGCACAGAACAAGAAAAGAAAAATAGAGATGACAATTTCATGTATAGTATTTAGTACTGGAGCTTATATAAAATGCTGACTTTCCAGAATCATTTTTGTTTTTGTTTAGAATGTAAGAAGGGCCCATTAATCAAAGCAAGATTCACCTTTACCTAAGGTAAATTGGATAACTATTTGCACAAGTGATGGCTTTTCAACTCTTCTTGAATGAACAATTTGGATCACCTTCTACAAATGCATCATGATATTCAAGTGCACTTCAGATCTTGCAGTCAGGAAGAGTTGCTTTAATGTATGTTTTAACATTTGGAAACCCACCAAATTATGCATTTCAATATCTTTATGTTATTAAAAAAGCTAAGAGCCTAAAATGTAGGATGTACATAAAATCCAAAATGCCAGAAGATATTTTAAAATCAATTTGGGACAGACTAATCCGTAAATTACTTTTCTGGCCATTTGTTATTATTGTTTTTTCAAATGGGAAAATGAGAGAATTTTTTTAAGTCAACTCATCCTTCATATAATTTCAGAATGTGCCACCTTGAAACTTCCCTTAGAATCAGTCAATTAATCAATAAACACTCTTTAAGCATCTATGCGCCAGGTACCATGGAAGGTGTGAGGAGGAGAAGAAGATGAGTTTTTTAGCTTGAGTGCTCTAAGGAACATTATTATAATATTGAATTACATATTCATTAGAATTGGTAATACTTTGTTCTAGGAGACAAATAAGAGTATTTAAATTTCACAATGAGGGCTTTTTACAAGCAAATATACCTGTAAAAAGTCCATTTCTGAGATCCTGAAATATTTACTAAGCAAAAATGCATATCTATCTATATAATTATGTAGATATTTGTGTATTTCTATCACCACATACATACATACACACTATGGTTGCTTTCTCTTTACATTATTATTATTATTATTATTTAAGCACAGGAGCTGTTGAATGGAAGATCTAACAACACAGTGCCATTTTCAGTTATTTAACTCATGAGCTGCAAGATTCACAATATCTCCCCAATCAGAAAATCCTAGTCTCCTACACTATCAAGTGCTAGTGTAGGATTGCACACAATATCCACATGCCATGATTTTTGCAATGAGTGTGCTTGAAAAAAAGGACCCCGAATCCTTTTCGATGGATGCACAGGTATATTGTTGGTTCTGTTTTAGATTGGAGTTCTAATGTAAATGTATGTCAACACTACTCTGCATAGTTTGTTATGACTGAAGGTTAATTAAATCAAAGAAGTTTGTAAAATGTGATGTGTATGTGTATATACCGTATGTGTACTTTTTAAAATAGGTTTATGTCCTGACTCTTTTTTTTTATACTGGTTTGAATTTGAAATTACATTATATATACATATACTTTATTGTTCTAAATAAAGAATTTTATGCACTATTGTGAGATGGTCTTGTCATTAATGATTTTACAATTCTTCATATAATCATAGAATTACAGACCCTAAGATATAAAGGACAGCAAAGGTTACCTATGCCTGAATAATATTTCCTACCCTAATACTAACTAATCTAGACACAGCTTGAAGATTACCTCCTAAAGAAGCCCATTCTATATTTACACTGTTCTAATCATTAGGATTTCTCCCCCTTCCATCAAAACTAGATTTAATTTTATACATATATATATATATATTTTTTTTTGTGTGTGTGTGTGTGTGTGTGTATACGCACACACATTATCATCATCATCATCATCATCATCATCATCATCATCATCATCATCATCCCCCATCCTGGGTATCCTTTTCTGAATGCTGATGTGGTATCCAGAACTGAACACAATATTTTTCATTGATAATAATATTTTATTTTTCCAAATACATGCAAAGATAGTTTTCAACATTCACCTTTGCAAAACCTTGTTCCAAAATTTTTTCCCTCTCTTCTTCTCTTCTTCCCAAGAAAGCAAGCAATAGGTTAAGCATGGGCAGTTATTATAAACATATTTCCATATTTCACATGCAGCACATACACAAAAAAATCTGATCAAAAGGGAGAAAGAAAAGCAAACAAACAACAAAAAAGGTGAAAATGCTATGATTTGATCCACATCATTCTCTAAATGTGGATGGCACTTTCTATCTCACATCTATTGCAATTGCCTTGAATTGCCTCATTGTTGATAATAGCCAAGTTCGTTTCAGTTGATCATTCCATAATCTCATTGTTACTGTATATGATATTGTCTTGAGTCTATCCACATTACAGCCTCACCAAAACTGCATTCTAAATGTGATCTCATTAAGACAGTATTATCTATGCAGTAATACTCTGCTTTGGGTGTGAAAAGGCCTAAGGCAGGTCTCTATTTTGAATAGTTGTGTAAGATTGGACAAGTTAAATGGGTCTAAAGTAATTGTTATAGCTACTTCATGGAACTGATATGAGGAAAATTCTATATAAATATGAATTGTCATTATAAAATGATAAGAACCATCTGAATTGGCAAAAAAATATACAATTATAAGATTTGATTCAATTTTGTTTAATTTATTGAAACATAGATATGTGTGAAAAATTAGGGGATGCATGCCTTGAGAAGATCAACTTATTGACTCTTGATTCTAAGCTGCTAATAAAATGATGGAATATTGGGTCCCAAATAAAAGCCCAGAAAGAAAGCATGGTTTAGTAGGTGGAAAGGTCTTCTTAAAGATAGGATGGTGAGCTGGATTCTAGTCCCAGCTCTTAAATTTACTGACTGTGACCTTGAGAAGAGGGAGAAGACTAAGCATTTATAGAGCACTCTATTATGTATCTGGCTCTGCATGGCTGGACCTAGAAGGCTCTGGAAGAGAAAGTGAAGTTAGTGACTTTGTATAACTCTGTTTTATTTGAATCCAATTCACTTGCATGTCATGGCATCAACTATCTGGTGTCATAGTAATTTTCAAGAGTACGTGTGAGTAAAATGTTTGTGGCAGCCCTTTTTGTAGTGGCAAGAAACTGGAAACTGAGTGGATGCCCATGGCTGAATAAATTATGGTATATGAATGTTATGGAATATTATTTTTCTGTAAGAAACAATAAGCAGGGTGATTTAAGAAAGGCCTGGAGAGACTTACATGAACTGATGCTGAGTGAAATGAGCAGAACTAGGAGATCATTATAAACTTCAACAACAATACTATATGAGGATGTGTTCTGATGAACATGGCTCTCTTCAACAATGAGATGATTCACTAGTTCCAATGATCTTGTGATAAAGAGAATTATTTGCACCCAGAGAGAGGACTATGGGAACTGAATGTGGATCACAATATAGTATTTTCATTTTTTGTTGTTATTTGCTTGCATTTTGTTTTCTTTCTCAGTTCCTTTTTGATCTGATTTTTCTTGTGCAGCATGATATTTGTGGAAATATGTATAGAAGAATTGCACATGTTTAACATATTGGATTACTTGCCATCTAGGGAAAGGAGTAAGAAAAAAGGAGGAAAAAACGTTTAGAATACAATATTTTATAAGAGTGAAAATTATCCATGTATATATTTTGAAAATAAAAAGCTTTAATTTAAAAAAAAAAAAAGTAGGTGCTAATGTTATCTTCATTTTTCATTTGGGAAAAGTGAAGGCTAATGGTTAATCAGTTCTCCCAGGGTCACCCAACTAGTAAGTACCTGGGGTCATGTTTGAATTTAGGTTTTCCTAGCTCTAGACCTAATAGCTTCCTCAACTTTAGGTAAGTAATTTAATTCATCAGCATGCTAAGGCAACTTTCTTAGCCTATAAATTGCAGAGAAAATGCCAGCCTCCACTGAATGAAATTTCTCATCTGGGAGTTCTCTCTCTCTTTCAGTTTAATCACATGTCTAGTTTCTGTACTTATCCATTCTTTTTTAATACATCATACATCAGTCACAGGTTGTGTTGTCTGACTTCATGACCCTATATAGAGTCTTATTGGCAAAGACACTGGAGTGGTCTGCCATTTCCTTCTCCAGTGGGTCAAGTTTTATCAGAATTCTCTGGGGTGACCTGTACATTTTGGGTAACGCTGCATGGTATTACTCATCGTTTCACTGAACTACTGAAGTTTTCCCACCATGATAAGGCAGAGGATCATTAACATTATATCTCCTTGAGTTTAAAACTCACATGATCCATTGGAAGTTAAATGCCCCCTTTCCTACCTCTTGTAAAATGGGAGGCTTGGCCTAGACAGATGGTTGCAAAGGTCTTCAATTATTTCGGTCAAACAGAATCTGTACTATATTTTTCCTAGAACTAGGGATTTTGCAACCTGTATTCCTTTTCCCAAAATACTGGTTCTGGGTTTATTTTTCTTGCCTTTGTTCACAATCATATCTTTCCCAATTTTTCACATGTCCCTCTCAAAATCTTTTTATATTAAAATCCAGTCCCTGAGTGGTTAGCTGAAGCATGAAATTTAAACATTTCCCACACCCTCACTTCCTTTTGGGTTTATAGTCAAGCATATTCTTCCATACAATGGACCAGAACCAACCATTCCAAAATGTTGAATACTTAAGTATGGTCAATGATCTGCAGTGTCTAGTATATAATGAGATATTTTAAAAATTAAATTTTTGTATGTATGATTTTTTTCTAAATTTCTTCCTATATCCATCTTCCTTCATCTTCCCAACGAGTCAGGATGTATAACAAAGGATGTATATCTTTAAAGGAGGGGTGTGAAGAGAACAAACTAAATGTTTATATTTTTGTGTTAATTAACTTATTGCCTGCTGTATTCCAGGCACTGTGTCAAGTGTTTTTACAATCTCATTTGATCCTCAATTTACCCTGAGAGGTAAGTGCCATTATGATCTTCATTTTACAGTTAAGGAAACTGAGGTAGACAGGTTAAGTGACTGGCCCAGGGGCACAGAGCTAGTGAGTAAGTGTGGCTGAATTTGAATTCTTGACTCCAGGCTCTACACTCTATACATTGTTTCACTTAGCTACCTGTAAGAGAAAAAAATAAAGGAAGAGAGAAAAAAGTAAAACTTATTTTTAAAAGATCTGTGTATAAATTCCCTTCACAAAGATGGCCTAATCAACTTTCTGTGAGTTTTGTTTGGGGAGGCAATTGAGGTCACATGACTTGCTGAGAGTCACACAGGTAAGTGTAAAGTGTCTGAAGTGACCTGTCCTCCTGATTTCAGAGCTGGTGTTCTATCTACTGTGCCATCTAGCTACCCCTTCTATTTATTTTTTAAATTGGACTCATGATTTCATTGCTATAGAGAACTCTCCCTGCCAATCTGGGATATGTGCTGATTAAAGTTTACTAACCAGCTCTAGAGGGGGGAAAGCCTGACACTTAAATTTAATCTGATTTACTAATGTATTCTCTATCTGTTTTGTAAATCTACACAATCAACAACAACATCAAAATTAAACCCTGATTTTTTCATTTGCTGATTTTTCTCATGCTGAAAAATTAGCAATCAACTCAAACTGATTTGGGCCAATTCCAGCTTGTCCTTAATATAAATGTGGGTCTGCAATTTAGTTCCCTGGTACACTGATAAAAATTATTTTAAAGGTGAGAATACTATTTTGGGATCCACATTTAGCCTTCATAGTCCTCTTTCTGGATGCTGATGACTCTCTCCATCATAAGTCTATTAGAATTGACCTGAATCACTTCCTTGTTGAAAAGAGCCATGTCCACAACAGTTGAACATCATGAAATCTTCATATTGCTATGTACAGTGTTCTCTTGGTTCTACTCATTTCACTTAGCATTAGTTCATGTAGGTCTCTGCAAGCTTTTCTGAAATCATCCTGCTTATTTCTTATAGAACAATGATATTCTATAATATTCATATAGCATAACTTATTCAGCCATTCCCCAGTTGATGGGCATCCACTTAGTTTCCAGTTCCTTGCCACTACAAAAAGGGCTGCTGCAAACATTTTTGCACATGTGGGTCCTTTTCTCTTTTTTATTATCTCTTTGGGATACAGACTCATTATTAGCAGAGTTCGATAGCCTTTTGGGCATAGTTCTAAATTGCTTTACAAAATGATTAGATCAATTCACAACTCCACCAATAATATCTTTTTCCACATCCTCTCCAATGTTTGTAATTATCTTTTCTGTCATTTTAGCCAATCTGAGAGGTTACACAGATAAATTAAGCTACTTTTTCAGAGCCAGACAGGATGTGTCAAAGGTGGGTGTGGAATTCAGGTTTTACCAACTCTATAAACTACAGAACATTACTTCTCCACCAAATTGTTCTAAGTAGTAAATGAAATAATGTAGGAGAAAACATTTGCAAAAAAAAAAAATGTACTCCTCTGACTTATCTCATGAAGAATTATGTGTCTGTGATAGAATGATACTAAGCATTCAGTTAGAATGATACTCCAATGGACTAAGTTGACAGCATACAGTGGCTCTCCCCTCTCTCTCCTCTATACACATTTATACCTCTTTCTGATTCAGAGATTTGGATTCTGGTTCTAGAAATGAAGAGTTCTTTTGTACATGTCTGCTTATCTGAATATCTTTCAAATACTGGGTTGTGGGTTGAAAGGAAGGCAGTTTTTAAGCCAGTCAATTGACCAAAGGTTGGCAGCACCTATGGCAATTGTCTTTAATTTAATCACAGTGTTAGAGGTATTATGATATAGTGAATATAGCATGTCTGACTTGGAGCCAGATAGAATTGGCTTCAAATACTCTTGTAGTTATTTAATAATTCTTAGGTAGGCAAATCCCTTAACATCTATTTCTTCATGTACAAAAAGAAGAAATGACACTTATCTTTTAGGAATATTGTAAAGATCACTAGAGATAATGTCAGTCAGTCAGCAAGCATTTATTAAACATTTTGTATGAACCAACCACTTTACTAAGGGCTAGTGATTAAAGAAAGTTAAAAATGTCCTTGCCCTTAAGAACATTCTAATGGAGAAGATAGTATACAAACAATGATCTACTTAATCTTATTAGTTATATGAATCTGGGCAAGTCACTTAACCCTGTTTGCCTCAGTTTGTTCATCTGTAAAATTAGCTGGAGAAGGAAATGCAAACTACTTCTTTCTTGGAATAAAGTGCCTAGTTGAGCATCATGGAGAGAGCATTGAACCTGAAGTCAGCAAGACTTGTCTTCCTAAGTTCAAATCTGGCCACAGACATCTTCCTAGCTGTGTGATCCTAAGCAAGTTACTTGACTTTTTTTGCCTCAGTTTCCTCATCGCTAAAATGAGTTGGAGAAGGAAATGGCAAATCACTCCAGTGTCTTTGCCAAGAAAACTCAGAATGAGGTCATAAAGATTTGAACACAGTTGCTACAACAAGATATATGTAATATTAATGATAGTTAATCTCAGAAGGTACTCTTATTGAAAAATTTGGGAGAGTGAGGGAAGCAGAGACAGAAAGACCTCTTACAGAAAGTGGGTCCTAGCCAAGAGAACCAGGTCGACCCCATGCTTAGAATGTTTTATCCAACACAAAGACACAGAGTAAGGAGGTGGAGAGTTCTCTGCAATGTATAGTAAGATGATCAATATCTTTATCACAGAGAACATAGAAGAGAAGGTTTGAAAGGTAGAGTGGAGCGAGGTTGTGAATGGTTTTAATGATATCTGTGGGGTAGTTTGCCAACCTTAATATCCTATATAATTGTCAGCTATTAATAGAGCTGGATGTAGCCTTAAGAAATCTGATTCCAAACTTGCATTTTACAGGTGAACAAAAGCAATATCCTAAAAGGTTCAGTGATTTGTCTTGCCCAAAAAACTATAAGAGATAAATTATTGGTGTTATAGAACTTATGGGATCTAGTTAAAGGAACAGTTAGAAATTAAAATGAATGATTGCAAAATGACCCTTCTCTGGAATTATGCTAAAAAAATCCTTAAGACTTATGTCCTTTGACCTACCCAGTCATCATTCTGGGCACATATCCCAAAGACATCAAAGGTAAGCTTCTCCATATTCTGAATATTCTCTCTCAGAATATCTATAGAGTGCCTTTTGTGTAAGGAAAAAAGCTGGAAACAAGGCAGATGGCCATATATTGGTGGAATGACTGAACAAACTGGAATACATCCCTATAATCAAATACTATTGTACCATGAGAAGCAATAAGTATATGTAATTTGGAGAAATGCGGGAAGACTTATGTGAATTGACAAACAGCCTTGTAAGCAGCGTCAGGAGAACAAGTACTCTAGTGTTATAAATGAAAATAATACTAAAAGGTTGGGCAGACTTGGAATAATTGAAGTAATGAATCATTATATAGAGAATTGATGATGAAGCACAGTTTGTTGCATATGTTATCAGACATGATTATTTTTATGATTAATTTATGACAAAGGAGATTTCAATGGAAGGAGAAAGGGGAAAAAAAGATGTAAGTGCCTATCAAATTCTGTGTTAAGTATTTTACAAAAATTTACTAATTTAATCCCCACAATAACTCTGTAAGGCCGTCATTATTATGTGTACTTTTTTTTTAAAACTTGTGAAAATTGAAACGGACTAATATTATTTGCAGTCACACAGCTGATAAGGGTCTGAAGCTGGATATGAACTCAGATCCATTGTACTGTACATTTTACCACTTATCTGTTCTTAAGTGTAGAGAAGATGGTGTAGAAAAGACAAAAGGTATTCATAAAGCTTTTTTGATGACCACTTGTGTAAACTCCTCCTTAATCTAGCAAGAAGAGTAGCATGGAGAGTGTAAGCCAAGAGAATGGGAAAATTCTCTGATATTGATGGTGAAATATGTTTTTCTCTTTTCAGCAGAAAGCTGGTAGATAATAGATGCAGAATGAATCATAGATAAAGATGGCTTATGTTTGAATTGTTTTATTTAAATGTGCTTATTTGTTACAAAGAACAGTTCTTTTGAAGGGGAGGAGGGAGTTATTGGAAATGATATATTTTTTTTAAAGATAACATAATTAGAACATTTAAAAAGAATAAAGAAGCAAGTTCTCTGATATATACTTGAATCCTTCATATCATGAAATGGTCTGTCTCTTGGGGTTATACTTGTTGGCTGACTGATTATTGTCAAGTCATAGAAGTCCATTTGGGAGTGGAAAAGGTGTGGAAACACTGATTTATTTAAGAAAGACTCTGCAGCCTAAGTGTTAGGAGATACTACTGGGAATTGACCTCAACAACAAAGATAAAACAAACATCTGTAAAACTCTAAGACAAATTAATGAGAAAATGTGATTTTATTGCCAGCAAGCCTTGCTTCTTTCTATGGGATCCTAAATGTATGTGTATCAAATGAATTTTTGTAAATTCATTTTGGTAAAAACAGTGGGAAGTACCTGAATGACCGAGCCAGGATGGAACAAGAGAACACAATATTTACATTGTCAGCAGACATGCCCCAGCAGAGGGCTTTGGTGGAGGTTCCAGGCACAAAGTTAGGACCCTAAAAAGCCCCTGGACAGGTTTTAAATGCAATTTAATTTTTTTTAAATATTTGAATCAGCTACTCTGTTTTCAAAGTATGTACCTGCCAATAAAGAATACTTGAATATAAGTGGCTTAACAGGTATTAAAACAGACTCAGCCCCAAGGATTTTTTGTATTGTGGTAGGAAGCGTCTTGTCAGAAAGGCATGTCAGACTTTTCAAAATCAGATGAATGTTGTAATTAAGAAAAAAACTGTGGAAAAATTCCATGATTCTTAGTTCTATTGATTCAGTATGGTTTTAAGTAATTAATATAACCATTTGTATGCTGAGAAATATTTAATAACCAGCTTTCAGGAATGGAGGGAGAGGTATTCAGGACAAATTTTTTTATAGCTTTTTATTGACAGAATATATGCATGGGTAATTTTTCAACATTGACCCTTGTAATCACTTCTGTTAGGACAAACTTTTAAGTTTAATTTGCATTATTAATATTTTCTCCATCACTTTCTTAAGTCTAAACAATCAACAAAACATTAAATCAAGCTTCAGTTGTCAGTATTTGAGGCATTAATTTCTGAGGCATTAATGCTCACACTGAACATTTATCATTTGTATCTCAAGAGATATTTTGAGGTGATTCTAGAACCCCCTTAAATGTGACCTTCATGGGAAATCATACGGTGATACAAAGCCATACTTTGCAACTATTATCTCAAGCCCAGTGTCACAGGTGCCTAAAAGTATCTGGCACAGTATTTTGTATTTTTGAGAGGTGAAAAAATGTAGTATAGGCTTGAACCTGTGATTTTCATCTATGAAAGGACCTTTTTCCACAGATGCAGAACTCATTCACAGCATATAGCATCACAGATAGAAAATAATAGGGACCTTTGGAATCATCTAGTACAACACATTCATTTTGTCTTAGAGGAAAATAAAACCCAGAGATAAGTGATTCACTCACAGTCTTATAGATGATAAGTGGTAAAGGCATTATTTGAATTCTGTGCTTTGACTTCAGCGCTTCCTCAGACACTATAAGATTAAGTGAAATCACTTAAGAATTCTATGTCTTATTGATGCATAATGTCTGGTGGAGTTGTGAACGAATCCAACCATTCTGGAGAACAATCTAGAATAATGACTAGCAGGATGAATACAAAGAGGCTTGGAGAGACTTACATAAACTGATGCTAAGTGAAATGAGCAGAACCAGAAGATCATTGTACACTTCAACAGCGATACTGTATGAGGATGTATTCTGATGGAAGTGGATATCTCAGACAAAGAGAAGATCTAATTCAGTTCCAATTGATCAATGATGGACAGAATCAGCTACACCCAGAGAAGGAACACTGGGAAATGAATGTAAACTGTTTGCACTTTTGTTTTTCTTCCCAGGTTCTTTTTACCTTCTAAATCCAAATTCTCCCTGTGCAACAAGAGAACTGTTCGGTTCTGCACACATATATTGTATCTAAGGTATACTATAAGATAATTAACTCCTTGCCATCTAGGGGAAGGAGTGGAGGGAAAAAAAGGAAAAGTTAGAATAGGAGCGAATACAAGGGATAATGTTGTAAAATAAATGTTGTATTACCCAGGCATATGTTCGTCAATAAAAAGTTATAATAAAATTAATTTAAAAAAAGAATGCTATGTCTTCCCAAACTTTTCTACTTTCAAAGTCAATTATTTCTCCTTTGCATCCTATTACTTCATCACTCATAAATCCATTGGACCTACTAACCTGGAGTGCCCTACAGAGCAGAGAGTCAGTAACCTCATGAAATGAAGAATCCACTATTTTCTCATTCAATCCACTTTGCACATTGTTCTACAGCACCACTTTTATTCTGGCAGTAGTTTGCTAAGAATTTATAAAAGTTCTCCATCACCCACTTCATAAAGTCCCACATACTTTGTCTTAGCCCTCATGTTCTCCATATTTTGTCTTTTATTCCTATCTTATGCTTTCTATGCACACACATTTCTTTTTGTACTCTACAACATGTATTCTTTGCTTTGGCTGAACCAGTTTTGTTATTGATTCACAAACTGATGCCATTACATCTCTACATCTTTGTTCATGCTGACCTTCTCTTCTGGTCTCTTCTTTTCATTCTCTCTGAAATATAACTTTTTGCTTGAAGGCCTTCCTCTTCCAGGAAGATTACCTGAGTAAATATGGACAGCTTCCTTCTTTCCCTTCCCTCCCTCCCTCCTTCTCTTCTTCCTTCCTTCCTTCCTTCCTCCCTTCCTTTCTCCCTTCCTTCCTTCTTCTCCAGAATACAATTGAGGATAAGTCACTTGCCCAGGGTCACACAGCTAATCCTGACTCCATGTCCAATGCTCTATAAATTGTTCCTTTCTTTTCTCTCCTTTTCCTCCTCCTCCCCCTCATCCTCCTCTTCTTCCTTTTTCTCCTCTTCCTGCTCTTCCTCCTCCCCCTCCTTTTCTTCTTATTATTCCTTTCCCTCTTCCTCCTCCTCCTATTCTTTCTTCTTTGGAGGCAATCGTATTTAAGTGACTTGCCTAGGTGATTTGTCATCCTAACTTCACATTTTTTTTAAAGATATGTGCCTTTTATTTTCATATTTAAACACTTCAACAATTAGCTTTAGTCATGCTTTCAATCACTGAAACTCAATAGAAGTCTTCAAGATTTGCTGTGGCCAAAATAATTTCATTATCATATATTCTGACCTGGTGATGAGCCCTTCCAAGTTGAACTAGGCTGGTCCTCAAATGTACATTTCCAGGCATGAACTACTCCAGGTTATTCCAAATTATGAAGGCTTGCCAGAACAACCTTTGTTGTCCTAACACCACTGATTTTAGCCCTTAAATTCACTCCAACTTATTTTAATCCCCCTTTTTATTCCCCAAATAATATCTTGCCTCTCCAACTCACTTCTAAGCTCTCTGATTACAGGAATGTCTTGAACTTTGTTCCCCTCAGTTGAGTTAAATTGGATACTGGATACTGTGCCAGAAACTGTTAAACACCTTGATAGTGGGCTTGAGATGGAGTTGCAAAGTATGGCTTTATATCAGAATATGGTTTCCCATGAAGGTCATATTAAGGGAGTGCTGGAAGCTCCTCAAAATAACTCTTTAAATACAAAAGACAAATCTTCAGTGTTCCCCTCAGCTTTAGTCCTCCCCAAATTAATAGCCAAAGTAATCTTAAGGAAAAACACTTGAAATCACACACACACACACACAAATACACATAAATGAATTGGTGTACAACTTTAAAAAACCTAGAAAACTAACCAATTAAAAATCCCAATTAAACACAAAAATATGCTAAGAAATTAATGAAATTCAAAGGAAAAAAGACCTAAAAATGCAATGAATCAACAAATAAAATCAAATTAAAACAACAAAACAGAGAAACCATTAGCTAGTATGATTTTTAAATGTGAAGAAAACCAAATTTCCAATATCAAAAATGGGAATTTGCAAGTGAAGAAGAAATCAAGAAAATTATTTTAAAACGGTTTGCTCATTTTTATACTAAGAAAACTGAAAAGTTAAATAAAATTGATGAATACTGACAATAATGTGATCAGAGAGAAGGGGTCAGAAGTAAAAATTTTGTCAAGGTAGAAATGACAAGATTTGACAACTAATTGGATATATGGGGTGATACAGAGCTAATATAATGCTGAGGTTATGACCCTGTGTGACAGGAAGTGTCTTAAGAAGAAATAAGGAAATTTGAAAGAGGGAAGAAGAGGAAAAGATAAGCTCACTTTTGAAAATGTTTGAGTTTAAAATATTTCCAGAATATCATTCTCAAATATTCAATAGATGATTAGAGATATGGGATTAAAGTCCAGATGACAATTTGGGCAATAGTAGGCAATTCTGGAATTCACCTGCATAGGGATTATACTTAAATCCAAGGGAGCCAATGAGAGAGAGGCAGACAGAGACAGAGATAGACATCAGAGGAAGAGAGACAGAAAGAATGGAGAAAAACAAGGAGGAAAAGGAGGAAGAGAAGAAGGTGCATAGGGCAGAACCCTGGGGAATATGAAGCTTGTTTTAAAACAGTTTTTTTTTGAAAGATATAAGAATGAGCATCAAGACAATGACTTGACTCTAGATTTCAGAAAAGCCATGATTACCAACTGCCCATGGAATGGTAAATTCGAAGTGGTAAATTCAAGAAATATCTTCAAACATGACCAATATATGTATTTCTTTTAATTGATTAAGGCTATTGTTTACTGTTTTTTTAAACTAGAAGGGGGTATTTGTTGGAAAAGGTGAACTGGTGATAATGCTACCAGAAAAATAAAATAACTGAAAAAAAAGAGAAGAAGCAAAGGAAATTCAGAAGGAAACATGAACAAACAGGATAGCTTTGAAAGTAGCATGTTGAATTTATTGTTTATATTTTTGAAAGCAAGCTTCATGAAATAGAGATTTGTGTTTTTCCATAAAATTATACTTTGTTCTTTTGTCTGTTAAAATGTTCTTTTTATGGAGCTTCAATTCAGAATAAAAAAAATTAAATTAAAAAAAATCATGTATATACCTATCTGTTAACAAATTGTATTCTTTTGATAGATGTTAATTCCTTATGTGCAGAGAGTGTTTTAAATCTTGAGCTTAAATCTTAAATAGTCCACTAAGGATATCCTGACAGTAGAGTGTAAGATCTTTGATGTACGACCTGTCTCTATTTCCCCATTGCCTTGAGGAGAGCTGATATAATTGGACGAGCAACATGGTGATGATATCATAAATGAGGATCTTATACTACTACTACTACTGATAACTACCATTTACATAGCATTTTAAGGTTTTCAATTTTGTTGTTATTGTTGTTAGTCATTTTCAGTCTTGTCTGACTCTTTGTGACCCCATTTGGGGATTTTCTTGGCAAAAATACCACAGTGGTTTGCCTCTTTCTTCTCCAGTTCATTTTATAGATGAGGAAACTGAAGTAAACAGGATCCTACAGCTAATGTCTAAGACCAGATTTGAACTCAGGAAGATGAGTCTTCCTGACTTCAAGTTTGACACTCTCTCCACTGCACCCTCAGCAGCCTCAAGGTTTGCAAATACTTTACAACTACAATTCTATTTTTTTTTCTCAGCAACCCTGTGAGGTAGATGCTGTGATTATCCTGATTTTACAGATGAGGCAACTGAGGCAGGGATTAATTTATTTGCCCAGGGTCACACAGTTTATTAAATATTTGAGCCAGATTTAAACTCAGTTTTTCAAGCTCCAGATTCAGGGTTTTATCTATTTTGCCTCTTAGCTGGCTGTAATTAGCTGGGAACTGGTGTGACACATCAATGAAGAAAAGAAATCATATAGTCATAGACAGTTCTAGAAAGGGCCTTAGAGGTCATTCTATTCAACCCCAAAGGAACTAAGACTGGACAACATTAAATGATTTGTGAGTGCCTGAGGCAGGATTTTAATTCAGGTCTTCTTGCCTCTGAAACCATTCTTCTACCTAGTCAAAAAAAAAATTACTTTCTCTATGATATTTCTGAGTAGACTATGCTTGCAAATGAGTTAGATATTGTATAAGAAGGAGAGGGATTTTCCAATTTTGCATATAGAAGCTCAGGAATATGGAGTGAATCAAATAATTTTAAAGTTGAAACTGGGAGAATGACATTGTCCTACTTGAGATTCTGCAATCTTTATGAAATTGTCCCCCTTCCCCTTCTGTTAAAAATACCTTCAGGAACCACTAGAAAAGAGAAATGATTAAAGAACTCAGCTGTACCATAAGACAAAACAAAAATTTATAAAATAATGACATTATGAGGCTGTGACAAACCAAAGTTCCAGAGGACTCACAGCATAGTATTTTCCCCACCTCTTGATAGAGAGATGATGAACTTAAAATTAAAAATAAAACATATTTTTGGACACAGGCACAAATATTTTATTTTGTCTGACTATATTTGTTACAAGGATTTTGATTTTCTTTATTATTGAGGTAGAGGCGGGAAAAAGAAAATAAATACTTCAAATTGGAAACAAAATAAGATTTTTAAAGACAAAAAAAGAATAACCCTCAACATATGGAAAGGAGTCAGGATGGATGGAATTAAAAGTCACATCTAGTTTAATTGTTTCCCATGATTTCACTACATGGTCCAAAAGCGCTCACAATCTATCTTGATTCCCTCCTGTTACAACCCCACAAGAAAGGGACTAAAAATACAGTTGAGATGTTTTACAGACATTTGTGATGCATAGACTTCAGGCCAGTGACAATACAGGGACAATTTTCTTTCCTCTTGGCAACATCACAAGTTTTCTTGAACTAATGGAAAAATATTCCTTGGAGACTGCAAAGCCCTTTCCTATTTGTAACTTGTACCTCTGTGAACAAAAGCACAATGGTTCAACTGGCCCAATTAAAGCAGAGGTCAATAGGAACTGAGAAGCAGCAAGTGTTGCTTCTGTCAAATTAAAATGACCGGATCCCAAGCCCCGATTTTATTTCATTTTTTGAACCTCAAGTTCGGGGCACCCCTCCTGATAATCAGTTGTTCTGTGATTCAGTCATGTGCAAGACTAACTGAATTTATTTGTGTTCATTGTGTGGTTCCCAAAGTTTTCATTGAAATTTCTGAATCATTCAAAGTGCTGAAAAAGAAAAAGAAAATCATAATGCCGTCAACTTAGTCAGGTAGGGGCATTTCGAACTCCTATAGAAGAGGAACAAAGCTGGGATGTTTCCTGTGCCAATTAGCACTTTCAGCTGAGGGAGAAGGAAGTATGTCTAAAGATGCCTGAATGAGAACCCAGCAAGTTCAATGCTTGAATGAGAACAGCCCAGCAAGCCCTCTTGGACTGCTGCCATTTCTGTAGAGACCATAGTAGAGGGTTCCCAGGAAGGTCATCCAACTCTAGTGAACTAGAAGGATTATTTGTTTGAGGTGGGGGGGGGCTGAGGAGGAGGGAAGAGATGTGAGGGTTTTTGCCTTTATCACATATCCAAGAGACATTGTTTGCCAAAGTCTGGCTTCAGAGGGCTTTTAAATATTTTCTAGCTAAATTTATGAATACTGCTATTCAAGGATTGGGACAGATGACCAAGAAGAGAGTTACCTATGATTATCTGCACAATTTAATGGAGCTGCAGATTTGTATTTGCTAGTGTCTCTCTCTCTCTCTCTCTCTCTCTCTCTCTCTCTCTCTCACACACACACACACACACACACACACACACACACACACACACACACACATCCCTAAACTGATAATTTAGTTGAGATGCAGGATACAAGTTCATTTCCTTACAGACTATGTGTCTAAATATTTTTCTGATGTGATAAGAAGACTTTGTGGGTTTGCCAAATCTCAGCTTTTTAGATAGCAATTTATTTGCTTTCCAGTTTTATCCTTGTAACACAAAGATTCTTGCTTGGGGTCCATAGACCTTCAAGTCAGTTAATAGACTTCAGAATATTATGTGTGGTTTTTTTTTTTTTAAATCAAAGACTATGTGAATATAACTGCTTTAGAACCTTTGTTATTTTATGTCTTTTGTTTTAGATATATAAAAACATTTATCATAGGTTTCACTGGACTGATAAAGGGATCCAGGACACACACACACATAAAGTTAAGAATTCCTCTTTTAGCAAATGTAAATTTCTTGAGTGTAGGAACTATCCCATTTGTTATCTATGTATGGAACCTAAGACAATACCAGAACATCATAGCCATTTAATAAGTGCTAGTTAAATTGGGTTGAGCCAGATCAGATCAGATTGGACTGAACTAAACTTTTTGTTAATTTTAAGCAAACACTGTATCTTAGGGTGATAACCATATTACTGGGTAATAAAATGCCATATATGATTTTGTCAGGATCCCATAAATTTACTTTTCTTGCACTTCATTAATTTCAAGATTGATATCAGAAATAATTTCTTCCAAAACTGTCCTCTCTTTTTTGGTTGATGAAAAGGTAATTTACATTCTTCTTACCTCTTGCCTTTTCAACATAGCACTGATCATCCGTAACCACCCCTTCCATTATCTCCAATTAATGACATTTTGCCTTAGCATCTCAGGCTGCACAACAGTCTTGTTTTAGACATCACCTCTTGTTGAGAGCAGAGACTCTAAATCTTTCTCTCTTTCTTTCTTATATTTTGTTTATCCCCTTACAATTTTCTTTGCTTATTTCTCTTTAACTATTAGACATACTACACAGCTATATATTGATATCATATAGTATGTATATATGTGAATTTGTGTGTCTGTATGTGTTTGTGTGTAGTTATCCTCATCCTATTAGGTGACATTTATTTATTTCCTTGGCCTAGGTAAGATTAGATCTGGCCATGGATCATGCCAGATGTGAAAATCATGGAAAAGATTTTCTTAAATTGTTGAGAAAATAGATTTCAGAGACTACAAATACCCCTTTAATTTGCAACTTGCATCATGCAGAATGAAGATGTGATAGTTCAATCTGCCCAATTAGGATAGAGAAATTGAATGGCTGCCATATGTCTTAAAAAAAATCAGATGTAGCAACTTTCTCCAAAGTGATTTTGCAAAACATTTAGCATTTCCTATATTCAGTGAATTCCTGTGATTGAATTATTTGCAAATAAGCACACTTCAGAGATTTATTATAACAGAACAATTTCATTGCCATATTTTATAGTATAGCGAAACTTTTCAGCTGGTTAAGTACCAAAAACATCTGGCAGATGAAATAAATATGTACCCAGAATAACGTTCAGTTAGTCAATATCAGTGCAATGTAGAACTAAATTATAGAGAACCAAGTTGGGCAGAGATTCAACATTTGCTAGATATCTCAAGCCACTGCTGAAGACAAAATGCAAGTATTTTATGACTTTTGATAGTGTTGTGTGACTATCACTTTCTGGTTAATCTCTTAATATCTCAGGTAAATCACCAAGATTTTTAAAGTTATGTGTAAGATGTCAGGCTGTCTCAGTGAAGAAAGTTTCCATAAAACCAAAGGTTGCCCATACTTAGGAAATCACAAGTCCATCACAGATTTTATATTCCTCTTATTCCTCCTTATTTCTCTCCACTCCACCAAAATGTAGGTGTAAAATATTTCCTCCTTTACTCCTAACTTTCAACATGTGCACATACTAGTGCAAAAGGAGACATTGGACTTATGTTTCCATCATTCAATAAAATGGAAAGGATTTAGAGTTGAGGACTTTGGATTTTAAATACTGCTCTCTTATTATCTGAATAATTCAAAAGACAAAATGTGATGATTTTCATCTGGGAACCCAGCTCAGACATTAGAATGAGGATTGGGCTAAGGATCTTTGGAATCTCTAAGGACTATAGCTGTTTTTAATGTGTTATCATTTTTCATCAATTTTCTATTATTAGTTTGTTTTGCCTTAAAATTTTTTTGAAAGTTTATCATTTGGATTATGAAATTACATTAGAAAGGGTCTTTGAAAGATGTTAAGATGAAACCTCAAGTACTTAAGTTGTTTAAATATTTACAATAATTTCATTGATTTTTTTCTCAACAAATACTTAAGTTGTTCAGTCAACAAGCATTTATTAAGTACTAACTATGTGTCAAATAAATGACAAAGCACTGGGAATATAGACACAAACAAAAACATTACAATCCCTATCCTCAAGGAGATTATCTTCTAATAAAGGAAGATGCACAAAAAAGAGCCCAACAATTAGGAGCAGAGGAGAAAGTAGCCACACAGTCTGGTGAGTCAGGATGGGAATTGGGAAAAGGAATGAAAATAGCTTGCAACTGTCTTGATCCCTTCCTCAAAATGGAAATTCTAGTAGGAACTCACCAGTGGGAGAAAGAGGTCAGAGCATTCTCAAAGACCTTCTAGTACTGTTATTTTTAAATGTGCATTTAAGAATCTTAGCAAATATTTCCAATATACAATTTTTTGAGGCATGTAAAGCACATATTCTATGAATTTTGAACATTTCATTAGCTTCAAATTTCAATTCTATGAATTTCAATGTAATTGCAACCAAACTCTTTATTCCAGGTGGCAACACAGTAAATACTTCTAGGATTTAAGCACCTACTATGTGCAAGTGTATTAGGTGCTCAGGATATAATGATAGATAGATTCAGTACAAACTTTTTTTTTTTTTTACTTTCAAGGAACTTTACTGTTTGTTAAATATTTCTTTATTTTTCCAAATACATGCAAAGATAGTTTTCAGCATTTACCTTTGCAAAACCTTGTGTTCCAAAATTTTCACCTTCTTTCCCTCCTCAAGACAGACAGATATAGGTTAAACATGGGCAATTATTCTAAAGATATTTTTATATTTGTCATACTGTGCAAGAAAAATCACATCAAAAGGGGAAAAATGAGAAAAAAAGCAAACAACAAAAAGGATAAAAATACTATGCTTTGATATATACTCAGTCTTCTCCATAGTTTTCTCTCTAGGTACAGATAGCTTTTTTCATCAGAAGTGTATTGCAATTGCCTTGAATCATCTCATTGTTGAAAAGAACCAAGTTCATCATAGTTAATCACTACATAATCTTCTTGTCACTGTGTACAACCTTATCTTGGTTTTACTCACTATACTTAGTATCAGTTCCTGTAAATCTTTCCAGGCTTTTCTAAAATCACCCTGTTCATCATTTCTTATAAAACAATAACATCCCATTACATTTATGTACTATAACTTATTCAGCCATTCCTCAACTGATGAATATCTATTCAATTTCCAATTCCTTGCCATTACAAAAAGAGCTCCTACAAACATTTTTGCAACTGTGAATTCCATTATGTTTCCCTTGATTGAGTTCTTCAGGAAAAAGCTGGATGACTGGTTTTCAGTTTGGTTGTAGAATATATACTTGGTTAAACATGAAGAGATATTCTCTGGAATCAGTATTGATTGTTGAGGTATTCAATTTGACTTCTTTTTAGTAATTCTTTTATTTGGTTGGTTGTTCTTCATTCTTAAAGAAGACCAAAATGGCATTACAATGTTAGAGTGAACTTACAGTGTGTCCAATTGTGTCTGATCAGACCAATATGAACTTAGAATACTTGCCATAGGTCAGACACAAATATTCTATTTGAACATTTGGTATGGATTCTTTAAGTTTGTACATCTCATGTTTCTTCTGAGCAATTTTAATTCTGTTTTGTTGCAAGAGCACAGCTTATCTTCTCTAATAAGGTGATGCCATGCTAAATGGTCCTGTGCCATGTCATATAATCAATTATAAAGTTCTTAGGAGAGGCCTTGAAAGTGTCCTTATATCACTTTTTTTTTTTTTTTTTTTGACCAGCATGGGAACACGGGTCCTATGTAAGTTCTCCATAAAATAATCTTTTTTGGCAAGCATACATTTTGCATTCAAACAATGTGGCCAACCCAATGGAATTGTATTCTCTGCAGAAGAATTTGAATGCCTCACAGTTTAGTTTGAGAAGGAACTTAAATGTCTGGTATCTTATCCTGCCAGATGATCTTCAGAATTTTCCATTCAAATGGAAGCAATTCAGTTTCCTGGCATACTGTCCTTGTTTCACAGGCATATAACAATGAGGTTGGCACAAATGTTCTGTAGATCTTCAGTTTTGTGGTCAGTTTAATACCTCTGCTCTCCTACACTTTCCTTTGGAATCTCTTAAACATTGAGGTAGCTTTGGCAATATGTATTTCTAACTTCATTATCAGTGTGGGACATCACTGGAAAGTATGCTGCTAAATATGCTGTAAATGAACTTATCTATTCAAAATTTCTCCATTTGCTGCAATTTATAGTTTCACATTTAAATGATATAGTGCTGGCTGATGGAGTACCTGTGTTTTCCTGGTAATAATAGACCAAAATTAGCACAATAAGTAGGGAACTGACCAATACTTTGTTGCATTTAAGTTTCAGAGGCTACATTTTTTGTTTTGCAGATAATTGTTCTATTTAAATTATTTTTTTTTCGGTCTTCCGGCCAAGATGGCAGCATGGAGGCAGACAGTTGCTTGAGCTCCGTGTTTTCTCTCAGAACGTACTTCATGACAAGCCTCGGAGTTAATGCTTGACCAGAAAAGAAACCCACAAATAATCACCAACAGACCATATCCTTGAAATTAGCCAAGAGAAGGTCTGTGTTTGCTTGGGGGATGTTCGAACAGACTGGGTGCAGATTGAGGGCAGGCAAGCCAGAGTGAGGCAGGCAGCTCACACAGCTCAGACCAGAGGGGTGAGGGGTACAATCTCTGCCGTTTCTGCAAAAAGACTTTTACCCCAGTGTGCATATTCCATTTTGGCAGCAAGCCAGGAGCAGTGGAGAGGGTGTAAACACAGAGGTGAAGAATAAAACCCCGGAAAGCTAGCATCTCTCAGAACCCGGCCACCCCCAACCCCCACCTAGACTAACTCAGCACGTTCTCAGAGCCTCAGAGTGCAGATGCAGTCATCGATGTCCTGTTAGTGGCTCTCTGCTGCCCTCCCCCCCAGTCTGTAGAGGAAGCCCATTAACACCATCCAGCCCCATCCCCCCAAAAACAGACCTAGAGTTTCTCTTGTCAATTTGTTTTCTTTGATTCCCGCTCTGATAAAATGAACAAAAAATTCAAAAGGGCTCTAACCATTGACAGCTTCTGTATGGAGAGAGCACAGACTTCAAATACTGAGGAGACTAAAAACAGACTGTCCCCAGAGGAATCCCCTAAGGGGAATATGATCTGCTCCTCAATACAAAAGAATCTCATATAGGAAATCAAAACGGCTCTCACAAGAGAGCTAGAAGAGAAATGGGAAAAGGAAAGGGAAGCTTGGCAAGAGAGCCTGGAGAAGTCATCCCATGCATTCAAAGACAGAGTGGATAAAGAAATCAAATCATTGAGAAACAAGATTAGTGAGCTGGAAAAGGTAAACAACTCCAAGGAAAACAGGATTAGTGAGCTGGAAAAGGTAAACAACTCTAAGGAAAACAGGAATAGTGAGCTGGAAAAATAAAACAACTCTCTAAAAAATAAAATGGAAAAAATGGAAAAAAATTCCATAGAAGAAAAAAACTCACTTAAAAACACAATTGGACAATTACAAAAAGATATAAAAAAGTGAGTGAAGAAAGTACATCATTGAAAATTAGACTGGAACAAGTAGAAATGAATGAATCAAGGAGAAACCAAGAAGTAGTCAAGCAAAACCAGAAAAATGAAAGAATTGAAAAGAATGTCAAGTACCTTATTAGAAAGACAACAGACTTGGAAAACAGATCCAGGAGAGACAATTTGAGAATAATTAGACTCCCTGAAAAATGTAAGGAAAAAAAGAGCTTGGACACTATTTTCAAAGAAATTATCAAAGAGAACTGTCCAGACGTTTTGGAAACAGAGGGTAAAATAGACATTGAAAAAATGCATCGATCACCTACTAAAAGGGACCCTAAAATCAAAACGCCGAGAAATATAGTGGCCAAGTTCAAGAACCATCAGACAAAGGAAAAAATACTGGAAGCTGCTAGAAAAAATCAATTCAGATATGGAGGAACCACAATAAGGATAACCCAAGATCTAGCAGCATCCACATTAAAAGAATGAAGGGACTGGAACATGATATTCCAAAAGGCTAAGGAACTTGGTATGCAACCAAGAATAACTTACCCAGCAAAAATGAGCATCATTTTCCAGGGAAGAAGATGGACATTTAATGAAATAAATGAATTCCATCTATTTTTTTTTAATTTTAATTTTATTTTATAATTATAACATTTTTTTGACAGTACATATGCATGGGTATTTTTTTACAACATTATCCCTTGCACTTACTTCTATTCAGATTTTTTCCCTTCCTCCCCCAACTCCCTCCCCCAGATGGCAAGCAGTCTTATATATGTTAAATATATTACAGTATAGTCTAGATACAATATATGTGTGTAGAACCGAATTTTTTGTTGCACAGGAAGAATTGGATTCAGAAGGTAAAAATAACAGTTTACATTCATTTCCCAGTGTTCCTTTTCTTGATGTAGCTGGTTCTGTCCATCATTAATCAATTGGAATTGGATTAGCTCTTCTCTATGTTGAAGAAATCCACTTCCATCAGCATACATCCTCATACAGTATCATTGTTGAAGTGTATAATGATCTTCTGGTTCTGCTCGTTTCACTCAGCATCAGTTGATGTAAGTCTCTCCAAGCCTCTCTGTATTTCTCCTGTTGTTCATTTCTTATAGAACAATAAAATTCCATAACATTCATATACCATAGTTTACCCAACCATTCTCCAATTGATGGACATCGATTCATCTTCCAGCTTCTAGCCACTATGAAAAGGGCTGCCACAAACATTTTGGCACATACAGGTCCCTTTCCCTTCTTTAGTAGTTCCTTGGGATATAAGCCCAGTAGTAGTATGGCTGGATCAAAGGGTATGCACATTTTGATAACTTTTGGGGCATAATTCCAGATTGCTCTCCAGAATGGTTGGATTCTTTTACAACTCCACCAACAATGCATCAGTGTCCCAGTTTTCCCACAGCCCCTCCAACATTCATCGTTATTTGTTCCTGTCATCTTAGCCAATCTGACAGGTGTGTAATGATACCTCAGAGTTGTCTTAATTTGCATTTCTCTGATCAATAGTGATTTGGAACACTCTTTCATATAGTGGAAATAGTTTTAATTTCATCATCTGAAAATTGTCTGTTCATATCCTTTGACCATTTATCAATTGGAGAATGGCTTGATTTCTTATAAATTAAAGTCAATTCTCTGTATATTTTGGAGATGAGGCCTTTATCAGAACCTTTAACTGTAAAAATTTTTTCCCAATTTGTTACTTCCCTTCTAATCTTGCTTGCATTAGTTTTGTTTGTGCAGAAACTTTTTAATTTTGTGTAATCAAAATGTTCTATTTTGTGATCAATAAAGGTCTCTAGTTCTTCCTTGGACACAAACTCCTTCCTCCTCCACAAGTCTGAGAGGTAAACCATCCCATGTTCCTCCAATTTATTTATGATTTCGTTCTTTATGCCTAAATCTTGGACCCATTTTGATCTAATCTTAGTATGTGGTGTTAAATGTGTGTCCATGCCTAGTTTCTGCCATACTAATTTCCAGTTTTCCCAGCAGTTTTTGTCAAATAATGAATTCTTATCCCAAAATTTGGGATCTTTGTGTTTGTCAAAGATTAGATTGCTATTTTTATTCACTATCTTGCCCTGTGAACCTAACCTATGCCACTGATCAACTAGTCTATTTCTTAGCCAATACCAAATGGTTTTGGTGACTGTTGCTTTATAATATAGCTTTAAATCAGGTACACTTAGACCACCTTCCTCTGGCTTTTTTTTTCATTAGTTCCCTTGCAATTCTCGACCTTTTATTCTTCCATATGAATTTTGTTGTTATTTTTTCTAGGTCATTAAAATAGTTTCTTGGGAGTCTGATTGGTATAGCACTAACTAAATAGATTAGTTTGGGGAGTATTGTCATCTTTATTATATTCGCTCGGCCTATCCAAGAACACTGAATGTCTTTCCAATTATTTAAATCTGACTTTATTTTTGTGGCAAGTGTTTTGTAATTTTGCTCATATAATTCCTGACTCTCCTTTGGTAGATATATTCCCAAATATTTTATACTATCGACTGTTATTTTGAATGGAATTTCTCTTTGTATCTCTTGCTGTTGGATTGTGTTGGTAATGTATAAAAATCCTGAGGATTTATGTGGATTTATTTTGTATCCTGCGACTTTGCTAAAATTCTGAATTATTTCTAATAGCTTTTTAGCAGAGTCTTTGGGGTTCTCTAAGTATACCATCACGTCATCTGCGAAAAGTGACAATTTGATTTCTTCATTTCCTACTCTAATTCCTTGAATCTCTTTCTCGGCTCTTATTGCCAAGGCTAGAGTTTCTAGTACTATATTGAATAGTAATGGTGATAGTGGGCAACCTTGTTTCACTCCTGATCTTACAGGGAAAGGTTCTAGTTTATCACCATTACATATGATGTTTACTGAGGGTTTTAAATATATGCTCCTTATTATTTTAAGGAATAGTCCATTTATTCCTATACTCTCAAGCGTTTTTAGTAGGAATGGATGTTGGATTTTATCAAATGCTTTTTCTGCATCTATTGAGATGATCATATGGTTTTTATTAATTTGATTATTAATATGGTCAATTATACTAATAGTTTTCCTAATATTAAACCAGCCCTGCATTTCTGGTATAAATCCCACTTGGTCATAGTGTATTATCCTGGGGATGATTTTCTGAAGTCTATTTGCTAATATCTTATTTAAGATTTTAGCATCAATATTCATTAAGGAAATTGGTCTATAGTTTTCTTTCTCAGTTTTCGATCTACCTGGTTTAGGTATCAGTACCATGTCTGTATCATAGAAGGAATTTGGTAGGACTCCTTCAATCGCTATTTCTTCAAATAGTTTACATAGCATTGGAATTAGTTGTTCTTTAAATGTTTGGTAGAATTCACATGTACATCCATCTGTCCTGGGGATTTTTTTTTTAGGGAGTTGGTTAATAGCTTGTTCTATTTCTTTTTCTGAGATGGGACTATTTAGACTACTTACTTCTTCCTCTGTTAATCTGGGCAAGCTATATTTTTTAAGGTATTCTTCCATTTCATTTAAGTTATCGAATTTATCGGCATAAAGTTGAGCAAAGTAGCTCCTAACTATTGTTCTAATTTCCTCTTCATTAGTGGTGAGTTTTCCCTTTTCATTTTCAAGACTAACAATTTGCTTTTTCTCTTTCCTTTTTTTAATCAGGTTTACTAAGGGTTTGTCTATTTTGTTGGTTTTTTCATAGAACGAACTCTTAGTTTTATTAATTAATTCAATAGTTTTTTTACTTTCAATTTTATTAATCTCACCTTTTATTTTTTGAATTTCAAGTTTTGTGTTTGTCTGGGGGTTTTTAATTTGTTCCTTTTCTAGCAATTTTAGTTGTAAGCCCAATTCGTTGGCCCTCTCTTTCTCTATTTTATGCAAGTAGGCCTGTGGAGATATAAAACTTCCCCTTATTACTGCTTTGGCTGTATCCCACACATTTTGGGATAATGTCTCATTATTGTCATTTTCTTGGGTGAAGTTATTAATTATGTCTATGATTTGCTGTTTTACCCAATCATTCTTTAGTATAAGATTATTTAGTTTCCAATTATTTTTTGGTCTATTTTCCCCTGGCTTTTTATTAAATGTAATTTTGATTGCATTGTGGTCTGAAAAGGATGCATTTACTATTTCTGCCTTACTCCATTTGATTTTCAGGTTTTTATGCCCTAGTATATGATCAATTTTTGTATAGGTTCCATGAACTGCTGAGAAGAAAGTATATTCCTTTCTGTCTCCATTTAGCTTTCGCCAAAGATCTATCATATCAAACTTTTCTAGTATTCTATTTACCTCTTTGACTTCTTTCTTATTTATTTTGTGGTTTGATTTATCTAATTCTGAGAGTGCAAGGTTGAGATCTCCCACTATTATAGTTTTGCTATCTATTTCCTCTTGTAGCTCTCTTAATTTCTCTTTTAAGAATTTAGATGCTGCACCACTTGGTGCATATATGTTTAATATTGATACTGCTTCATTATTGATGCTGCCCGTTAGCAGGATATAATGCCCTTCCTTATCTCTTTTAATTAGATCAATTTTTGTTTTTGCTTGATCTGAGATGAGGATGGCTACTCCTGCTTTTTTGGTTTTGCCTGAAGCATAATAGATTCTGCTCCGCCCTTTTACTTTTAGTTTGAATGTCTCACCCTGTTTCAGGTGTGTTTCCTGTAAACAACATATAGTAGGATTCTGACTTTTAATCCAGTCTGCTAACTGCTTCCTCTTTATGAGGCAGTTTGCCCCATTCACATTTATGGTTAGAAGGACTAATTCTATATTGCTTGCTATCCTATTAACCCCTGCTTATGCTTTTCCCCTTTCCTTCCCTTTTACCCCCCTACCCAGTATTAAACTGGTGAACACCACTTGCTTTTCACAGCCCTCCCTTTTTAGGATCCCTCCCCCACCTTAAAGATCCTCCCCTTATTTTACCCCTTTTCCTCGAAATTACTGTATTCCCTTCCCCTTAGCTTACTCCTTCCCTTTCACTTTTCAATGAAGTGGAAGAAGTTTCACCATAAATCGAATATGTCTATTGATACACGCTATGTTCATCTCCCTCCTTTCTTTCTCTCAGATATAATAGGTTACCTTTGCCTCTTCATGGGATGTAGCACCACCACTTTACACTTTTTTATGATATAATCTCCTTTCCACCTCTAGTTTCTAAGACAAATTGTACATATGTTCTTTACATATTTTTTTGACAGAAGTATAGTTCTCAAGATTTCTTTTTACCTTTTTAGAAATCTCTTGAGTTCTGTATTTGAAGATCAAACCTTTTATGTAGGTCTGGTTTTTTCATCAAAAATAGATGGAATTCATTTATTTCGTTAAATGTCCACCTTCTTCCCTGGAAAACAATGCTCATTCTTGCTGGGTAAGTTATTCTTGGCTGCATACCAAGTTCCTTAGCCTTTCAGAATATCATGTTCCAGGCCCTGCGTTCTTTTAATGTGGACGCTGCTAGATCCTGGGTTATCCTTATTGTGGATCCTCCATATCTGAATTGCTTTTTTCTAGCAGCTTCCAATATCTTTTCCTTTGTCTGATGGTTCTTGAACTTGGCCACTATATTTCTTGGCGTTTTGATTTTAGGGTCTCTTTCAGTAGGTGATCGATGAATTTTTTCAATGTCTATTTTACCCTCTGTTTCCAGAACGTCTGGGCAGTTCTCTTTGATAATTTCCTCGAAAATGGTGTCCAAGCTCTTTTTTTCCTCCCATTTTTCAGGGAGTCCGATTATTCTCAAATTGTCTCTCCTGGATCTGTTTTCCAGGTCTGTTGTCGTTCTAATAAGGTACTTTTCAATTGTTTCATTTCTCTGGTTTTGCTTGATTACCTCTTGGTTTCTCCTTGAGTCATTCATTTCTACTTGTTCCAGTCTAATTTTCAATGATGTATTTTCTTCACTCACTTTTTTTATATCTCTTTGTAATTGTCCAATTGAGTTTTTATCTTCTATGGAATTTTTTTCCATTTTATCCATTTTATTTTTTAGAGAGTTGATTTCTTTTTCCAGCTCACTCATCCTGTTTTCTTTGGAGTTCTTTACCTTTTCCAGCTCACTAATCCTGTTTTCCTTGGAGTTGTTTACCTTTTCCAGCTCACTAATCTTGTTTCTCAATGATTTGATTTCTTTATCCACTCTGTCTTTGAATGCATGGGATGACTTCTCCAGGCTCTCTTGCCAAGCTTCCCTTTCCTTTTCCCATTTCACTTCCAGCTCTCTTGTGAGAGCCTTTTTGATTTCCTATATGAGATTCTTTTGTATTGAGGAGCAGCTTATATCCCTCCCGGGGGATACTTCTGGGGACAGTCTGTTCCTAGTCTCCTCAGCATTCGAAGTCTGCTCCCTCTCCACACAGAAGCTGTCAATGATTAGAGCCCTTTTGAATTTTTTGTTCATTTTGTCAGAGTAGGAATCAAAGAAAACAAACTGACAAGAGAAACAATTGGTCTGTTTTGCGGGGGATGGGGCTGGATGGTATTCATGGGCTTCCTCTACAGACTGGGGGTAGGGCAGCAGAGAGACACTAACAGAACAGCAATGACTGTACTGAGTCTGCGCTCTGAGGCTCCGAGAACGCACCAAGTCAGTCCAGGTGGGGATTAGGGGTGGCCGGGCTCTGAGAGACGCTGGCTTTCTGGGGTTTTAATCTTCACCTCCGGTGTTTACACCCTCTCTGCTGCTCCTGGCTTGCTGCCAAGACAGAGCATCAACACTGGGGCAAAAGCCTTTTCACAGAAACGGAAGAGATCACACCCCTCCCCCTCCAGTCTGAGCTGTGTGAGCTGCCTGTCTTGCTCTAGCTGCCTGCCCTCAGTCTGCGCCCAGTCTGATTGACCCTCCCCCAAGCAAACACAGACCTTTTCTGGCGACTTTCAAGGATGTCTTCTCTTGGTGATTATTTGTGAATTTCTTTCTGGGTCAAGCATTAAGTCAGAGGCTTGTCATGAAGTAAGTTCTGAGAGAAAACAAGGAGCTCAAGCAGCTGTCTGCCTCCACACCGCCATCTTGGCCGGAAGTCTCAATTCCATCTATTCTTGATGAAAAAAAAATAGACCTACATAAAATGTTTGATCTTCAAATACAGAACTCAAGAGATTTCTAAAAAGGTAAAAAGAAATCTTGAGAACTATACTTCTGCCATAAAAATATGTAAAGAACATATGTATAATTTGTCCTAGAAACTAGAGGTGGAAAGGAGATTATATCATAAAAAAGTATAAAGTGGTGGTATTACATCTCATGAAGAGGCAAAGGTAACCGATTAAATCTGAGAGAAAGAAAGGAGGGAGATGAACGTAGTGTGTATCAATAGACATATTCGATTTATGGTGAAACTTCTTCCACTGCATTGAAAATTGAGAGGGAAGGAGTTAGCTGAGGGGAAGGGAATACAGAAATTGTGAGGAAAAGGGGTAAAATAAGGGGAGGAACTTTGAGGTGGGGAAGGGATACTAAAAAAGGAGGGTTGTGAAAGGCAAGTAGTGTTCACAAGTTTAATACTGGGTAGGGGGGTAAGAGGGAAGGAAAGGAGAAAAACATAAGCAGGGGTTAACAGGATGGCAAGCAATATAGAATTAGTCATTTTAACCATAAATGTGAATGGGGTAAACTGCCTCATAAAGAGGAAGCAGTTAGCAGACTGGATTAAAAGTCAGAATCCTACTATATGCTGTTTACAGGAAACACACCTGAAACAGGGTGATACATTCAAACTAAAAGTAAAAGGGTGGAGCAGAATCTATTATGCTTCAGGCAAAACCAAAAAAGCAGGGGTAGCCATCCTCATCTCAGATCAAGCAAAAACAAAAATTGATCTAATTAAAAGAGATAAGGAAGGGCATTATATCCTGCTAAAAGGTAGCATCAATAATGAAACAGTATCAATATTAAACATATACTCACCAAGTAGTGCAGCACCTAAATTCTTAAAAGAGAAATTAAGAGAGCTGCAAGAAGAAATAGATAGCAAAACTATAATAGTGGGAGATCTCAACCTTGCACTCTCAGAATTAGATAAATCAAACCACAAAATAAATAAGAAAGAAGTCAAAGAGGTAAATAAAATACTAGAAAAGTTTGATATGATAAATCATTGACGAAAGCTAAATGGAGACAGAAAGGAGTATACTTTCTTCTCAGCAGTTCATGGAACCTATACAAAAATTGATCATATACTAGAACATAAAAACCTGAAAATCAAATGGAGTAAGGCAGAAATAGTAAATGCATCCTTTTCAGACCACAATGCAATCAAAATTACATTTAATAAAAAGCCAGGGGAAAATAGACCAAAAAATAATTGGAAACTAAATAATCTTATACTAAAGAATGATTGGGTAAAACAGCAAATCATAGACATAATTAATAACTTCACCCAAGAAAATGACAATAATGAGACATTATCCCAAAATGTGTGGAATACGGCCAAAGCAGTAATAAGGGGAACTTTTATATCTCTACAGGCCTACTTGCATAAAATAGAGAAAGAGAGTACCAACGAAATGGGCTTACAACTAAAACTGCTAGAAAAGGAACAAATTAAAACCCCCCAGATAAACACAAAACTTGAAATTCAAAAAATAAAAGGTGAGATTAATAAAATTGAAAATATTGAATTAATTAATAAAACTAAGAGTTGGTTCTATGAAAAAACCAACAAAATAGACAAACCCTTAGTAAACCTGATTAAAAAAAGGAAAGAGAAAAAGCAAATTGTTAGTCTTGAAAATGAAAAGGGAAAACTCACCACTAATGAAGAGGAAATTAGAACAATAGTTAGGAGCTACTTTGCTCAACTTTATGCCAATAAATTCAATAACTTAATATGAAATAGAAGAATACCTTCAAAAATATAGCTTGCCCAGATTAACAGAGGAAGAAGTCTAAATAGTCCCATCTCAGAAAAAGAAATAGAACAAGCTATTAACCAACTCCCTAAGAAAAAAATCCCCAGGACAGATGGTTGTACATGTGAATTCTACCAAACATTTAAAGAACAACTAACTCCAATGCTATATAAACTATTTGAAAAAATAGAGATTGAAGGAGTCCTACCATATTCCTTTTATGACACAGACATGGTACTGATACCTAAACCAGGTAGATCGAAAACTGAGAAAGAAAACTATACACCAATCTCCTTAATGAATATTGATGCTAAAATCTTAAATAAGATATTAGCAAAAAGACTTCAGAAAATCATCCCCAGGATAATACACTATGATCAAGTAGGATTTATACCAGGAATGCAGGGCTGGTTTCATATTAGGAAAACTATTAGTATAATTGACCATATTAATAATCAAATTAATAAAAACCATATGATCATCTCAATAGATGCAGAAAAAGCATTTGATAAAATCCAACATCCATTCCTACTAAAAACGCTTGAGAGTATAGGAATAAATGGACTATTCCTTAAAATAATAAGGAGCATATATTTAAAACCATCAGTAAATATCATATGTAATGGTGATAAACTAGAACCTTTCCCTGTAAGATCAGGAGTGAAACAAGGTTGCCCACTATCACCATTACTATTCAATATAGTACTAGAAACGCTAGCCTTGGCAATAAGAGCTGAGAAAGAGATTCAAGGAATTAGAGTAGGAAATGAGGAAATCAAACTATCACTCTTTGCAGATGACATGATGGTATACTTAGAGAACCCCAAAGACTCTGTTAAAAAGCTATTAGAAATAATTCAGAACTTTAGCAAAGTTTCAGGATACAAAATAAATCCACATAAATCCTCAGCATTTTTATACATTACCAACACAATCCAAGAGCAAGAGACACAAAGAGAAATTCCATTTAAAATAACTGTCGATAGTATAAAATATTTGGGAATATATCTACCAAAGGAAAATCAGGAACTATATGAGCAAAATTACAAAACACTTGCCACAAAAATAAAGTCAGATTTAAATAATTGGAAAGACATTCAGTGCTCTTGGGTAGGCCGAGCAAATATAATTAAGATGACAATACTCCCTAAACTAATCTATTTATTTAGTGCTATACCAATCAGACTCCCAAGAAACTATTTTAATGACCTAGAAAAAATAACAACAGAATTCATATGGAAGAACAAAAGGTCAAGAATTTCAAGGGAAGTAATGAAAAAAAAAAATTAAATGAAGGTGGTCTAGCTGTACTTGATCTAGAAAGATCTTATAAAGCAACAGTCACCAAAACCGTTTGGTATTGGCTAAGAAATAGACTAGTTGTTCAGTGGAATAGGTTAGGTTCACAGGGCAAGATAGTGAATAAAAATAGCAATCAAGTGTTTGAAAAACCCAAAGATACCCACATTTGGGATAAGAATTCATTATTTATCAAAAACTGCTGGGAAAACTGGAAATTAGTATGGCAGAAACTAGACATGGACCCACATTTAACACTACATACTAAGATAAGATCAAAATGGGTCCAAGATTTAGGCATAAAGAATGAAATCATAAATAAATTGGAAGAACATGGGATGGTTTACCTCTCGAACTTGTGGAGGAGGAAGGTGTTTGTGTCCAAGGGAGAACTAGAGACCATTATTGATCACAAAACAGAAAATTTTGATTACACCAAATTAAAAAGTTTCTGCACAAACAAAACTAATGCAAACAAGATTAGAAGGGAAGTAACAAATGGGGAAAACATTTTTACAGTTAAAGGTTCTGATAAAGGCCTCATCTCCAAAATATACAGAGAATTGACTCTAATTTATAAGAAATCAAGCCATTCTCCAATTGATAAATGGTCAAAGGATATGAACAGACAATTTTCAGATGATGAAATTAAAACTATTTCCACTATATGAAAGAGTGTTCCAAATCACTATTGATCAGAGAAATGCAAATTAAGACAACTCTGAGATATCATTACACACCTGTCAGATTGGCTAAAATGACAGGAACAAATAACAATGAATGTTGGAGGGGCTGTGGGAAAACTGGGACACTGATGCATTGTTGGTGGAGTTGTAAAAGAATCCAACCATTCTGGAGAGCAATCTGGAATTATGCCCAAAAAGTTATCAAGCTATTCATACCCTTTGACCCAGCAGTGCTACTACTGGGCTTATATCCCAAGGAAATACTAAAAAAGGGAAAGGGACCTGTATGTGCCAAAATGTTTTTGGCAGCCCTTTTCATAGTGGCTAGAAACTGGAAAATGAATGGATGTCCATCAATTGGAGAATGGTTGGATAAATTATGGTATATGAATGTTATGGAATATTATTGTTCTGTAAAAAATGACCAACAGGAGGAATACAGAGAGGCTTGGAGAGACTTACATCAACTGATGCTGAGTGAAATGAGGAGAACTAGGGGATCATTATACACTTCAACAATGATACTATATGAGGATGTATTCTGATGGAAGTGGATATCTTCAACATAGAGAAGAGCTAATCCAATTCCAATTGATCAATGATGGACAGAATCAGCTACATCAAGAAAAGGAATACTGGGAAATGAGTGTAAACTGTGAGCATTTTGTTTTGTTTTGTTTTGTTTTGTTTTGTTTCTCTTCCCAAATTATTTTTACCTTCCAAACACAATCCTTCCTTTGCAATAACAACAACAACAAAATTCGGTTCTATACAAAAATATATATATATATATATATATATATATATATATATATATATATATATATTGTACCTAGGATATACTATGAGATATTTAATATGTATGGGAGTGCCTGCCATCTGGGGGGGGGGGTGGAGGGAAGGAGGGGAAAAACTTCGAACAGGAGGGAGTACAAGGGATAATGTTGTAAAAAAATTACCTATGCATATGTGCTGTCAAAGAAAATATTATAATTATAAAAATTAATAAAAAAGAAAAAATATTTTTTCTTTTTTAAATAGTATTTTATTTTTCCAAATATATGCAAAGATGTTTTTCAATATACACCTTTTCTAATTATTATATCTTTTTTTATTGACAGAACCTTGCATGGGTAATTTTTCAACACTGACTCTTGCAAACACTTTTGTTTTTCCTTTCCTTCCCTTCATCCTCTCCCCTAGATGGCAGGCAGTCTCATACATGTTAAACATGTTAAAGCATATCTTAAATACAATATATGTGTATAATTTAGATTGTTCTCTTGCTGCACAAGAAAAATCAGATTTAGAAAGGTTAAAACAACCAGGGAAGAAAAACAAAAATACAAGCAAACAACAACAAAAAGAATGTAAATGCTAGGTTGTGGTCCCCACTCATTTCCCAGTTTTCTTTCACTGCATGTAGCTGGTTCTGTTCCTCAATGATCAATTGGAACTGAATTGGATCCTCTCCTTGCTGAAGATAGCCACTTCCACCAGAATTGATCCTCATATACTATTGTTGTTGAAGTGTATAATTATCTCGGGGTTCTGCTCATTTCACTTAGCATCAGTTCGTGTAAGTCTCTCCAAACCTCTCTATATTTATCCTGCTGGTCATTTCTTACAGAACAATAATATTCCATAACATTCATATACCACAATTTACTCAGCTTTTCTTTGATATGCATTCTTTCAATTTCCAGTTTCTAGCCACTACAAAAAAGGGCTTGCTCAAACATTTTTGCATATACAGGTCCTTTCCCCTTCTTTAATATCTCTTTGGGATATAAGCCCAGTAATAACACTTCTGAATCAAAGAGTATGCACAGTTTGATAACTTTTTGAGTTTAGTTCCAAATGGCTCTCCAGAATGGTTGGATCCATTCACAACTTCACCAACAATGCATGTGTCCCAGTTTTCCCACATCCCCTCCAACATTTGTCATTATCTTTTTCTATACTCTTAGTTAATCTGATAGGTGTATAGTGGTATGGAAGAGTTGTCTTAATTTGCATTTCTCCAATCTATAATGATTTGGAACACCTTTTCATATGAAAATAAATAGTTTCAGTTTCATCATCAGAAAACTGTCTGTTCATATCCTTTCACCATTTATCAGTTGGAGAATGGCTTGATTTCTTGTAAATTAGAGTCAATTCTCTATATATTTTGGAAATGAGGCCTATATCAGAACCTTCAACTGTAAAACTGTTTTCCCAGTTTATTGCTTCCCTTCTAATCTTGTCTACATTAGTTTTGTTTGTACAAAAGCTTTTTAACTTAATAGAATTGAAATTTTCTATTTTGTGATTAATACTGATTTTTAGTTCTTCTCTGGTCACAAATTCCTTCCTCCTCCACAGGTCTGATTGGTAAACAATCCTATGGTCTTCTCATTTATTTATAATCTCATTCTTTATGCCTAGATCATGAACCCATTTTGACCTTCTCTTGGTGTATGTTGTTAAGTATAGGTCCATGCCTAGTTTCTGTCATTTCCAATTTTCCCAGCAGTTTTTGTCAAATAATGAATTCTTATCCCAAAAGTTGGGGTCTTTCAGTTTGTCAAACACTAGATTGCTATAGTTATTGACTATTTTGTCCTGTGAACCTAACCTATTCCACTAATCAACTAGTCTATTTCTTAGCCAATACCAAATGGTTTTGGTGACTGGTGCTTTATAATATAGTTTTAGATCAGGTACAACTAGGCTACCTTCATTTGATTTTTTTCATTACTTCCCTTGAGATTTTTGACTTTTGTTCTTCCATATGCATTTTGTTGTTATTTTTTCTAGGCTATTAAAATAGTTTCTTGGGATTCTGATTGATATTGCACTAAATAAATAGATTAGTTTAGGTAGTATTATCCTCTTTATTATGTTTGCTTGGCCTATCCAAGAGCATTTAATATTTTTTTCAATTGTTTAGATCTGACTTTATTTGTGTGGAAAGTATTTTGTAGTTTTGCTCATATATTTCCTGACTTTCCCTTGGCAGATAGATTCCTAAATATTTTATACTATTGGTAGTTACTTTAAATGGAATTTCTCTTTGTATCTCTTGCTGTTGGATTTTGTTAGTGATGTATAAAAATGCTGAGGATTTATGTGGATTTATTTTATATCCTGAAACTTTGCTAAACTTCTGAATTATTTCTAATAGCTTTTTTAGTAGAATTTCTGGGGTGCTCCAAGTATATCATCTTATCATCTGCCAAGAGTGATAATTTGGTTTCCTCATTCCCTACTCTAATTCCTTTAATGTTTTTTTCATCTTTTATTGCCAAAGCTAGCATTTCTAATACACTATTGAATAGTAATGGTGATAGTGGGCAACTTTGTTTCACACCTGATTTTATTGGGAATGTTCCAGTTTATCACCATTACATATGATGCTTGCTGATGGTTTTAAATAGATGCTACTGATTATTTTAAGGAAAAGTAAATTTATTCTTATACTCTTTAGTGCTTTTAATAGGAATGGGTTTTGGATTTTATCAAATGCTTTTTTCTGCCTCTATTGAGATGATCATATGGTTTTGGTTAATTTAGTCAATTATGTTAATAGTTTTCCTAATATTCAACCAACCCTGCATTCCTGGTATAAATTCAACTTGGTCATGGTATAGTATCAAAGAGAGATGATTTTCTGTAATCTTTTTTGCTAGTATTTTATTTAAGATTTTTGCATCAATGTTCATTAAGGAGATTTCTATAATTTTCTTTCTCTGTTTTCATCCTACCTGGTTTAGATATCAATACCATATCTGTGTCATAGAAGGAATTTGGTAGGACTCCTTCATTTCCTATTTTTTCAAATAATTTATATAGCATTGGAATTAATTGTTCTTTAAATATTTGGTAGAATTCACATCTGGTACTGGGGATTTTTTCTTAGAGAGTTGATTAATAGCTTGTTCTATGTCTTTTTCTAAAATGTGACTGCTTAATCAATTTACTTCTTCCTCTGTTAATCTGGGCAAGCTATATTTTTGAAGTTATTTATCCATTACATTTAAGTTGTCAAATTCATTAGCATAAAGTTGTGCATGTTAACTTCTAATTATTGCTCTAATTTCCTCTTCATTATTGGCAAGTTCTCCCTTTTCATTTTTGAGACTAACAATCTGATTTTCCTCTTTCCCTTTTCTAATCAAATTTACCAAGGCTTTATCTATTTTGTTGGTTTATCATAGAACCAACTCTTAGTTTTATTTTTTTAATTCAATAATTTTTTACTTTCAATTTTATTAATCTCTCCTTTTATTTTTAGAATTTCAAGTTTAGTGTTTGATTGAGTGTTTTTTAATTTGCTCTTTTTATAGCTTTTTTAGTTGCAATCCTAATTCCTAAATTTTCTCTTTCTCTATTTTATTCTAGTAAACCTCTAGAGATATAAAATTGACCCTTAATACTATTTTGGCTGCATTCCACACATTTTGGTATGAGGTCTCATTATTGTCATTCTCTTGGGTGAAATTATTGTGTCTATGATTTGGTGTTTCACCCAATCATTCTTTAGGATGAGATTGTTTAATTTCCAATTACTTTTTGGTCTATTTTCCCCTGGCTTTTTATTGAATGTAATTTTTATTGCATCATTATCTGAAAAGGATGCATTTACTACTTCTGCCTTTCTGCATTTCAGTTTGAAGTCTTTATGTCCTAATATAGAGTCAATTTTTTGTACAGATTCTGTGCACTGCTGAAAAAAAAAAGTGTACTCCTTTCTGTCTTTATTTAGTTTTCTCCAAAGATCTATCATACCTAACTTTTCTAGTGTTCTAGAAAACCTCTTTAACTTATTTCTTATTTATTTTGTGGTCTGACTTATCTAGTTCTGAGAGCACAAGATTGAGATCTCCCACTATTATAGTTTTGCTGTCTATTTCTTCTTGAAGCTCTCTTAACTTCTCCTTTAAGAATTTAGATGCTATACCACTTGATGCATATATGTTTAATATTGATATTGCTTCATTATCTATGCTCCCCTTTAGCAAGATATAGTTTCCTTCCTTATCTATTTTAATTAAATTAATTTTTGCTTTTGCTTGATCTGAGATCAGGATGGCTATCCCTGATTTTTTTTTACTTCACCTGAAGCATAGTAGATTCTGCTGCAGCCTCTTACCTTTACTCTGTATCTATAGCCCTGCTTCAAGTGTGTTTCCTATAAACAACACATTGTAGGATTCTGACTTTTAAACTAGTTTGCTATCCAACTCCACTTTATGGGGAGTTTACCCCATTCACATTTATGGTTAAAATTGCTGATTCTGTATTTCCTACCATCTTGTTAACCTCAGATTATGCTTTTCTCTTTTCTTTCCCTCTTACTCCTCTCCCTAGTATTAAACTTTTGAGCACCACTTACCTCACAAAGCCCTCCCTCTTTAGGATCCTTCCCCTTCCTTAAAGTCCCTCCCCTTTTCTTAAACCTTTCCCTTACAATTTCTCTATTCCCTTCTATTTAGCCTACTCTCTCCCTTTTTTGCTTTTTCCCTCCAACTTTTCAATGAGGTCGAAGAAATTTCTTTGTAAATAAAATATGTCTAATGTTTTCTCTTTGAGCCAATTCTGATGAGAGCAAGATTCACACTATGTTCATCCATCTCCCTTCTTTCCCTCAGATATAATAGGTTTTCTTTGCCTCTTTGTGACTTGTAGTACCTCTCCACTTTTCCTTTTTTCTGGTTCAATTTCCTTTCCATCTCTAGATTCTTTTTTATATTATAGCAGTAAAACCAAATTATAAATGTACTCTTTGTGTACACTCATAACAGAAATATAGTTTCCAAGATTTCTTTTTACCTTTTTATGTTTCTCTTGAGTTCTATAATTGGCAGTCAAACTTTTTGTTTAGTTCTGGTTTTTTCATCAGAAATAGAAGGAATTCACCTATTTCATGGAATGTCCATTTTCTTCCCTGGAAGAAAATGCTCATTTTGGCTAGGTATCATTCTTGGTTGCATAACAAGTTCCTTAGCCTTTTGGAATATCAGATTCTAGGGCCTTCAATTCTCTAATATGGATTCTGCTTGATCCTGAGTAATCCTTATTGTGGCTCCTCTGTATTTGAATTTTTTCCCGGATGCTTGTATTATTTTTTCCTTTATCTGATAGTTCTGGAATTTAGCCACAATATTTCTTGGAGTTTTGATTTTTGGATCTTTTTCATTAGGTGATCGATGAATTCTTTCAATGTCTATTTTACCTTCTGTTTCTATAACATCTGGGCAGGTCTCTTTGATGATTTCCTGAAAAATAGTATCTAAGGGTCTTTTTTCATCATGATTTTCAGGAAGTCCAATAAATCTTAGATTATCTCTCCTAGATCTATTTTCCAGACCTGTTGTTTTCCCAAGTACGTATTTAACATTTTTTTCTATTTTTTAATTATTTTGATTTGGCTCAACTGATTCTTGATGTCTCCTTGAGTTATTAATTTCTATTTGTTCAATTCTGATTTTTAATGAATTATTTTCTTCATTTAATTTTTTCAAATTTCTTTTTGCAATTTTCCAATTTGTAATGTTCTGTTCTCTAAATTGTAATCCTTCTCTTTGTGGGCAGGTTTCTTGGGGAGCTTCTGGAGGCAGCCTTAGTTTCAGTTCAGTTCAATAGTCCCAAATGCAGCCAGGAGTTAAAGTCCAACTCCTTTATTGTCTCTTCAAAAATCTTATCTTCTACACTAGGGGCTAGGCTAGTTTTCTGGAGGCCTTCCTCTCTCCTTGGTTCCCAAGAGCTCTTTTCCAAATGTCTCCAGCCAGCATGAACATGGAAGTGGGAATGAATCTTGACTCTGAATCTCCTTTTAGAGAGTGGGCTTGTGGGTGGACTTGTGAATCTCCCAGAAGTCAATTCTAGTTGTGAATCTCCTGGAAGTCCCCTGAAGTTCTCTCCCAAAGTTCTGAGACCTTTTCACTTATATGTCCCACACTGAGTATACACCAATCATTATATCATGAGGAAATCATTATTTGTTGTAGGATTAAATCAATGCTGAATCAGATTTAACCATTGTCTCCTCAATTCCACTCAGTAATTTGTTTCAAGTTCTGGCCCATAACATCTCCTTGTAGGGTCAGATCAATCATACTGAACCATCGTAAATTACATAATTATTGTCTCTATTCATTCCAGTGATTTAGCACCTTGTAAGAATCCTAACACCAATTGAGTTTTTAAATGAGTTGTTTTGTTCTATGAAATTTTTTCCCATTTCTCCATTTTTATTTTTTAGGGAGCTATTTTCTTTTTCCATTTCACTAACTCTATTTTTCAGGAAGTTGATTTCTTTATCCACTCTATTTCTATTTAAATTATTGTAGTTATGTTGTATCTTATTCCTGTACTTCTGCTTTTTTCCCCACTTTTTATTAGCTCACATAAATATTCCTACATTTCCATCAATTGCTCAGTTTTGTCATTATTTACTGCATAATAGTTCATTATATTCATATGCCATAATTTGGTCAGCCATTTCTCATCAGTAGTTACTCATTTTGTTTCCAGAGTGATGCTTTAAACATTTTGATCTACATTAGACTTTTCTTTGACCTTATTAAGATGTCTGGCAGTATAATCAGTGGATCAAAGATTAGGAAGAGCTTCTTTTCCAAAATAAATTTCTGGAATGGTTGTACTGATTCTTAGTTCCACCAGTCAAAAATCAATGTACTTTTTGTCCCATAGCCCTTATAACATTTAAATTTTTTTAACAACTTTGCATACTGTTAGTGTGTGGGCTAGAACCTCAGAGTTACTTTGTATTTTTCTGTTAGTGATCTAGAGAATACTTCCATAAAACTGATAATAGTTTGCAAATCTTCTTTGGAAAATGGCTTTGTTCATAGTCTTTGACCACTAATATACTGGCTCTTGATGGTGCTGTAGATGATTAATGATGCTATACATGTCTAGAATATTGGTAATTCTTGAGATGTCTGAGTCACTCAAAAATCTCTGTCTTAACATATCCATTGGACTCTTTGCTGTCTTACTAGATGTTGTCATTATTGTGTCAAGTTCTTAGAGCTTCTGAATCAAGTCTCAGATCATCAGATATTTACAAAATGAAGCTATATTCAGAGAAACTATTAAGGAAGAATACTATATTATTTTTAAGTTATGGAATAAAACAAATATTTTAATATAACATAACTAATATGTTATATGTAATATAATAAAATAACAATGCAAAACAATATAAAATAATTAAATAAAATAAACATAGTATAAAAAAGATGATTGCACATGAAATTGTAAATCTATTGTGCACAATTTGGTATTCCTTTTAAATATATAATAAAGTTACCATATAACTTTTTCCCTATCCCTCATATTAAAAATGGTTACACATTAGACACAAATATGTAGGTATATGTAAAATCATTCTATACATACTTCTGTTTATTAATTCTTTCTCAGGATGAAGTTAGCATCTTCCTTCATATGTCCTTTATATTTATAATAGTCCTCTTTGTGATGTCAAAAACCTGGAAATTGAGGGAATGATCATCAATTAGGGAATGACTGAACAAGGCATGGTATATGATAATGATGGAATGTTAATGTGCTACAGGAAATGATAAATTCAATCTTAGGAAAACATAGATATGAAATGAAATAATTAAGAGCAAAATGAGCAGAATCAAAAGAACACTGTAAACTATAACAGCAGCATTGTTTTAAGAACAATCTTGAGTGGATTTACATTTTTTGGAAAGGTATGGAGACCAGAGGAGGAGGATCTCACTGGTCAGGCAATTGGATGCCATTCCAAGTGAGGCTCAGTTATGGGAGAATGGGGGAGAAGAGAAAGGAATAAGCATTGCATAGTATCAGGTACTGTGCTAAGAGTTTTGTTTGTGTTTGATTTTACAAATATTATTTAATTTTATCCTCTCAATAATCCTGGGAGTTAGATGCTATTATCATCATTTGAAAAAAGAAGAAAGCAAAGCTGAATGAGTGTAAGTGATTTGCCTGTGATCACATGGCTGATAAGTGTCTGAGGCAGTAATTGAACTCAGGTCTTCTGGACTTCAAGTCCCAGTTCTGTACTCACTGAACAGTTAGGTGGAGAACTAGATCTGAAGTCAGGATGACCTGTTTTCAAATCTAGCTTCTGACAATTACCAGCTGTGTGATCTTGGCAAAGTTACTTAATCTTTGCCTGCCTCAGTTTCCTCATCTGTAAGTAGGAAATGGAAAACCGTATCTTTGTCAAGAAAATCACAAATTGGAGTCATAAAGAATGGGATAGGACTTAAATGATTGAGCAACAACAGCAATATGCGATATATGCTCCTGGTTATAGAGGCAAAAAATAATCCCCTGTCTTCAAAGAGATCATAGTTTTGAAACAAACATTACAAACAACATATGTGATTATCAGGAACTACTTAACGGAGCTTGAAAGCCTTTCCCAGGTTTTTTGTTAGGAACTTAAAGGAAGCTAAGAAAGTCAATAGGTGGGATTCAAAAGGAGGAGTATGGAAGACATGGAGGATAGCTCTAGAAATGCTTGGGGCCAAGAGATGGAGTGTTTTGTTCATGAAGCAGCCAGGAAGCCAGTATTCTGCATTGAAGAGTACACATTGGGGAGGAAGGTATATAAAAGACTGGAAAAGTTGGTGACAGAGTACTTTAGATCATGAAAGGCTTTGAACGCCAAACAAGATTTGATTTTTGATCCAGGAGGTGATAGGGAGCCTGGAGTTTACTGTATAAGGGGGTGACATGGTTGAACCAGTGCTATGGGAAAATGTCCAGAATTATTGCACTTCTGCCTTTAACTATACTACCTCTATGTTAAATGATTCACCTAGGATACACTGGTAGTAAGTAGCAAGGTTAGAATTTGGATCCAGGTTCCCTGTCTCAGAATCCTGTGTAGTGAGGCTCAGTTTACTATTATGACTAGAGCTTACAGCCTGTATAAATCAGAATGAAAAAGGCCCACACTGTACATGCCACAAAGTCACAGGGTCAGATGAAGACTTGGCAGTTTAGTCTCAAAAGCACAGCCAAAACTCTTTTTGTGGTGGCAAGAAACTGGAAACTGAGTGGGTACCCTTCAGTTAGAGAATGGCTGAATAAGTTGTGGTATATGAATGTTATGGAATATTATTGTTCTATAAGAAACAATCAACAAGATGATTTTAGAGAGGCCTGGAAAGACTTATATGAACTGATGCTAAGTGAAATGAGCAGAACTAGAAGATCATTGTACATGGCAACAACAAGATTATATGATGATTAATTCTAATGGGTCTTTTCAACAATGAGATGATTGAGGCCACTTCAAACAACCTAGTGAGGAAGAGAGCCATCTACAAGCAGACAGAGGACAGAGGGAACTGAGTATGGATCACAACATAGCATTTTTACCCTTTTTGTTGGTGTTTGCTTACATTTTGTTTTCTTTCTCATTTTTCCTTTTTGATCTGATTTTTCTTGTGTAGCAAGATAATGTATATATATATAGTGGATTTAACATTTTTTTTTACCATGTTTAACATATTTTGGATTTCTTGCCATCTAGGGGAAGGGATAGGGGAAGAGAGGAAAATTTAGAATACAAGGTTTTGCAAGGGTCAATATTGAAAAATTACCCATGCATATGTTTTGAAAGTAAAAAGCTTTAATAATAATAAACAAAAAAGTACAGCGAAGAATTGATGGGAATAGATATTTGGGAACATGAAGACATAGGCAGCTCTAGCATTTGAATGTAAGATGAGAAGGAGCATGTGGGATATGAGGACTATTGACATATCTAAGCAAAGGGTTAGGAGGAGAAAAAAATGACAATTTTATTATATATTTAAAAGAAATAATACACTTGCAACTTTGTGTGCAATAATTTTCTTTATTACACTGTTATAGAGCTGCTTGCTTTATTCCATAAATTTTTTAAAAAGTTACAAAAAGGAAATAATGATAGTGGCTTCAGAAGAATTGGATTCAAATCCTGTCTCTGACATTTGTTACCTGTGTGATTAAACTTCCCTGGGCTTCAATTTCCTCATCTCTACAATTAAGGAGTTAGATTAATTGGCTTCTGAGGTTTCTTTCAATTCTACATCTCTGATGCTACCATCCTAAGATGTGCGGTATTTTTCTGGGCCATAATGAGGCAGAGTCAAATGTCAGGCAATCAGTGAAAGTCCCAATGGACAAGTATTAGCATCAGAGAACTGAAAGCATGTGTCAGGAAGATAGCCAATTGGAAACTCAAGTACAAGGGCAGAACTCCAACACTGAAAGCCAGTAGAGTCTACTGGGAGATTGGGAGATCACTGGAGGTTACTACTTGAATAGCAAGAATATCAACATATAACAATATAGATTTCAAACAAGAACAAACTTTATAGACTATGTAATAATAATAACAATAGTAACAGAAAACATTTCACTTTAAGTTTTTCAAAGCACTTTTATTTACTATCTCATTTGATCTTTACAATTACTCTGTGAGGCAGATTCTATGATATAACCAATATTCTTTTTTGATAAAAAGAGAACTGAGATAGGCAGAAATTAGTAGACTTGTCCAGGGTCACCAAGCTAATATGTTTCTAAGGCTGGATGTGAACTCAAATTTTCCTAATTCCAGGTCTAGCATTCTATACATTTTTTAACTTAGGTACTGCTTCTTTTACAGATGAAGAAAATGAGTCCCAGAGAGAACAAATGGATGAACCAAAGTTAGACAGGTAGTAGAGATGATTAGGAATTATATGGTACAATAACCCTAGAGTATGGGTGATCTGAGTTCAAATCTCACTTTAGACACTTACTAACTTGTGACCCTAGGCAAATCACTTAATCCCTCTGCTTCAGTTTCCTCAATGATAAAATGAAGGTAATAATAGCACCTATCTCACAAGGTTATCAAATGAGTTTTCCAATACAATGAAAAGAGAAAAAGTTTTGGAATGGAAATTGGGTTTATATGGAGTTCAAATCCCAGCCATGGTACTTATAATCCATGTGACTTTGGGCAATTGAATTATTTGGGCCTCAGTTTTCTCATCTGTAAAATGAGGGGGTTGGAACAGGTAGCTTCTGAGGTTCCTTCTAGATCTAAATCTATGATATCATAATACCCAGCCTAGGTAAAGAATTGGTCTGAGATTTTGGAGACAATTTAGTATTAAGTAAAGGAGTAAAGGGGGGGGGGGTGGGATAATACCATTATCTTTAAATATTTGAAAAACTATTACAGGGAAAATGAATTAAAATTGTTCTCCTTGGCTCATATGGGCAAGAGCTAGGTCTTTATTTCTCTTTCTGTTCCAAATCTGGTAGTATGTTCTCATAAAATTAGTTTGGAGTTATATTGTTTATATTTTGTAACTACTTATATAATAGGCATGATGGGCTACAACTCTAGTAATCAGTTCTAGGGACATATGTATTCTTATACCAGGTTGGTTGTGAAGAAAGGGAACGGAGAGGATCTGTGCCAAACAAAACTGCTCACTAAGCCAGGAGAAACTACCCACACAATAAGCACAAAAAAAGAACTCATCTCCTTTTATGGAACATGTCACTTTAGACTTATAGAGCCTTTTCCTTAAAGTTGTAGCTAGCAAGAAGGGGAAAGGAAATTTGTTTCCCTTCCTTCCAATGCCAGCAATGGCAACTGCATACATATGGCAATAAGAAAACATATTTGCCTTGATAAGTTTGATGCTGGACCTTAAGTTCTTGGTACCCTCTTCTGCTTTGTGTTTCTATCCCTGAAGTAAAGGTGACTAAAGATCAATCCTGAGGTATCTATTTCCAGCCTTGGCACTTACCTCATAAACGCAAAGTTTTAGGACCATCTAGGTCTTAGTTCTAGTTGTCTATGAGAAGGTTACCTAAAAACAATAGCTTGAGATCCATGACGATCAGTCATAAATAGCTGTTCTATATCTGATATATATATATATATATATGTGTGTGTGTGAATTGAGTAACTGTTTTTAAAGGGATATTATTTAATCCTTTAGGAAAGACCTTAAACAAAAGACAAATCTAAAATTTTTTTAATAGAATTTCTCTAGGGTTTTTTTCTTTAGTTGGAGCATAATAAGTCAGAGAATGTGAAATCTCTTAACTTTGGAATCAGACTTCCCCAAAACATGAACTTTGTCTACATAAATGCAGAGCTTTACATGAATTGGGTTCCCTTCAAGCCCCTTCAGGCCACAATTGACTATGATAAGTTTATATGGTTTCCCTTATAGAATGTAAATTTATTGAATTCAGTGACTTTCACTTATGTCTACATGCAATCAGCACCTAGAACAGTGCCTGCTATATTTATAGGCATTAGATAAATGCTTATTGATTGACTGAATATGGGTAGAGATTGAAGATTTAGATTTTGTGTGAGGGAAATCTTACCAAAAGCTATTCAAAGTCCAGTGGGCTTATTGAGAAACTCCTTTTAACAGTAAAGGCTTTTGTCTTGCAACACATTTTCTTAGAGAGTTATCTGGCATTCTGAGAAATTGTAATTTTTCCAGTCACACAGTCAGTTCTGAGATCAGGCTTAACATACTTTCATTTATATTAGAGATATTCATCTTGCACTTAGTTTATGTCTAATGCTTGTTAGATTAGTGAAAATTGTAATGTTCTTGAATAGTGAGGATCTGGTCATCTGCTCAATTATAATCCTTCTCTGAGAGGAGATCTGTAAAATCTTTTCCTCTGTGCGCAGGTTTCTTTGGAGCTCTGAATCTCCTCCAACTCTTGTCCTTCCTCTGCTTTCAGCCTGCCTGGCGTCAAACCTCTATCCCAGCCAGAGTCGATTCTCTCAGACCCAATGCTGCCCTTCTTTTATCCTCCCAAAGAATAGGCATGTGAGAATACTTCCACCAATGAACTTGCTCCTCTTAGAATTCCTAAGGTGTAAACTCCCTTAAAGGCCTGAACCAAAGGTCTGAACCAGAGAGCTGTCAAGTCAACCTGAGTTCTCACCTTGTAATTGTCCAGACAACCTGAGTTCTCACCTCATCACTGTCCAGACACCCTGAGTTCTCACCTGGTGATCCTAACATCTCCCCCTTTCTTTTGATTTAGAACATAGGGTGGTCATGATCTTGGAACATAAATCCATCAATATGGGAGGCATTACACATAATTACATAGATTACATAAACACATAGTAACATAGTAACATAACACATGCTAGAAGTATGTAACAAATAACATGATCAAATAATCATAAATTGAGAATTTATAAATGTCCATAAGTCCACTGTCCATTAGTCTCATCTTGTGTTAGGAAATCCAATGATTCCTGCTGGTTTTAAAGTTCTTTAACAGTCTTTTTATTAGCCATGCTCTTTCAGTGTTAGATGTTTCTTAGATCTTTGTTTTGAGGTTTTTCTCTTGTTCTGTCTCTCTCCAGGTGCTTGTTGCCACCTATCTGTTTCCTTCTTCATCTTTTTTCCTTCTGTCTGTTAAAATACAAGGAAACCCTCTCTCCCAGGCAGTTAACTTATCTAATTTCCTTCTATTTACCACTTTTTAAATCTCTTCTCATCATCTGGCAATTACATTGGAGTTGTTTGCACTGGACACAGCCCTGTTGGTTTAAAAGGCCTGTATTCTCCCCAAGTGTAATCCATTTTTACAATCTGATTGCCTTTTGGCTGACTTATCAGATAATCCCTTTCTGCCATGTGATTGCATTTCTGCTGGTTGATCAAATCAGAATTCTGACCTTCTAAAGGCTCTTTGGGTATAACATCAGCTGCCACCATGCCCCAAGTCTTTTTTGCCTGGGGCCCTGGACCTGGGCCCCTCATCCCATTTCCCTGAATTAGTCTACACTCTGATGCCCAATGGAGTCCTCTGTCTCTTATCCTGTCTTCTCACTCTATCTCCATATTTACACTGAGCTCTTAGATGTCCAATTTTTCCACATTGGAAACATCGACGAGTTTCTCTAAAAGTCCCTTGCCAGGAGGGACCCTGTCTTTCCATGTTCATCATAGTCTGGGTGTAAAAAGCATTTCTTCCCACTGTAGCACATCGTCTTATGATCTCCTCTAAAGGAGCATCTTTGTCTAATCCCCATATATTTTTTTTGCAAATCTCATTGGCATTTTCCTTAGCTAGATGTCTGGTCATTATTTCTGTAGCTGCATTTTCTCCAATAGTTCTTTTGACAGCAGTTTTCAGACGTCCCACAAAATCCACAAAAGATTCATTGAGACCTTGCTCTATTTTAGTGAAAGCCTCTCCCCAATCTTTCTGTCCAGGGAGGACACCCCAAGCTTTTATTGCAGCCTTAGCAATTTGCTCATATATTGTCATGGTATAATTAATCTGTTCTGAATTCTCTCCATACCGACCTTCACCAGCTAAGTGCTCAAAAGGGAATTTTGTGTTAACTCCTATTTCCAAATTGCATCTGACTTGGATTTTACATAATTCATGAAACTCTGCAAGCCATAACAAATTTTGTCCAATTTCTAGACACGTCCTTGCTATGGATTTCCAATCATTTGGGTTTAGGACTTCATAAGACAAACTATCTAGTAACATTTAAACATAAGCTGATGTAGCCCCATAAAGGGTACAACCTTTTTTCAAATCTTTAATTTTATTCAAATCTAAAGGTGCATATCTTCTCCTTTTTTGACCTACAGAGTCAATATCTTCAATCACAGGATATACATGTATAAAATCACTTATATCCTGTCCTTCTCTCTTAGCTTTAAACAATGCTTTTTCTAATCTTGTAATAGGCTTAGCCTGCTTCACAGGCAATTCTGTTTGTGTTTCTGCCTCTTCCTCTCCTCCTTCTTCCTCCACCTCTGAAGGTGGAGTTGATGTGGACCCGTCAATAATCTGCTCTCTAGGAGGGGTTGAAGCTTCTTCAAGAGAATCAGATTCATCACAACTTAATTCCTCATTTAAATCCCTTTGTTCTTGGGCAAGATCTTGATCTTTCCTTTTTTCCTCACACTTCCTCCTCTGTTCATTTGTAAAACTTTTCTTTCTCCTACAACTTGCTCAATAGTTTAAGGCTAATTAAACTATGTTGTAGATATAAAATACCTCTGCAGAAATTGAATGAGGCTCATTTTTTGCATGAAATTCTTTCATTTCAAATCCCACTAGCTTCCAGTTATCTACATGTATTTTTTCTTCCTCTAAGAACCAAGGGGACGTGCGTCTTAATGCAGCCAAGAGTTTAGCAATCTGTATTCAGGTTACAAGTAAACTCTGCTCCTCAATTATCTTAATTATACTCTCTATAGTACCACTCCTGAATGGGGCTGGAGCTGAGGCTGCCTCTGGGGCTGGGGCTGAGTTGGCTGAGGTCAAGGGATTGCCTTTAGCTAACATCTGCCCCATTTTAGCTATAAGAGATTGCTGGTTTAGCCCTTAACAAGTTAAGTTCCTTATTTGTCTATTAGAACACTCACTTAATCTTTAACAAAGTTTTCTTGTTACTCACAGTTATTTCTGTGTCAAAAAGTCTTTTCCACTGGAATCAGGATCATGTCTGTCCCTGTTCGGGCACCAAATTGCGATGGTCCAGTCTAGCTCCTCTGAAGGGCTCAGAATAAGTCCTTAAAAGCAAAGGTCTGGACTAGCTCCTCTGAAGGACTCAGAATAAGTCCTTGTCAGGATAAGCATAAGTCCTTGCCTCACGTTGTGGACGCTAATATGTAAAGTTCTTGAATTGTAAGGGTCTGGTCGTCTGATCAATTATAATCCTTCTCTGGGAGGAGATCTGTAAAATCTTTTCCTCTGTGCGCAGGTTTCTTTGGAGCTCTGAATCTCCTCCAACTCTTGTCCTTCCTCTGCTTTCAGCCTGCCTGGCATCAAACCTCTATCCCAGCCAGAGTCGATTCTCTCAGACCCAATGCTGCCCTTCTTTTATCCTCCCAGAGAATAGGCATGTGAGAATACTTCCACCAATGAACTTGCTCCTCTTAGAATTCCTAAGGTGTAAACTCCCTTAAAGGTCTGAACCAAAGGTCTGAGCCAGAGAGCTGTCAAGTCAACCTGAGTTCTCACCTTGTAATTGTCCAGACAACCTGAATTCTCACCTTGTCACTCTCCAGACAACCTGAGTTCTCACCTGGTAATCCTAACAGAAAATGTTTTATGCTTCCTCCTAGTCTATGATCTCCTTGAGATTAGTTTTTTTTATTTTAGCTTTACCTGATTTTTGTACAAACAATGCACCCATTGTCTCATATATAGTAGACACTTAATATTTGTCTGATTTGTCTGAATTTGAAGATACTCAATTAAATTTTTTTTAAAATTTAAATACGCTATCTAACTGGTCAAGTCAACAGCATTCATCAATCACTTTCTAGATGCTAAGTAGATATCATTCTAAATTCTAAAAATAGAAAAACAAATAAAAAAGAGCCTTTTCCCTCAAAGAACTTGCATTCCAAAAGGGGAAAATAGGAGAGAAAAACACTGTCCTTCACTAGAAATCTTCCAATGGAGATGGCCAATTGTCAAGAACATCATGAAAGGAGTATGGAGTTTTGGTTGGGATGTAGACTTGCTTAAAGGACATGACCTCTGGTGCCCCTTAAAGTTATAAGATTAAGCTAGATTTCTGCTAAGCCTATTAGTAAACATGAAGTAGTGATAGTAACTAGGCTATTTTATCTACCTTAGATTTATGGATTTTATTAATAGAGGCCATCTAGTCTTCTTCCCTTATTTTATAGTCGAGGATATTGGGGCTCATAGAAATACCCAATAGTGTGGAGGTGGTTGTGTCATAGTCAGAATTTGAACTCAGTTTCTCTTAATCCAATAGCCCTCCTTTGACTGAACCAATTGAACAATGCAAAAGATATATTGAAGCACTTACTTGTTCAGAGTACTAGACTGGGTGTTTGGGGAGATATAAGGTTTAGGAAAGACAAGTTCCCTACCTTCATGGAGCTTCTACTCTTCATCAGAGGCTGGAGGAAAGCAGGGAAGCATGATGGCTGATGTCTTGGGATTTCAAGTTGTCTGGTGGAAGAGAAAAAAAGAGAGGGAATGGCTTCTTTTTTTTTTTCTCATTATTTTCTCTAGTAGGAAAAAAATGTACTGATAACTACAGTATATGCATTGCTAACTATAATACATGGAATGTGCAGTAGGGAGATCCTCCCAAAAATACTTTGTGCGATCAGAAAAATAAAATTGTTATTAGGTGGAACACAGAAAGTTTCATGGAGGAAATGGCATCTGAGGTGGCTTTTAAAGATAGGATAGTTGGTGATGTACTAAGAGGGGAGGGAAGAATGTTCCATTCCATTCCATTCCAAGAAAGAATAAATGAGCGTGGGGCAGCTAGGTGGCACAGTAGTTAGAGCACCAGCCCTGAATTCAGGAGGACCTGAGTTCAAATCTGGTCTCAGACAGTTAACACTTCCTAGCTGTGTGACCCTGGGCAAGTCACTTAACCCCACTGTCTCAGCAAAAATAAATAAATAAATAATGAAATAAATAAGTGAATGATGAGGGAGGATAGAAGGAACCCTTGGTCTAAAAGATACTCCATTTCCCATTTCCTCTCTCCTCATGTCTTTCCACTGACGATTGTTGCACATATATGAAAGGTTCTTCACCTCTCCTTCTGTGTTTCCCTGGTTTCCTTTAAGACTCAGCTAAACTCCTACCATCTGCAGGAGACTTCTTGTAGACTCTTATGTGCTCCTATGAATTTACATCTATCCTAAATGTATCTTATCCTAAATGTATCTTATATGAGCCTGTAAGAGGGCCTGCCAACCCCTCCTCCCCCAGCCTTGGACATTGCACAGGGCACTACTGAGGTAATCTGAGAGTAGCCTTGTAAGGGTGAACAAGATGGCACTGCGAGGAAGGGGGTCCCACTTTAAGGAGCAATATGGCAGTTCCCAGGAAAGGCATGTCAGACCCTAGAGGGGAGGACTTTGAATATTCTTATTAGGAAAGGAATGCACACATCATATCCATGTATAGCTTCCTTTAGAGAATCATGTATCTATTATAGGCTAGGATGTGATTACATATGAAGTAGTAACTAGAAACAAGCATCAATATGATAAAAGCTAAAAGCTAAAAGATAAAAAAGATACAAAAGATGATTGTAACAAATGGAGTCTCGCACCATCCTGGCTCTTACTCCTCATTGCTCACAGTTTTTGCCTTTTCAGGTGGACAGGCAGTGCTGGTCACATAAGGCCTATTCCACTCAGGAGTTAGGGCCGTGACCCCTAACAGTCAACATATATTTCCCTCATTAGACTGAAGGTTCTTTGAGGGAAGGAACAAGCTTTTGTCTTTTTCTATATTCCTCCTATTCTGTAGCATATCACTTGGTACATAATATGTATGTAATCAATACTTATTAACTGATTGATTTACTTAATGCAGAGAACCTGGATTTAATTCTCATCACTGATGCTAATGACTAATGCTAATGAATTTGCACAAGTCACTTAACTTCTCCAGGCCTCAGTTTCCTTGTCAGAAAAATGAAGGTTTGCACTAAATGGTTCTTAAGGGTCTGTTCTGATTTAGATCAATGACTTTGGTAGAGTCATTTACTTTTCCTGGGCCTGTTTCCCTATCTATAAAATTATAGGGTTGGATAAAATATCTCTAAAGTCTCTTCCATTTCTAGTCCTGTTATGTCCTATACTAACAAAATTACACAGATAGACAAGAGTAAATTCGTGAATTGCACAACAAACAAAAAAGTCAAATTCTACAAAACTCAGTAGTAACTGTTTTGATCACTCTGGCATTGTCTTGCTTCTTCAGTTTTGTAATAATCATTACATTTCCAAAGAGTGTTATTATATTACATGTTTATTCCTGAGTGCACAGTTTTGGCATTGTGTAGAATGATGATCTTTAAAAATGTCAAACATTGAAAACAGATGTTATAAAGATTATTCTTACTGAAACTTAACTTCTTGTTTTTCAGTCATTTTAATTGTGTCCAATTCTTTGTGACCTTATTTGGTTTATCATTTCCTTATTAAGCCCATTTTACAGATGAGAAAATTGAAAAAAAGCAGAGTTGAGTGACTTGCCAAGAGTCACACAGCTAGTAAACGTCTGAAGCCAGATCTGAGCTCAGAAAGATGAGTCTTCCTAACTCCAGGCCCAACACTCTGTGGATATAATAATTCTGCAGTGGATCTGTGATTCTATTGATATTATTGCTTCTTCTCTTAATACAGGTCCTTAGTGATAAATATTAAAGAAAAAGAGTTTTGCAATAGTTCAAAGTTCAGAATCACTTTTTAAAAAACCATTTCCATATTAATCATGTTGTGAAAGAAAAATCCAAACAAAAGGGAAAAACCACAAGAAAGAAAAAACGAAAAAGAAATTTTTAAAAAATGCATTCAGTCTCCATAGTTCTTTCTCTGAATGTGGATAGCATTTTCCATCATGATTCTTTTGGAATTGTCTTGGACAACTTTTAAATGAAGAAATTAAAGCCATTTCTAGTAATACAAAAAATTCATCTAAATCACTATTGATTAGATAAATGCGAATTAAGAGAACTCTAAGGTACCATTTCACATCATCAGATTGATTAAAATGACAGGAAATGATAAATGTTGGAGGACATATAGGAAAACGGAGACACTGCTACATTGTTGGTGGAGTTGTGAAATGATTTGATTATTCTGGAGAGCAATTTAAAACTATGCCCAACAGGTTATCAAACTGTGCATACCCTTTGATCCACCAGCATCTCTACTGGGTCTGTATTCCAAAGAACTTACAAGAAAGAGGAAAGGACCCACATGTGCAAAAATGTTTGTAGCAACTCTTTTTGTAGTGGCAAGGAAGCAGAAGCTGAGTGGATGCTCACCAGTTAGGGAATATATGAATAAGTTGTGATATATGAATGTAATGGAATATCACTGTACTAAAAGAAATGAGGAACAGGCTGATTTCAGAAAAACTTAGTTTTATATGAATTGATGCTTAGTGAACTGAGCAGAATGAAGAGAACATTGTATATAGTAACAACAAGATTATGTAATGATCAGCTGTGATGAACTTGGCTCTTTTCAACAATGAGGTGATTCAAGGCAATTTCGACAGAGTGATGGAAAGTGTCATCTGCCTCCAGAGAAAGAACTATGAAGACTGAATGTGGATCAAAGTATAGCATTTTATCTTTTTATTGTTGTTGTTTGTTTGCTTATTTTTTTTCTTTCTCATGTTTTTTCTCTTTTGATCTGATTTTTCTTGAGCAGCATGCTGAATATGGAAATGTGTTTAGAAGAATTGTCCATGTTTAAACTATATTGACTTGCTTGCTGTCTGGAAGAGGAGGAGAAGGAAGGGAGACAGAGGAAAATTTTGTTTTTCAGAGGTAAATGTCTTTGCATGTATTTGCAAAAATAAACAACTAGTTTAAAAAAAAAAAAGAATTGTCTTGGATTATTGTATTGCTGAGAAGAACCAAGTACATCATAGTTGATCTTCACGCAATATTGTTGCTATTCTGCATAATGTTCTCCTGACTCACCTTACTCAGCATCATTTCATATAAGTCTTTCCAGGTTTTTCTGAAATCTGCCTGTTCATGATTTCTTCTAGAACAATACTATTCCATTTCATTCTATATCACAACTTTCTTAGTGATTCCCCAATTGTTGGGCATCCCCTCAATTTCCAATTCTTTGTGTGTGGGACAGTTAGGTGCAAGACTCCCCTTCCCAATCCAATTAACTAATCAGAGACATCATCAGGTACAAAGACCCAGAAGCTCCCTACTCCCACCATGTGCTCTGGAACCTAACCAGCTTCTGGCTTGTCCAGGGTTTAAAAGGCAAAGGACTTGAGCCTTCTCATTGGATAGACTAAAAGGACATAACCATCCTTGACCAACAATCACCAATGCTGGCTGCCTCCCACAGGTCACATCACTTCCTACAACTTCCTATATCTCAGATTCAAAGTTCATTCCTCCAGAGAATAAATGGCCTCCCCCAAGGTCCAAAGTTCTGGGAACAGGGATCATGTGATGATACTGAGAAATACTTCATCCAATCAGTCCCATTCATTTGTCACCACAAAAAGAGATACTATAAATATTTTTGTACTTATGGGTCCTTTCCCTTTTTTTATCATCTCTTTGGGATACAGACTTAGTAATAGCTGTTCTCCAGAATGGTTGTATCAGTTCACAATTCCACCACAGTATAGCTTGAGAACATTATTCATTTTCTCAAATGAAATCTATTATAATCTGTTCCTCCTGTTCAAATCTAGTCCTTTTCATATTACTTTTCCAAGGTACATATATTGAAGGTTCAGGTCATTGAGCTTCCTATTTAATTGCATGTCATAATATGAGTAAGTAATGTTTTTTCATCCACTATGTTTTTCCTGTGTATATGGCTTGGCAATCTCTCTTGAGTGATGGTGGATCTCATTGAGGAGGCCAAAGAGTTTTCCACTGATTTTTTTGGGTGTCTGTACTATTTGAATGTCATCCACAAATAAGAGTTCCTCTGAACCCTTATGTCAATAAGATAATTTTTTTTAATGCAGAAAATATTTATTTTACATTCTTGCAAAAATAGGTGCCTAATTGAGTAGATACACCTTTAAAACTCCAAAAGCAGCATTTTATTTCCTCTCCTGAGGCACAAGTCCCTCCCCTAATTCCACATTAATTAGACCTTGTAGAAATTACAAGTCATGAATATCCACCCCTCTTTACATAATCAGTTCCTGCTCTCAAGGAGTTTACATTCTAGAAGAGGGAACAAAAGACTAAGGACAAAGAACAAAAGATTCTTTTCAAATCTCAGACCACCACTCCTTATTACAAAAGTCAGTCCTTGCCCCCAAGAAGTGTACATTCTTTTGAGAGAAGATAACCTCTACCCTTGATTATTCCTTGTGGAATTTCAGTTTTCTAATTTCAGTTTTCTTCTTCAATTTAATTTTCATAACTGTGGAAAATAAATGTCCATCCATTTCTCACAATTCCCCCCCTCCTTTTTTCTTTTTAATAATTTGGTTTCCAAACTCCTCAAATTTGGCTAATATTTTTTACTTCCTACTTCATCAAAGTCTATTATCCTCTCTTTACATGGGATGGATAATTAATCCCTGAATTCTCTGCTAATTCTTCTGATAGTGTTGTTCTAGAAGTGAAACTATTTCCAGTTATAATACATGTTCTTCCTCTTCCTGCCAATAACCTTTCTAGAGTCATTCTATTTTCTCATGCTGTTCTGCTAGTGACATCTAACTATTCAGTTATTCCATTCACTGCCTCTATGATATAATTTATCCAATTATATTTACTCACCAAAGTAGGAATGACCCAAATCTGGAACTAAATTTCTAGCCTTGAATTCATCAAGTTCTGTTCTTATCAAAAAGATAATTGTAATAATAACACTGATGACAGTAATACTAATGTCACTTTTAATGGAATACTTCACAATTTATCAAACCCTTTCCCCACTATAGAAAGGACATATAAATACCACTAGTCCCATCTGTAGATGCTCAGAGAAACAAAAGAACTTGCCAACTCTTATACACAAAACCACCCTGTGTTAACTTCAGAGTTCCATATAGTAACAAAATTCCCAGTCCTTTATCCCACTTAATAACATGTTCTTTTTATACACAAATGAAGGAGGTTCCTTTAAAATATAGTTTAGACTAGATAGTTGCAGAGATCCATTCCAATTTTCCAAATACACCATTATGACTTACACATATTTTGTACAATTTTGCTAATTCAGATTGACATCTACTCATTTGTCTGGATCCCTGAATTTTAGTATCTAAATTTTTTTCTCTTTTGCATTTGATTGACATACCAAATGTATTCTAAATATTGTAATAGTGCAGATCCCTGCCTGTCCCCACTAATTGAAATATAATTGAGCTCTTGAACTCATTTTCTACCAACATCCCTGAAGACATAATTCAGATCTTTTGGCAAAATTCCACTAGACTGATAATATTGCGAAGAAGCCATTCATCCTGGACTGATGCACATTGTTTGTATATTTTGAAATAGCACAAAATAAATCTCTTTAGCCAGAGACTTTTCTGATAGCCAAAACTACGAAAAAATAAAATCCAAAATAAGATTTTAGAAAATGTCCAATCCTTGTATATTCTCTTTTAAATACAATTCAAATGAATTCAAATACTTGTCAAGCATCCACTATATGTGCAAGAAACTATGCTCAGCAGTGGGACTGCAATAAAACAAAAGATAAAAGAGTTCCTACTTTCAGGAAACATACTTTCTACTAGAAAATATCCCATCTAAACAAATGAATAAAAACAAAAAAAAAATTGTGTTTTGAGCACACTAATAACTAGAGGTATTCAACTCAAATGAATTTATTTCCTTTCACTTTTATTTATTTATTTGCTGGCTTGTTTATGTATTTGTGTATTTGTTTTTACTTATTAGTGGTATAAAGTGCACTTGAACTGGCCTCTAACCTAATAGCTAGACCCAAACAGAGAAGATTAAGGACAGAAGAGTCAGGGATAAAACAAGTTTAATTAATTTTAGAGTGACAATTTTGATGCTTGCAATCAGAATTTGTGAGAGATAGAGCTTATCTTGCTGAAGGAAAAGCAGAGTTTTATATATATATATATATATATATATATATATATATATATATGTCACAAGTGGACTGCTTCATGATATAATCATTCTCAGGTCATGATTAGCATTTCTCAGGGCAGGTTTGTAGGTAGACAATACAGATATTCCTGAGTTCTGTGCCCACAGTCTCCAAGTTAATTGTCTCACAGATACAAACAGAACTAGAGTTAGCATGGCAGAAACAGGAGCGTGGTACCTGGTTCAATTGACAAACACAAGAATTCGAGAATTGTTACCATAGATAGAGGTGTGATGGATGGCTCTTAGGTCCCAGGGAAATGGGGGAAACTAAATCCATCAGTGAACACCTGGTGCTGGTCAAAACAATGCACTTTATGAAAGGGTGAGATCATCCAGAGTATAAAGGATTGTTGATTCCAAACTCTTGGTGCAACTTATTTGCTGGGCTTTAGCTCTGAGAAACAATATATCTCCTGTCTTGACTTTGGGTTTCCATATCTTGAAAGTCTGGAAGCCAAAGGTCTTTTACTGACTGGCAAGGAAATTTTGATCTACTCTGTTTTTAACCTGTGCCAATTAATTCTTTTTTTTTTTTTTTTTAACCTCATATGAGTTTGTTGTCATTGTTGTTGTTGTTGTTGTCATTGTTTTTTAGCAAAATATTGGAGTGGGTTATCATTTCCTTCTCCAGCTCATTTTGTAGATGAGGAAACTAAAACAAATGGGATGAAGTGACTTGCCAAAGATTACACAGCTGGTACATTTCTGAGTCTAGATTTGAACTCACAAAGATATCTTCCTCATTCTAGGCCCAGCACTCTATCCTAGCTGTCTTCAGCATTCCAGTAGTAAGGATAAAAGTATATCCTATCATAATTAATTCAAATAAATTAACCGACTGATTATATGCAAGGTACTATGCTAAATATCAAGGAAACAACATAATAATACAATATATGGAGAAAATAATCTTAAAATGCCTGCTTTTATGGAGCTTATATTCATGAGAAAAATATGCATTTATAACTAAATACAAAATATACACAGAGTAAATATAAAATGATGGTAGGAATGACTAGTAGCTAAGAACCAAGAAAGATTTTTTTTTTTTTGTAGGAAGTAACACTTGGTCTCAGTTTCAAAGGAGGCTCAGGTTTCTAAAAGGGCAGTAGTAGGTGGCACAGTTGATAGAACCTTAGACTGGAGTCAAGAAGCCCTGAGTTCAAATCTCGACTGGAATGTTTAATAACCTATGATCCTGAGAAAGTCACTTAACCCTGCTTTGCTTCCTTCAGTTTCCTCATCTGCAAAATGAGCTGGAGAGAGAAATAGCAAACCAATCCATTATCATTGCCAAGAAAACCCCAAATAGGGTGATGAAGAGTCAGACATGAGTGAAAAATGACTGAACAACTAAAGGGTTTCTAAAAGGTAGTGGGTTTTTCCCAAATATACAGGATAGCCTGAGTAAAAAAAAAAAAAAAAAAAAAAAAAAAAAAAATGCATTGATGGGAACAGGAATGATATGTAATAAGCCTGGAAAAGTACTAGAGTTAGATCATTAAGTGTTTGAATACCAAACAGAAGCTTGTAGTTTTTCCCAAAGGCAATTGGGAGCTACAGAAACTTTTTTAGGTAGGGGAGTGACATGTTTAGACTTGTCTTTTAGGAATATTAATTTGGTAGCTGTGTGGAAGTTGGATTGGAAAGGGGAGAGGCTGGATACAGGGAACTAATTAGGAGGCAATTGCAATAGTCTAGGGGAGAAGTGATAAGGATCAGGAGTAGGGTACTTTTAGTGTGAGTGGAGTAAAGGGAAAAGATTCAAGAGTGTCATAAAAGTAAAATTGAGATTTGGCAACTGGTCAAATGGGGAAGGTTGAGCGAGAGAGAAAAGAGCAAGAAAAACTGAAACTGTGAACCTGAGTGACTGAAAAGATGGTGGTCCATTCCCCAAAACAGAGAAACTAACAAGAGGAATAGACAATGGTGGCAAAGGCCACAAAAGTCAAGAAGGATGAGGATTCAAAAAAAGGCTGATGAATATGATCTTTTGAGATTATTAATAAGTATAGAAAGTAATTTTAGTTAGGTTGAGTTGGAAACCAAATTACAAGGGTTTGAGTACAGAAAATGGTGGCACTTGAAGACAGTTTTTCTGAGTTTGACTACAAAAAGGAAGAGGGATGTTTTTTAAAGGATTGGGGAAATTTGGGCTTACTTGCAAACTTCAAGGAAGAAAGGAATAGAAAGAGAGGAAGAAATGAAAGAAAAAGAAAAAAAAAAGAAAAGAAGGTAGTAGATGAGAAAGGTCACAGGAGAAATATAAGGCTGCTGTTTGATAAGTCTTTAGTGGTGATAAAACAATAGACCAATGGATGAGGAAGTGAAAGTTTGAAACAGAATTAGTTAATTGAAGGATCAATTTTAGAAAGGGAAGATAATGAAACCAGCCACAAGGTACTGAGATCATACAAGATATCCACAGGTAACTTGATGGTGGCTAATTTTTTTTTTTTTTTTCTGCTGAGGCAATTTAGGGTTAAATGACTTGCTCAGGGTCACAGAACTAGTGTTGGCTAGTTCTTAAAGAGTCCCTGGTACATACAAAGAAATGCAAAAAAAAAAAAAAAAAAAAGATTCTAGAGAGAAAGAATCTTGATAACTGAGGAGTAAGGAGAGAAATCGGGAAGGTCCTCATGTAGGAAGTATTAAACTGGAATGTGCTTTGAAGGAAAGGATGATATATGGTGATGAGGAAGAGTGGGGGCAGTAGAACATGAAGGATAGCTTATACAATTATGGAACCAGGCTACAAAGATCAGTGGAGTCATATTGTGGAAAGTTTTAAATGGTGGGTTCAAAATGAATTTTGTTCTTGAGGCAATAGGGAACCATGGAAGCTCATTTAAGTAGATGATATTTATAAAAGCTTCCTGGAGGAAGTGGTGCTTAAAGTAAACCCTAAGGGGAAATAAGGCAGAGATGAAGAAGGAGTTCATTTTACATATGTTTGCCTGTGTTAAGGCATGAGCATGGGAGATGTTAGTTGTCTGGAAGATACATATGTGCAGGAGAACAATAGTAACAAATATAGCTAACAATTATGTAGCATTTATTATGTGCCAGGCATATAATTATCTTATTTAATTCTTATAACAATGTGGGGAGATAGATTCTATTATTATCCCCCTTTTACAGATGAAGAAATTGAGGCAAAGAGGGTTAAATTTCTTGCCTAGGGTCATACAGCTAGTAAGTGTCTGAGGCCAACTTCTTGCTTGCAGGTATAGTGATGTATCCCCTACACCACCTAACTGCCCATGTAATCTAAGAAATGTGAAATAAATTTAGAAAAGCATATTGAAATCAGATGTTGGTGGGCTTTAAATATCAGGCTAAATAGATTGGATTTTATACTAAGAGTTTGGCTGCAAAAAAGGAAGCAAAATATATGAGGATAGAATAAATGGATGGTAGAGTTACAAGAAAGATTTTTGAACAAGGGTGTAATAAGATAAGTGGCACAGTAGACAGAGTGGTGGACCTAGTGTTAGGAAAACTCAATTTCATGACTTCAAATCTGTGCTCAATTATTAACTTTATGATACCATACAAATCACTTAATCCTGTTTGCTTCAGTTCTTCATCTTGTAAAATGAGCTGGAGAAGGAAGTGGCAAACTACTCCAATTTCTTTGCCAAGAAGATCTCAAATGGGATATAAAGAATTGGACATGACTAAAAAATGAGTGAATAACCACTACAATTCAGTCAAATTTATTCCTTTGGGAGATTATTCTGGCAACTATGTACTGTATACACTGAAGAGGGGAGAGGACATAGAGAACATCATTTGAAAGTTATTGCAAAACTCCCAATGAGAGGTGATGCAGATCTGAATAATCATGATAGATTAGAAAGGCCAAAAACATTAGAGATTGTGGAGGTCAACTTGACAATTGATGGGATATGGAAGGATGAGAGATCAAGATCAAGAATGACTCAAAATTTATATGAATTTGGGTGGCTAGAAGGATGATGATGCCCTCAGGAGAAATACAGAAGTTTAGAAGAGGAAAAATTTTTTGGAGGAAAATAAATTTTCTTTACTATGTGCTGAATTTTCGATACTGCTGTGACATGAAGATAGAAAAGCCCATTAGATGTGAGAATGGATTTCAGAATAGAGATTTGATGGAAGTAGAAGAAGCATTCATTGATTGGGACATGGATACATTGTAATATATGAATATAATGAATTCATTATTGTGTTCTAGGAAATCCCAAATATTGGAATTTCTGAGAATCTTGGGAAGATTTATATAAACTAATGCAAAATGAAGAAAATGACACAAAGTATATAATCCACATTGAAATCCAGTGTTGGAAAGGAAAACACTGAAAAACATTTGAATTCAAATCGATTTCAAATTCTTGCTAATATATTTCCCTCCTCCCAATAGAGACATGATGGACTGTAGGATGGGGGTAGAAGTTTGGTCTAAATTTTTCATCCACAGGATTGATGTTATATTGTCTTTCACTTACCTACCTGTTTTTCTTTGTAACAACAAAAGTTCCAGAAGTGGGAAAATTATTAGGAAGTCACACTGATGTAAAAAAAAAAAAGGGAATATCAATAAATCATTTTTTGTAAGCACTATCATAATTTCAATCTCTAAAAAGAATTTCCCATATTTATAATACTTGCCCTCAACTCCTACAATGGCCCTTAGAATGTTGGAAGATGACAGTATTCTGAAAGCAAATTTTGCTATTGCCATGAAAATGTCTTTGTAAATTGAAAAAAACTCAAGAAAGACTTTAGTTCAAGTCTTTCTTTTAAGACATCCTAAGTTATGTGATTCTGGGCAAGTAATTTGACTTCCCTATATTCCAAAAAACTTTCAAAGAAAAAAAAATTCCCCAACAGTTGCTCATCTGCACTGGTAGAGAGACTCTCTTTGCTGTGGGGTCATTACATCAATAAAATAACAGGTGTGCTCCACATTAATTTATTGGATTGTGGTTACTTCCAAAGTTTTCTCTTCTGAATCTTGATTTTCAAGGACAGCACATTACAAAATGAACTTTTATTTGGAAATATAAGGCAACATATAAATAAATGTCAACAGACCACATTTGGAAGATATTCTGATATAAAATGTGGCTCTATGATCCATGAAGTAGAAAGTAGACATGATGAGTCTGATTATATTCTTGACTTTACCAATCAGATAGACTCTGTTGCCTGAAACAAAGAATTGGGTTGGGGTAGGGGTTGAGTTAGGGTAGGATTTATTAAATAGTTTAAATAATAACTATTATTTATAATAACTAAATAATTAATTATTAAATAAGTGCTTTACAAATAGTCTGTCATTTGAAAATTTTTCGTAAAAATGCTGCTCAATTATATAAGTCTATGCAAAGTCATGGAGGGCAATAGAATGTCATCTTTGAAGAGGCAACTAGGTTTCTCAGGGTTAGATCTCTGGATTTGGAATCAGGAAAACCTGAGTTCAAATTCAGCTTCAGACAACTACCAGCTATGTGACACTGGTTGTCATTTAATGCTGTTTGGCTCAGTTTCCTCATCTGTAAAATGAGAAGAAATGACAAACCACTTCTGTATTTTTATCAAGAAAAACTAAAAGAGTCATAAAGAATTAGATATAATGGAAAACAATTTAACAGCTATGAAGCCAACCAACAAACATGAAGAACAACAACAGCAAGAAAAGCAATTTAGATTGTCCAAAGAGGGCCTAAAGTGAGCAGTATACAATGCTTCAATGGAAAGTACTTAAAGAGATTGTCCTTCAGTAGAAAGTTTTTAAGGGATGAGATCAGGATGTTAGTGTTAGCCAAGGGCCCAGCAACACTTGTTGCCTGGTTGTTTTAATTGGAGCTAAAAGTTATCAAAGAAGCATCTTTGTATATATGGTACTCTTTGTTGTCATTCATTCATTTGTGATTCTTCAGACTCCATTTGGGTCTGAACTCCAGATCCAGAAAACTCTATTCTTGGCAAAAACACTAGAGTGGTTTGCCATTTGCTTCTATAGCTCATTTTTACAAGTGAGGAAATTAAGGCAAATAGGATAAAGTGACTGGCTCAGGGGCACAGTAGGTGTCTGGGCCAGATTTAAACTCAGGAAGATAAGTCTTCCTGTTTCCAAACCCGTTGTTCTAAGTTGATTGTGCTTAACCAAAGCCTTGAGAGATAATTTTTATTCATCATTTTGTGAGTCTCTTTTAAAGCATGTTAACACCGTTTGTTCATCGACTACTGGATTTCTGAAATATATTGAGAGATATTAGAAATGATGGTTCCTAGATCTGGCTGCTAACATATAGCTTTTATTACATGCCACATAATGTTCAGTCATTTTAGTAATGTCTGACTCTTCCTGATCTCTATTGTTTTTTGTTTGTTTGTTGTTTGTTGTTTGTTTTTGTTTTTGTTTTTTTGTTTGTTTGTTTGTTTGTTTGTTTTGGAAAAGTGACTGGATGGTTTGGCATTTCCTACTCAAACTTGTTTTACAGATGAGGAAACTAAGGATAACAGGATTGAGTGACTTGCCCAGAGTCACACAGCTAGTAAGTATAAGGCTAAATTTGAAGTTAGGAAATTGAATCTTCCTAAATCTAAGCCCAGCACTCTATCCACTGTGTCAGGTAGCTGCCCTAGTATGTTATATAAGGACCTTTAATCAGGTATGGTTTTAACCAAATGGCCACAGAGGCCACTGTGATTCTGCTGTAATGGAAATAACTTATCTAGTGCTTTGACTATATCATTTCATTTGAGTTCTACCATAGCTCTCTGACAGGAAATAATAATAATATGATATTGTTCATTGTACAAATGAGGAAATTTAGGCTCAGAGAGGCTGATTAATCATACAAACTAATATATGTTGGAGATAGAATTTGAACCAGTTTTTCTTTTTTTTTTCTTTTTAACTTTATTATGTTTGTGTGTGTGTATGCATTATATGTATGTGTGTTTATTTTATAATACTTTATTTTCCCAAATACATGCAAACATAGTTTTCTAAATCTTGTGTTCCAAATTTTACTCCCTTTCCCCCCCCCGCCCTCATCCTTCCCAAAACAGCAAGTAGTCCAATATAGGTTAGACATATTCAATTCATCTAAATATATTTCCATATTCATTATGCTGTGCAAAAAAAAAAAATCAGATCAAAATTGAAAAAAAAATAAGAGAAAAAAAACAAGCAAACAAACAAACAAACAACAAGGTTAAAATACTATGCTTTAATACATACCCAGTCTCCATAGTTCTTTCTCTGGATATAAAATGGCATTTATTATCAAAGTCTATTGGAATTGTTTTGAATCACCTCATTGTTGAAAAGAGCCATGTTTATCACAGCTGATCATCTCATGATCTTGTTGTTGCTAGGCACAATGTTCTCTTGGTTCTGCTCACTTCACTTAACTTTAGTTCATGTGAGTCTTTCCAGGTTTTTCTGAAATCATCCTGCTGATCATTTCTTATAGAACAGTAATATTCCACAACATTCATTTACCATAACTTATTCAGTCATTCTCCAACTGATGAGCATCCACTCAGATTCCAGTTCCTTGCCTCTAAAAAAAGGGCTGGCAAAAAACCTTTTTTTTTTTTTGTGAATGTGTGTCCCTTTCCCTTCCTTAAGATCTCTTTGGGATATAGGCCCAGTAGAGACACTACTGGATCAAAGGGTATACATAGCCCTTTGAACCAGTTCAGCATATGAACTAGTTTTTCTTGAGAGTAATAATAATTATATTATTTAATAACTATAATATAGTATGTAATAAGATATATATAATAATAATAATTATGACAACAGTAGCATTTATACCATGCCTAGCATATACCAGGCATATGCTAAACACATCATAAAGCTTAGACTAACAAAAATTTCATGGTGTATCTCCCTTGCTCAGATTATATTTAATGGTTCCTTATTATCATGAGGATAAAGATGGCAGAGTCAAGAGCATTGTTTGCAAGGAGGCAGTGCTTTATAAATATCATCTCATTTAATCCCCTCAACAACTCTGGGAGATAAATGCTACTATTATTACCTTCATTTTACAGCTGAGGAAACAGGCAGACAAAGTAAAGTACTTAGTAAGTGTCTGAGGAGTAAGCTTTCTATAGTGGAGAGGGAGGAAATTCCCTGGCTTTAGATTCAAAAGCCCTGGATTCTGTTCCTTCCTACCTGTGTGACCTTGGACACTTCTGAGTCTCAGTTACTTCATCTACAAAATGAATAATTTGGACTCAATTGCATCTTAGTCCCCTTCTAGTTCTAAAGCTGCAATCTTGAGATCCCAAGTTCCCACTATACTCATTATGCCATGGTGCCTGTAAGAAATTCTGGCTTTAGAATTGGAAAATCAGAATCTGAGTCCTTGCTCTTTCATTTACTTGGCAAGTCATTTTAACTCTCCAGGTCTCAGGAATATGTAATAGTATGTGTTATTGTGAATATGTGTATGGGCAAATATGAGTAACAACACTAGGATTTGTTACATATTATGTTTCAAAAGGCTTGATATATAATTCCTGGGTAGTCTAATCATTTTATTAATAACGTAAAAATTTAATTAAAAAGTGGTCTTTAGTCTGTCTCTCTCTCTTAGACTAAAGATAATCATGGCAGTGGGCTTATGTGGCCTTTTGGAAGAAAAGTGTTCATGAAGATAATACTTCACTAATCTTCACTAATTGGCTAACAATTAATGAAAAAAATAATATTACAATGGGACTGGACCTGAACTTTGATTATGTCATTTACTTCTAAGTTAGCCCCAGCTTTGGACAGTGCATTCAAAGAATCTATTCTCACCTAAATCTGAGCAGAACAAAATGGTTGTCCCAGGTAGGTGGAGGTCTGAATGGGGGGATTAGATAAACCTTTAGAGACGAAGGTCTTGAAATAAGGATAAAAGACAAAGGGGGAAATCTCTCAAAACATTAGTTATTAATAATCATTTTTCTTACATATGTGAATAATAATAGTTGGATTTGTTATCTCACATAACATTTATCAGGATCAGAAGAGAAAATATGTGACATTCACTGAAAATTCTAAAGCTCCATAAAAATGTCAGTCATAAGTCAGTTGTACTTCTTCCAGAGTTCCTGCTCAGATTGCTCCAAACCATTTCAATCTGTCCTTTCTCTGAACTCCCGTAGGACATATTTTCATTCATTTTCCCCCTTATCAGCCACTGGCTGGGGTTTAGCCATTTCACTCATCTACTGTCAGACACTATGGCTTTTTTAAGAGTCCCTGAAAAGAAATGCTCTCATCAGTCATTTCTCTATTCCTGGCAGAAATGCTTATTTGTCCTTGGTGAGTTGGCAAGAAGCTGTGTCCAAGGCTGTTTTCTAGTGAAGTCAGCAAATTGTCCCCTGATTCTGCTATTTTAACAATACCCAGGAAAGGTCAGGGAAAGAACTTGTCAAGTCAACCAACAAGGCAAGAAGATCATTTGTAAGAGTCACTAACATGCATACTCCTGTAAGAACATGACATTTGAGTAGTATAGAGTTTTGGAGAATGGGAGCCAAGACCAGCCTATAGGGAGTGGTCACACTGTCTGTGTGACAGAGGGAATGAGATAGGATTTGGAATCCAAGGATTCGGATTCAAACCCTAACCACCAATGCTACTAACTGCCTAGAGCTTCAGTATTTTAAAGATATAGGTTTGGTCTGAATGACCTCTAAGTTTCCTTCCATCTCTGAATCTGTGACTATATCATTACATTTGGTTCTGGCCCTAAGGTGGTCAGAAAAAGTTATGCAAGAACACTCTCAAGGTCTCTCTTAAGAACATCACCTCATCTTCCTGGCCTCAGTCTATTCATCTATAAAATAAAAGTTTTAGCTTTGATGACCATTTTGTCTTTGACCCATTCCAATTCTCAATCTATGAACCTCTGAGTTCTCAGCTTTCAAACATTGAACCTAATATAGCCACATAGAATGATTTACAAAGTATTTTTCCTTTGAATTCAAAATACATTAAGTAATTTTCCAACTGATATAATTAACAAATTAACTTAAATAAATTAATAATATAAACAAAATCAATATAATTGTAAAGGGAAATTGTAAAGGGAAAAATGATCAATCTAAAGGCAAATCAACTCCAACAGCTTCAGAATACTAATTGCTGACTGAGTTAGTTCAGTCATGGTCATTTTTTAATAAATAATAGGATGGGCATAATTGTTTCCTTGTAATAAGCTTAAATGAAGTTGCCAAGATCCAAATTAATAAAAATTAATGTGAAGATGCACCAGAGTATAAACACAATCATGGATCTATGAGCTCGTCCACTTACCTTAAAGGCATATGATCATGGCATCTGGAGCAAGAAGGTCCGTAAGAGGCTGGAAATCCAATCTCCTCATTTTATAGAAGTCCTCAGCACAGTGAAAAGATTTGCCTTAGGCCATATGAGTAGTTTGGGCAGCTAAGTGACAAATCATCTGGAGACAGGAAGTCTCATCTCATTTTCCTGAATTCATATTTGGCTTCAGACTCTGAGCAAATCACTTTACCTTGTTTGCCTCAGTTTCCTCATCTGTAAAATGAGCTGGAAAAGGAAAATGCAAACTATTATAATATTTTTGTCTAGAAAAAAATTTTACCTAAATGGATAACAAAAGGTCAGACTCGATTGAAACAACATGACAATATATAAGTAGTTAAATATCAGAGATGGGATTTGAACCCAAGTCCTCCCCCTTAGAACCTCTCCATTATTGTGCACTTATAGTGACTTTAGAGGTCATGTAATCCAAATCATTCATTTTACAAATGAGAAGACTGAAGAGGAGAAGTCCCCTTCTTGGTCCCCCTTGCCTCCCTCCTTCATACTCCCTCCCGCCACCATATTGAATCCTTTGCTTTTTTTTCAAAATATCCCTGTCATCCCTGATTCCTCCCATTATCATTTTCCCTTGAAATCACTTCATATTATTTTGTGTTTATTTTGCATTTATTTAGCTGTGTTATCTGCGTATACGGGTAACCCCCAATAGAATATAAGATTTTAGAGGACAAAGGCTGTTTTGGTAACCCCAAACCCTAACATGATGTTTTGAACATAGTGAGGGATTATTCAATATTTTTCACATGAAATATAATTGATTTCCCCATGATTATGTGGAGAGGAAGAAGAGTAGGCCCTTAAACAATGCCCTCTGATTCCAGATCCAGTATTCCTGCAGGGACATCACAATTAGGAAAAGCAGCATGGATGCTGGTTTTTGGAAAGGAGGTGGGAACACGAAATCAGAAGTATTTACAGTGGGCTAATAATCTGAGATGGAGTGAAGGTCATCATGCAACTTGTGGGGTAAAAGGAACCAACCACAAATACTGAAATATCCTGAAAATTTAGAGATTTAAACTTATTGAAACCAAAAGAATCCTCACAATTAGCGCTCAATAAGAGTAAAATGAATGGTTTCAGCCAGGCTTTCCCTCACTAATTTCAGTAAGAGACTAGATGATCCCCTGTTGGATGAGTGTTGGCTAAGGGACTCATGATTAGGCAGAGATTGGACTAATTGGCTTCTGAGGTCATTTCTAGTTTTAAATCTGTGATTCATGCATATCATTGCTTAAGACTACTACCTGTGTATTCTTTTGGTGAAAAGAGGTGGAAAGAGACACTCCATACAAAAAAATATATATATGCACATATTTGAGGCCTGAATTATTCTTTTTTTCAGTAGGGAAAGTGACTTACAAATGTAGAAGATAGCACAAGAAGAGCAAATAGGGATTGCCTTTGAAGCAAGAAGCCTTTGGCTTATATATAGATAACCTTGGTTGTCACAGGGATTATAATCACTACCATAAGTAAATAAAATTATTTCTTTCAAAAACATATTAGAAGTAATCTGTTATCACCTTATATTCTTAAGGGGAGGGAGCACAATGAGGCAGGTTTCTATGATGTTGACATTTACAAGAATATGAATTTGTCTTATTTTTTAACCTCTCCCATCTGTTGTTTATATCTTACAATATTTTTTTAGTGGTCAGTAAGAATCTAAATTAGCATTAGGAGCTTTAGAACTCTTTACATAATAAGCTACAGCTGCTATTTGTTATTCCTTTTTATCCTGCATTCTGTGGGAAAGCATTTCAAAGTGTGGTTGCTAATATTTCAGGAAGCTCAGGTTTTGGGAGGAGGAAATGCATTTATTTCTAGATTTTACTGGGAGCTAGTTATTTCATGGGTCATATTATAGAGATTATCTCAAATAGCTTCTTTGGAAGAAGTTGTTGATAGAAATGGGAGAACCAGATCCATAAAGGCTTCAATTATGTAAATGTAGAATACTAAAATGAAAGGAAATATTGAATAGTTGCTATGATCAATCCTTATCATAAACAAGAGATAAGGAAAATTTTCCCTTTGTTTTCTCCAGTCACAGGTTCAGGCCCTCATCAACTTTCATCTAGACGACTATGATCTCCTCATCTTCACTATCTTTGCCTCAATTCTCTCACCTTTCTAGGTTAAACTTGCACACATCTGCTAAAACATGTGGGATAGACATAGTATCAAAAAATCATCAGAGAATGTTATGGAATATTATTGTTCTATAAGAAATGATAGGTGGATGATTTTAGAGAGACCTGCAGAGACTTGCATGAAATAATGCTAAGTGAAATGAACAGAAGCAGAAGATCATTGTACAAGACAACATCAATATTATATGAAGATCAATTCTGATGAATGTGACTCTTTCTAACAATGAGATGATTGATATCAGTTCCAATGATCTTGTGATGAAGACAGCCATCTACATCCAGAGAAAGGACTGTGGGAATTGAATGCGGATCACAACATAACATTCTCACTCTTTTTGTTGTTGTTCACTTGCATTTTGTTTTCTTACTCATTTACTTTCCTTTTTGATCTGATTTTTCTTGTGCAGCAAGAGAATTGTATAAATATATTTACACATATTGGATTTAACATATATTTTAACATGTATAACATATATTGGATTGCTTGCCATCTAGGGGAGGGGGTGAGGGGATGAAGGGAAAATCTGAAACACAAGGTTATTCAAGGATCAATGTTGAGAAATTATCTGTGCATATGTTTTGAAAATAAAAAGCTTTAAAAAGAAAAAAAAAGTAAAAAAAAATCATTAGAGAAGCACCCTTTTTATTTATTGTACTCTTTGTTATTCATTTGTTTCAGTTGTGCCCAACTCTTTGTGACCTTATTTAGGGTTTTCTTGCAAATATACTGGAGTGGCTTGTCATTTCCTTCTCCAGTGCCTTTTAAAGAGGAGAAGACTGAGGCAAACAGGGCTAAGTAACCAGCTCAGAGTAACCCAGTTAGTAAATGTCTGAGGCTAGATTGAACTCATGAAGATGAATCTTCCTGATTTCAAGATCAGTGCTCTATCCCCTGAATCACCTAGCTGTCCTAGATACTCAATACTTGTTTATTAATTGATTGATTTCAGTAGCAAGAAAGGGAATGTATTATTTTTTAAATGCATCAATAAAATAGATTCATTAAAAAGAAAAGGTTGGTCAAGTCATCATAACATCCTAGACCTAAAAGGGATGTTGATTAATTGATCAACTACTCTGATTTCATCTAAGTTCATGATAAGATAAATAATAACACAAGGAAAATCAATATGTGGTTGTTTTTTAGGTTTGTTTATAAATTCTTCTTCTCTAAAAAAATATATACTTACCAAGCTCCACCATATTAATATTTTACCTCAAGAGTCAATACGGTTTTCCTTATGTCTAGTCAAATTTACAGATTTAATTGAAAGTAATTTCCTCTTGTTTAGTTTTCATTTAACACAGCAATTAGGTCAAAAACTCCTTCATAAACATTTGGAATCATGTTAGCGTTCCAGTTTCTTCTGTTTAGGCTAATTCCTTTGATTTTCCTTCCCAAGATTTATTTTGGATTCATTTAAATATTTGTAATCATTATTTTGATCTTCCAGAAATTTTCTACTTGTTAAGAAGTCTGGTGACCCAGCTTTAACCTGGACTTCCTAACAAAAGACTGAATGATTCCTTGATTATCAGAAATATATCTAGAAATTAATTTTTATTACATTTCATACTTATTCCTATTAATTCTCAATAACATTAGCTGAATGAATGAAAAGTGTGTATTTAGTACTTAATTGGTAATGTAGTGGCTCAGTGGATAAGAGCTCTTATATGAAATCAAATAGACTTAAAATAAAATTGAGTCCCACACGTTTCCTCCCTGTGTAACCCGGGGCAAGTCACTTAATCTTTCCACCTCAGTTTTCTCAATTGTAAAGTGGCAATTAAATCCTTACAAGGTTTGTTGTGAGATTCAAATAAGATGATATTTGTAAAGTATTGAGCATAGTGCCTAGCATATACTAAGCACTTAAATGCTTATTCTCATATTCTAAGCATTGTGCTAAATGCTAGGGATACAGATACAAAAGCAAAAGCAGGTGAAGCTAGATGAATCAGTAAGTAGAGCACCAGCCCTGGAGTCAGGAGGCCTGAGTTCAAATCTAGCCTCAGAAAATACTATATGACCCTGGAAAAGTCACTTTACCCTGGTTGCTGGGATGGGGGAGGAAGGAAGGAAGAAGAAGATGGATGTAAGGGGAGGAAGCAAAAGCAGTCCTGGTCTTCAATGAGCTTACATTCTAACAGATGGAAATAATATATTAAGAAGTGTTGATCAAGGATAAATGAAGTCATAAGAATAATAAGTGGTATCATAAGGGAATCAATTGATATATTCTTTCCAAAAGTTATTGGTTTATTTATTTAAATTTAAATTGCTTATCATGTTGGAGGATAAAAATCAGAACAAGGAAAAACCATGGGAGAGAAAAAAAAACCAGAAACAAAAAATAAGGGAACATAGCATGTGTTGATTTACATTCAATTTCCATAGTTCTTTTTCTAGATGCAAATAAAATTTTCTATCCAAAGTTTATTGGGTTTGCCTTGGATCATTGAACCACCAAGAAGAACCAAATCTTTCATAGTTGATCATCACACATTCTTGCTGTTACTGTGTACAATGTATTGCTGGTTCTGCTTGTTTCTCTCGGCATTAGTTCATGTAAATCTTTCCAGGTCTACAAAAGTTATTGTAATATTGATTTGATTCTTTCTCTAGACAGTTTGGTAAATTAAAATCTTTCTAGCACTTGAAGAAAATAAATAGTTCACCAGCCCAGTCTTTGAAGACTTAGAATTACCCTAACTTAGTAGGGTCTCTTGAAAGTTTCCTATTCCTAAGTTTACTATTCCTAAGCCTGAGTTTTCTTATCTTGTAAAATGATCCCTCTTTCTGGATATCAAGATTTTCCACTTGGTAAGACTTACAGTGACATAAATTCCATTGAATGGTTTTTGGAACCCAAGGCCACCATCATGAGATGCTGGAATAAAGTCAACTACCTACGGAGAGACAGGAACAAAAACCACACAGGATGAAAAGATGTGTTGTTCAATTATTTCAATTGTATCCAATTCATCATAATCCTATTTGGGTTTTTCTTGGCAAAGATATTGGAGTGTTTCACCACTTCCTTCTACCAGCTTATTTTACAGATGAGGAAACTGAGGCAAATAGGGTTAAATGATGTTGCCAGGGTCACATAGCTAGTGTCTGAGGACAGATTTGAACTCAGGAAAATGAATTTTCCTGACCCCAGGCTCAGTGTTCTGTTCACTATAGCACCCCCTTGCTGAAGACATGCAAGACATAGAAGGATTATCGTCTGAATTGCTGAAGGTAAAAACTTGGGGAGGCAGTGCAGTTTTGTAAGAGAAGAACTGGACTGGATAGACAGAAAGTTCTGAATTTGAATTCAACACCTGAGACTGAGCTGTGTGACTATGGGCAGATTCTGTTATTTAAATTTCCTTAGCTATAGAATGGAGATACTTTGAAAGGGCAGGATATCTGAAAATAATTCTCCCTAAAGACACATTTTTCTGTGTCACAGACCCCCATGGGCAATGTTTGGTGAAATCTATGGATGTTTTCTTTGACCAATGCTTTTATAACATAAAATAGCTCATCAAAGGAAATCAATGATATTTAAACCTAGTTATCAAAATGGTTTTCTCCCAAAGTTCATAAATTCTTTCTCAGAATAATATTTTTAAACACATAAAATAGCTTGAGAAAAGATTTACCAGTTTTCATAATGTTATTATTAAAGTTCTGAACTGGTAAGTCAGGAATACTTGAATTCAAATCAGTCTATCAAAGAAAGATTAAAAAGAAAAAAAAAAAGACAAGTCCATGCTGTTAGATCATTTATGGACTAATGGGAGAAACAACATGCAAACAACTATACAAACAAGATTATATTCAGGAAAAAAATGGGTATAGTGTCAGAGTAAAGCTCAAGAAGACTTGGCTAGTCATACCTTTCAAGATACTAAACATTCCATAGAATATTAGTAGTGGAAGGAAACCTAGGTATCACTAAGTTCAATGCCCTCATTATACAAAGATGGCAAATGAGGACCAGAGAAGTTTAATACCACAGTGTTACACAAGTAATATATGGCATGGGTGAGATTCAAACCCATTTCTTTAACTTCAAATGTGGTGAATTTCCAACTATACCTGTGAGAAAAATGCTTGTTTCTCTCAAATATTAACAATTATTAAAATTGGAGAGTCCCAAGTTTTTTTCACCTCTGTCTTATTTCCATGTCTAATCTCCCAAGGGCAGGACTGATGGAAGACAGGATTATCATTCTGGATATTACTATTCTATCCAACTATATCTAATCTAAGGTTAACCTATGGCCCACTGTCTTCTGCTCAGACTTGGATGAGAAATACAGAATCTTTGTTCAAGTTGCCCAAGGCTGGGGCTAACTTAGAAATAAATGACATAATCAAAATTCATTAGAATAGGTCCAATTCCTCATTGTAATATTCATTCTCATTACTTATTAACCAATCAGAATTAATTACCACTCTCTGGAATACCCACTTTTCTGAAGCCTTGCAAACCTTGAATACACAGGCATTCCCCAGTGCTACTGATCTGTTTTATTAAAATGCTAATATTAGTAATAAAAGATTAATTACACAGAAATTATGTTTTTGACTTATTTTAATGCCACACCATGTTGTCTCTCCTGAGGTTCCTAATTATAATATCTTGGAAGAGTCAAGTTAAGCAAGCATTTGACAAGATGACCTGAAGAAGGGAAGGACCAGGATCAATGAGTGGAAATGGGTGGGGGGGGGGGGAGGAAGTGTAAATTTACATTTGATAACAGGAAAAGCTTTTGAATGAGAACTATACAAAAAGTAGAATGAGGAGGGAATGAAATTCCCCTAGTTGGAGATTTTTGTGCAGAGGCTGGAACACCATGTGATAAGTATATTATAGAAGGGATTATTATTTTTTTTTTTTTTGGAGGTGAGCTAGAATAGCTGGTAAGTATAGTTCCTTTTCATCCTTCAAATTCAGTGATTCTCTGATAAATAGCACCCTCTCCCAAAGTTTGCCTATCCTACTGTCTATATAGATAACTGTGTTTTGCAATAGAGATTAACTCTAGCCATAATTAGTAGACTAGTAGATAGCTAGATGATAGCTTCATGTCATATCTAGTTCATTAAGGACACATGCTTCCATTGAAAATGAATTGCAGAAAGACATAGTGGAGAGAAATGGAGACAGAAAGTCTTAGGTTCAAGTTCCACTCTGACATACACTGATGCTAGGACCTTGGACAGATCACATAACACCTCTAGCTATTCGCCCAAGCTAGTGGCTACAGTCAGGTTTTGGCATTCCTGGAGGCAGTTGTCTCTGTCATTAGAAGCTCTCTACTTTCTATTCTATGAAATCACAAGTCTAGATTACAAAATTCCACAAAATTAGAAGGTAGTTAGGAGGCTCCATAGTGCACAAAATGCCAGGCCTGAAGTCAGGAAGATTCAGCTTTATGATCTCAAATCTGGTCTCAGACACTTACTAGCTGTGTGAATCTGAGAAAACCATTTAATCCTGTTTGCCTCAGTTTCCTCATCTGTAAAATGAGCTGGATAAGGAAATGTCAAATCATTCCAGCATCTTTGTTATGAAAATCCCAAATCTCCAGAGCTTAGCACAATGGTACATAATAGGTAATTAACTGGTTGTTGTTCTTCATTCTTGAAGAGGACCATGAAGAGTCAGATACAATTGAAAAAGACTGAGCAACAACAATGTACTTTATTATTACTTTTTTTATCAATCCATGAAATTAGGAGGAGTATTTTAGCTGATTTTTAATACAGAGAAAAAGAAATAGGAGAAAAATAGTTATTGTTTCAGCTATGACATGGGATTTGATAGATATGTTCATCCATCAATATGTATGGATGATGAATGAGATGGAAAATACTAATGAAGAATGACTCAGACCCAGAATTAAACAGGAGGAAAAGAACACACTAGATTCCTTTCAGAAGACTACAAAATTCCTTTATGGACCCCTAAGATTATCTAGGAAAAAAGGTTCATGTTTTAGATACCAGTATCCAATGGATTTAGTTGTGTGGTGAAGAGACACATAAGATTCCCTTCAAGAGACTTCAAAAATTTTTTAATGATCCCAACATTTTCCCAGAAAGAAAGATCTATAGTTTTTAATACCAACATTCTACTGGGCTGTGTGTGTGGCTATAAGAGATATAGGACCACAGATTTGGTTGTTGTCTTTCATTCTTTTAGAGGACCAAAATGATGTCACCATGTTAGAGTAGAGTTACTGTATATCCAACCGTGGCTAATCAGACTATGACAACTCAGAATGCTCTGCCACAGGTAGAACAAATTGTTCCAATAAACATTTGTGGAGGCTTCTCTAACTTTGGGCATCTCATGTTTCTTCTGAGCTAATTCAATTCTACTTTGCTCATGGACCGCAGCACCTTCTCTGGTGAGGGCATACCATGCTGAGAGATCTTGTGCCAGTGACTCTTATGTCACACATCAGTTCTAAAGTTCTTAACAAAGACCTTTAGAGTGTCATTGTACTGATTTTTCTGACCACCTTGTGAGCGCTTGCCCTGTGTGAGTTCTCCATAAAATATTTTCTTTTTTTTTTTTTTTTTTTTTTTGGCAAGTATACACTTGGCATTCAAACAATGTGGCCAGCCCAATAGAGTTGGGCTCTCTTCAGCTGAGTTGGAATTCTTGGCAGTTTAGTTTGAGAAACAGCTTCAGTGTCTGGTATTTTATCCTACCTGATGATCTTCAGAATCTTCCAAAGACAATTCAAATGGAAGTGATCTAGTTTCCTGGCATGACACTGGTAGATTGTCCAGGTTTCACAGACATATCACAATGAGGTCAGCATAATAGCTCTGTAGACATTCATATTTAAAGCCATTTAAGAAAAATGAAGTAATTTTGCCCAAGGTCACATAGGTAGAGGAAGTGTCTGAGACTGGATTTGAACCTGGATTTTCTGACACCAGCATCAGTGCACATTCTATGGCTTACATACTAATATTGTTACTAATATAATAGATAGTTGCATGAAAAATTAGTGGAACAATCTCCAAAGACTTGAAACTGAATATCATATAGAGGGCATGTGGTAGATATGAGTAAACTTCATCATATAAGCCAGAGGTTTTTAAAGTTTCTGTATGTCATTCTCCTCCTTGGACAGTTTGGTAGAATCTCTTAAACCCTTTGCAGAATATTGTTTTTAAATACATAAATAAAACACACAAGAAAACAATTATATTGAAATGTAGTTATTAAAATATTTTAAAAGAAAATTTATGAATCCCATGAATAATTCCAGCTTAAGAACACTTGAATAACCAGTAAGGAACTTTGAAGATGAACAAGAGTGAAAGATGTCCCCGGGAAAACATGTGCTGAGAAGAGACTGGGCTGGGCATGTGGCAAGGATAAAAGGTAAAATGTAAGAAATTTCAAGGATTCTTTAAGAATCCTCAGTTTGTCAGAAGAAAGTGATGAAGAAAAGAAGAAAGAAGATAGTGAACTTATAGGAAAACATTGTGGACTGAAAGGGATAAAGAGGCAAAGATGTGCTGTAATCTGCTTCCTTGGAGACATTATCCATAATGATATAAGGTCATGGATTCCTTTGAGTAATAGACTGCTCACTTGTTGCCTTTGGTGAAACATGTTGGCTATAACTTCATTTCTGGCTCTGTGAGTATTTCAAAAAACATCCTCCCTCAGTATTGAAATGACTGCTTTATAGCCAGGGCCTCTGCTAAGTTTTTATCATTTTCCTTCAGTCAAACTCAACATGTTCATTTCTGAAAGTTAGCTGCCTCTATAATATAATAACATAAAGAATCGAGTACCACAGTTTGCAAGTTATTATTATCACACAGTGTAGTGGAAAGAGCACAGAAACAACAAGAGGACCATGATTCAAATCCTAACTCTGATTTTACTTACTCTGTGATCTGGTCATTGGCCAGTCTCTCAGTTGCCTCATTTGTAAATTGGAAGGATTAGAATAGGTCTCCAAAGTCCTCTCAGACCTAAATTCAGGTTCTCTCTGTAAAGGCTGTTTAACATAAACTGGATAACTTTTCAAATCTGTTCTACTGAATTAAATTCTAATGATCATTTTTTTCATAAGCTCTTTCAGTTAAGTTTGCTACATTTGTGACTCAGCTTTTACGATTTTGAGTATTGACAGTTTACCAGAAAGTGATTTTTCTTTTGACTTTAAAATTTTTAATGATCCTTTTCATTCCCAAGTGTAGTTTTCTTATTCTTAGAAATAAGCTTTTTTATAGATATATGGAGAAACATAAATTCAATTAAATACCAATAGTGGCAAAATCAGAGTAGATAGAAATTCATTTCACAAGCAATTTTTCATGAACCCACCTATTCTTTAAAGTGAATTATGACTGTACTTTCTAAAACCATATTACTCTGTTTCTCTGCAGCCATTGTGAACTTGACATATTGGTCTAGAAACATATATATCAGGTAGGCAAGGAAACATTTATCTTCTGGGTAGGGAAAACATTTGTCTTCTCCATAGGGAGCCCACATTCCTTCAATGGGAGGCCTTCCAGAAACATTTTCTCGAAGATCCCTTTTCTCTTCCTCATGCTATCTCCCTCAGGAACCAATCTGTAGTTACTGAGGAGAAATTAAAATTAAATTATATAGGATATAAAATATAAGTAATTTTTAAAGGAAAGGGACTGGACCTGTGATTTCACAGAGGGACTCTGAGATCAGAAATGTCACCTACATTAATGCAGGTGAGAGCACCTTTCTTATACTCCATAATAGAGTCACCTAGACAGAGTTGTCAAACTCATGCCCTAAAGACCATTGTAGCTTTTACCACTTCTAAGTGATATTCAAACAAGATTAAAATGTAATTGAGAATTTTTTTGACAAATTAAACAAAATATAATAAAATATCAATAATATTTGTTTTTCTAAGTTAATATATGGTATCAGGGATCTTCATTATGGCTTAGTGATTTCACTGCCACTTGAGTTTGTCAATGCTGACCTAGACTTCTGAGAAATTCAGTGACTTGCCTAGGGTCACATAGGAGGAGGAGGAGAAAGAGAAAGAGAAGGAGAAGAAGAGAAGATACACAGAGAGAATAGAGAAGTACAGGAGAGAGTTTTGGGTGGGAAAATATAAGGATGAGAAGACAGACAAAGGAAAAAAATATAAATAACATGCTAATCCTAGAAATTCAATCAGAAAAATTAAGGAGGCTGATCCTTCTAAAACTACCTTTCAACTACTTGGTATATCTTGCTTTTTTTTTTTTTTTTTTTTTTGCCTTTTTATTTACAAGTTGTCTTTCCCACTAGAATGTAAATTCCCTGAGAGCAAGGACTATATTTGCCTTTCTTTGTATCACTAGGCCTGGAATGTAGAAAGTGTTGAATAAATATTTGTAGATGGACTGCTTGATGAGATGATTGAAGGAAATCAAGTGCTGAACACAATTTTTTTATATTATTAAAGGTTTCTATATTCAAAACATACTCATAGATAATTTTTCAGCATTGACCCTTGCAAAATCTTGTATTCCAAATTTTTCTCCCTTTCCCTCCACCCCCTTCCCTAGATGGCAAGTAATCCAATATAAATTAAACATGTTAAAATATATATTAAATACAATATATGTATACATATTATACGATTATCTTGCTGCACAAGAAAAATCAAATCAAAAAGAGAAAAATGAGAAAGAAAACAAAATGCAAACAAACAACAATAAAAAGAGTGAAAATGCTATTTTGTCATCCACATTCAGGTCCCACAATCCTCTCTCTGTGTGTAGTCTCTTCATCACAAGATCATTGGAATGGCCTGAATCATCTCATTATTGAAAAGAGCCACATCCATCAGCATTGATCATCATATAATCTTGTTTTTGCTGTGAACACATATATTTATAACAGTGACAGAGTTAACCAGTCCATTCTGGGGAGACATCATGTTGTGATGTTTGGGACTCCATCCCCCCTCTTCTCGGGGATGAGGGTTTAGAAAGTGTTTATTAATGTTGAATTGTTGACTCAAAACTATCCCCAAAGATCATTTGATGAATGTTGAGAATGTTTAGCTTACAGAAGGCTAGGTGAGCACAGTGTCCAAGAATCTACAGGGTTTTCATGGAAGATATAGAAAGGCAGATTTAGGATTGCTATAGAATAGAGTTGAAATTATTTTGCTTTCAGGGACCCAAAAAAGATCTTTCGAGGTGTTGAACTTCTTCTGTATCATAGTCTATATCCAAGTGCATTTTACAAAATAGGATGAATGGATTTTTCACCCTAAAAGAAAGGATATAGCTAAACCTTCAACCTAGATACTTTGTGATCTTTAATAAAATGAGGAAGACATTTTCCAGAAGCTTAGAAAAGAGAAACTATACTGAGCAACAAATTGAAACATTAATAAAACATTGACAGCAGAGCATAGCCCTCTTATTCTGCTTCAAGGATCAGCAACATTATTTTTTTTTTTACATGTTATTAACCTGGAGTGAGCTAGACATACTTATGTTGATTTCTTACTGAGCAAATTTTAAAATGCAATTAATTATCCCCCTTTCAGAAAAATACAAGACTTTCAATACAAAAGCTATCTAAAAATTACTTTTCATTATCTAGGTTTTTTTCAGACTATATTTTGTATTTTCTCTCCAGGTTAGGTCTTTTATTTATTGGATCTTACTTTGGAATGCTTCATTAAAAAGAAATTTATTTTGATGTACAGTAATTGCTTTTATATGTTTTTCATTTTGACAATGCTGATAAATTTTAAAGAGTATTATGTTAATTATTGTTGAAAAAAATAAAATCAATATGTAGGCAACACAGTAAGTGTTCTCCATCCTGTTTTAATCAACATGTCCATTAAGGAAAAACAGGGGAGGTAAGCCATATTAAGGTTCCTTCTATCTCTAAATATGTGGCACTTTGACAATGTGATTTGGATACATGCTTATAAGAGTTGTAGATGCCCCAAAGTCAGGATAAATGGCAATGAATAGACGTAGGAAAATCAAGTCAACATTCAAAAATGAACTCAGTGACTAGACAAATCTAATAAAACAAGGATCAACGGGAAATCATCCTCTTGAGTTCATAAACAATCAGTGTTGATTAGAAAGGAGAAGTCAGGCAGACATTAGTTTGTGCTAAAAAGATTAAAAGGTTGGAGAAGGCTTGCAAGATTGGTGTGAGCCAATAATATAATTTAGCAATCAAAAAAGCCTAGCAAGATAATCAGGGAAACTCATCTCAATGGATGGAAAAAGCTTCCTTTTCTGTCCCCTACCGGATAAAACATATTTTTTGTTTCTTTGATGATGATAATAATAATAAGTTAATATTGATGTACCTCTTTAAGGTTTGTCAGTCATTTCACAATTTTTTTATATTATTTTCACAACAACAACCCTGGGAGGTAGAGGGTACTATTATTCCTATGTTTTAGAAAAGGAAACTGAAACAGACTTGCCTGGGGTCACACAGCTAGTTTGAAGCTGGATTTGAACTCAGGACTTTTTGACCCAAAGTCCAAATCTCTATTCATTGCATCTTTTAGTTTCAGAGTGACCTTAACACTTTGATGGGGTTACTTTAGAAGACCCCTGACTTGGTCCCTAGTGACGGGGCTATACAAAGATGATTTTGGCCTTTGAGTCAAGAGGATGGACTCTCTATAAGCAAGTATGTGTCAGTGATGGGACTCAAATCCAGTACAATAGAAGCTTCTCCTCATAGTCTATAAGAAGAGTGATAGAAATAACTATGAAATTCTTTTGAGTTTTGTGGCTTGCAATTTTTCTCCCTTGAATTTTTAGTAAACACCAGGGGAATTCTTCCCTGCTCCATCTCCATCCTCTTTCATGCTAAGTTTTTGATATTTTTCTAGATTTACTTTGGGGTGTAGAAAATGCTAGGATCAGAAAATCTAACTCCTCCATTTTAGGATTAGAATCAGAACAACCTGGCTCCATGCCAGCTCATCTTTGAGGTTTCTTGGGCCTCCAGATACAAAAACCAATATGATCAAAAACTGATTTAATAGAAACAGCATCCAGGACCAAGGAAAGGAAAATCTTTTCGCAGCCAACTCTGGTCAGATCCCATCTTGAGTTTTGCATTCAATTCCCAGACACACAGTCTTCAGAGAGTACAATAATAAGCTGGAATAGTCCCAAGAGAGAGCAGCTAGGCTAGTGGAGGGTCTCAAAGCTATGCCATACAAGAAAGTAAAATTGCTTCACTTCCAGAAATCCCTAGATTTAGGAAGCTTTCCTAAATGTCTTGGAAAAGGAATCACACTTGATTCTAGGATTAAACTAGGATTCTTACTTACAAAGAGGCTTCATATAATTATAATCCAAGAGTCTCTAAAGAGGCAAACTAGAAATCATGGACACATTGAGGGTTTGGCTTTGCTTGCACATCTATCATCCAAAAAAAATCTGTCTTCTCTCTGTATCTCTTTCTCTTTCTCTGTCTCTGTCTTTCCCATTCTCCTTTCTACCCCCTCATCCTCTCTCCTCATCTTCTTTCTTCCCCCTGAATGTTCTCCCCTTCCATTTTCCTCTTCCTTTCTCCTTCTCCTCCAGTTAGGTTCTTACTAGGTGCTAAGTTGGTACTTAACAATTCTCTAGCTCAGAATTCACACCTTTAAAAGCAGCAAGTTCATTGGTTGTAAGTAATTTCCACAAGCCCCTGGGAGTACCCACAAGCCCATTCTCTGGGAGGACATAAGGAGCCACCAAGGCTGCCTCCTGGGACATTAAGTTTGGGAGGCAGACTGGAAAGAGCATTCTGGATTGGGATAAGGACTAGAGCTGTAGGAGATTCAGAGCCAGGATTCAGGAAGAAGAGGATTTAAGATTCTACCTTTGCTCTGGCTGGAGGCTCCAGAAGCCTCCCAAGAAACCTGCTCACAGAGAAAAGGATTAACAGAAAAGAGATCTCCTCCCAGAGAATGATCCACAATTTCTAGAGATGACCTTTACATTTTCAGTTTCCCTCTCTCTCTTTTTTCCTCTCTCTCCTTACCCTCTCTCCTCCTTTAGTCTTCCTCTCTTCATCTATTTTTGCATCTGTCATCCAAAAAGGCTCTCTCTTCCTTCTTTCTTTGTCTCTTTTTTCCTATTTCCCCTCTTTTACTTATCTCTCCTCATTCTCTCTACCTTCAATCTCTCCATTCCCCTTTTTTACTTTCCCCAAAGCCCTCTCCTCTCTGTTTGCCTCTCCACCTTTTCGCACTTTCTCCTGTCCCCTTTTCTTTTCCTCTTTCCCTTCCCTTCATTGATAAGACAGTTTAGAACAACACATATCTCTCTCAGAGCAGGAATAAAGAACATTTCTCTTCTCTGGAGCTTTAGTATCATCTCTGGCCCTCATCAAATAAGCATCTCTGCTCCAAATTTGAAGTCTTACCTAAGCAGCCATTTGGAAAGGCCTTAGGCTTATAAACCAGATACTTACATAGGATGTCCTAACCAAAAGTAGCTGGTGTTGCCTCAGGAGGACGTGGGATCTCACTTATCTGTAGGCTTTTCAGCAAATATTGGAAGATCATTTTTCAAAGATGTGTTAGAGATATAAGTATTACTGAAAGGATTCTATAATTCTTGAATTCTCAGAGTCTAGGAAGAGTATTTGAACCAAACTGGAACTTCATCTTTCAATTCCCTAGCTCTGATTTCTTTCACATATAATCTTTGTAAATTTATGTAATTGAAGTTGTTATTTTCCTTTTTTTCCCCTTCTTTAAGAAAAAAGTTCTGTATCTTAAAGAAAAATTTCATAGGCCATCAAAAATGGGGGTTTCCTCCTAAGTAATACATTTTCTCATAATACATATGTATCAATATCTGTTAGGAAAAAAATGGAGACATTCTTCATCTTGATTTTATTTAGCCAAATATAATAAAAAGGTTCCATTTTCCCCTTTTTTATAGTCTACCTTTACAAATTTGATGAAGTTAAAGTTAATCACAGACATTCAATGATACATAATGATACCTGCAAATTTCATAATTCCTTCATACATTCCCAAATGATCTATAGACTCATAGGTGGAGAACTGGAAAACATTTCAATGAACATCTTGTTCAACTTTCTCAAATATATGAACAATGAAACTCGGGCCTAGAGAGTTGTGATTTGCCATCAATAAGTATTAAGTGACAGAACTGAGATTTGAACCAAGGACCACAGATATAATTTTTTCTATTATATTCCATTTTTACTTAGCATAGTGCCTGGCATATAGTAGTTATTTAATAAATAACTGTTAACTTGTTTATTGGATAATGAGGTCTTGGGTATTTTTATTCTAAGCCCAAAGGTTTCCAATCTTGATTCTGTTTGATTTTTTTGTTTGTTTTTAATCATAATTAAAAAAAAAAAAAAAGATGTACAGATACCTATTTCTACAATGCAGAAATATCTCTCACATACTGAAGAAGGGACCCTGAAACTCAAAACCTCTCCTTCAACTCTGCCTTAGTAAGAGACAGCACCAGTGGGACAGTTTCATTCTGTTATCTAGGTGGGGTTGGTTCAGTCCTGAAACTTATTGAATTCTATTCAAATTCCAGCCCAAGCTTAAACCCAGCTTGTAACACTCCACCCAAGAGCCCCCTTTAGCTTGTAGCCAAAGCTCCTATTATAAAAGAGCCAATCTAAAATCCTCTCTACCGAGATTCCAAACATGCCATGTTATGCAATGCTAGGCTATGCCATGTATGCCAAGTAGGCCTCTGTCCACTGGAATAATATTCTTTTTCAGTGCTATCCTCTCTTTATCCTCACCTATTTCCCTAACGAGACTTTATGCATTTCTGTCAGGATTTCTAACCTCACATCCCAATCCCTTTTATCAATCTATATTTTCGGGTCTGTAAATTCCTTTACAGAGAATCTCTGCACCACTAGAAGGGAGTCCTCCAAACTCCCTACCCTTGTGCCAAATCCCAAAGAGGTGCAGGTGATGTGGGTTAAGATTCCTTTCTAATTCCCAGCCCCCATGAATCCCAATGGGAGATATCCAGGCTTTCCCAGCCCCCACTGGATCTGAGCTAACTTGGGCTGTCCCAGCCCCCACTCTACTGATCTGCTCAGCTTTCCCCAAAACCCATTGAATTCTATTTAAATTCTAACCCTGACCGAAACCACCCATGGGCCTCTTCACCAAAAACCCCCCATTATAAAAGAGGGAAACTGGAGTCAACTCTTTGCAGAAGCCCCCCCCATACATAGCATATGCCAGCTATGCAAAGGGTTCCTGTCCGCCCCTGGCCAGCCCTGGCCTTGGCATCTTTCTACCTTTAACCTTACTTCCAAACCCCATAATGAACCTCTTTTATTAATCTAGGTTTTTGGTCTGTAAATTCCTTTACAGGAGACTCTGTACCGCTACTAGACCTCATTTAACTCTGCATTTTTGCCCCGAATCCAAAGGTGTTGCAGGAGAGCTCTATTTGACTTCCTGTACCCCAAACCTGCCACTAGACCTCAATTAACCCTAATTTCATTCAGGTACCCCTTACCTAACTCTCATCACAGGGAAGCCAAACCTCTTCTTTTAGTTCCCTGAATCCTGAACCTGCCACTAAACCTCATCATTTAACTCCGTGAACACCAGAAACCCTAATCCTCACTTTGGTTCCCTAAACTAGACCTGATCATTTGGTTCCCTAAAGGGAACCCCAAAACCTAAACCTCATCAATACCACTTGACTTTCATTAGCCTTTCAGGTAACAAAGAGTAGAGCAAGGAAGAGAAGAAGAATTTATTAAGTACTTAGCATGTACAACATTTACTACCCAGAATCCCTCATTACTCCAATAAGATGCTAGAGTATTTCTTATCCTTTTTTTTCTGAAACCTAGACAAGTAATTATAATTGTACGGCAATTGAATTTAATCTTGTTTTGACTTAATTTGATTCTTATACAAAACAATAAATAAAAGGTATAGCATTTGTTTTTTAGAAAAAAAAAAAAAAAAAAAAAACTTAGGCTCAATAAAAAGAGATATGGCTCTGTGAGAGCACATGCTTTATCTTTTAAGTCTTCCCAACATGAACTATTCAAAGAAAAGCATACATAAAAAAATCACCTGACAAAGTGATCCAGCAGCGGATCCTGAGCAGGAAAGAACTTCAAAGAAGTCTTCTTTTATTTAGATTGCCCAGATACAAACCCCTGAGGGTGGGGACACACAATGGCATATTGTTTGTTCATAAACCTGTGTTCCCCATGAGATTGTTTCTGCAAATTCCTGAGATAAATTATAACTGAGACTTACAGTTTATTAAGTTGCAACAAGAAAGAGAAAAATAAAACAGTGGTTGCCAAAAAAAAAAAAATTAAATTATTAGGGAAGGTAGATTATTCCACTCCTAAAGACAAACAATGGAGAGCATAAAATACGTGGAAATGTTTTTTATCAAATGTTTGTTGACAAAGACCCTTTGTTCACAACCATTCATTTCTAGTAAATACAATCAAAACAGGCCTTTGTGAGAAAACTTTTATTCATTCAATAGAACTAGACACACATGGAAAAATCACCACAAATAGAAACACATCTACATTAAGATGTATAACAAATCAACTGCAAATTTTTTTAAAGATCTATACAGACTGATATATATATATATATATATGTACGTATGTATGTATATGTATATATATATATATATATATATCAGTCTGTATATATATATATGTGTGTGTGTGTGCGTGTGTATGTATACACACGCACACACACACACATACAAGACTAACATATGTTAGTCTTTTTTCAGTCACGTCTAACTCTTCAGGACCCCTTTGCCATTTTCTAGGCAAAGACACTGAAATGGTTTTGCATTCATTTTTACAGATGAGGAGATTCAGGCATACAGGATTAAGTGACTTGTTCAAGGTACATAGCAAGTAAATGTCCGAGGCTAGATTTGAACTTAGGAAAATGAGGCTTCATGACTACTCCTGGCAGTCTATCCACCATACATACCATCTAGCTGCCCTGATCCTATGATAAAAGTATCTTGAATACTTGCAAAAGTGAAGTTGACATCTCAGAAACCAGGAAGATATGGATTCCAGATTCACTTCTGACAAGTGCTGGCTATGTGACCTTGAACAAGTCATACATTTTTAGTGCTTCAGACCATTTTATAGGACTCTAAGTTTCAGAAAAATCATTGACCTGCTTTGGTAAAGGAAGTTCCTTCTGCCAATGAAATCACAGGTCCATCCCTTATTCTTGTTTACTCTTCCCTAAGAATTGACAGCTTCATTAGCTCTTGTCACATTTCTTTTATCATCTAGTCCATGAGCATCTGTAATCCTTCATGGATCCCACTTTCAAATTATCAAGACTTTTGATGGTAATTAATCAATGTAATTTTGCTTTGTGCTCACATCCTGTCTAAAAAACTGAAACTGGGAACATCTAGAATTGTTTTAAGTTTTCTCTAAGAATATGTGGTGAGTCTTTTTAGTTCTGAGGTAATTGGGACACAAAATCTGGTAATAAAAGTATCTCTCTCTAACTGGAAGATAAATTCTTAGTTGTTTTTAGGAATGAAGCTTTTTGGGAAGGCCCAGGCCTGTTTCTAGAAATGCTTTTTTTTTCTTTTTTTTTTTTTTCCTACTTGTCTCCATTGGGCCTATTTTGATCTGTGTGTGTGTGTGCGTGTGTGTGTGTGTGTGTGTGTGTCTCTGTGTCTCTTTCTGTGTCTCTCTCTGTCCCTCTATCTCTCTCTGTCTCTCTCTCTCCCCTCCCTCTCTCTCTGTTTCTTTGTATCTATCTTTCTGTCTCTGTTCCTCTGACTCTCTCTCTCATACTTCACAGAGAAAATATCTTCTCAGCTTCTTCTTCCCTCTCCCCCCTTCTCTATTTCTGACTGTTGTCTCTCTCTCTCCTCTCTGTCTCTGATTCTCTTTCCCCCTCTATCTCTCTGTCTCTGTCTCTCTGTCTCCGTCTATCTGTCTGCCTGTCTGTCTTTCCACCTCTTGTTATCTCTATGGAAATTGCTAGCTTATCTCTTCATTTCCTGTATTCATTAATTCTTCCTCCTAATAACAAGTACTTTGTCTCCAGCAGAGTCCCTGAGGGAAAGATAGAGCAAGACTTCCTCTCTGCTGGAGGGAAAACTTTGGCTGCTTCTTGAACTACTAACTTCTATAGCCTTGTTCTGGTGCAACTCATCACTCCTCAAAACGTAGCCTGGATTAAGATGATAGTTTTTTGTTTTTTTTTTTTTAATGTAACTGTGTGATTTTATGTAATTGTTCAACAGGGTGATTAACTGTGATCTGATCAATAATATCACAAATGATATGCCTGCATGTTCATGAGTTATACATTTAAAAGATATTTCTGCTTTTAAAAACATTTATTTACATAACTGAAAACTATTGTCCCTCTTAGCTTATTTAGCAAAAAAGAAAAAGAAAAGGGGGGGATTTAAAACACCTACTCTTAAATAAAGACTAAAGTAATTATATTTTATTAGTTTTCCTAGCTCAGTAAGTAATGCTTTGGTATAGTAAGAATCCCTACTCAGGGAGGGTATCAGTTAAATAAGGAAATCATTACATTGAAAAAAGAGCTATTAATGCAATTCTACTGTGTTTTATGAACATTAAGGTTCAAATCAGTATATGTGTGTATACAATCTACGTAAGTATCTATATATACACACATATTTGCATACACAGTATGAATATGCACAGAAATACATGTATATATACATATACTTGGGGGCAGCTAAGTAGAACAGTGAATAGAGTACACAGCCTGAAATCAGGAGTACTCATCTTTCTGAGATCAAATGTGACCTCAGATCCTAGCTGTGTGACCTTGAACAAGTCACTTAATCCTGCTTGCCTCAGTTTCCTCATCCATAAAATGAGCTGGAAAAGGAAATAGCAAACCACTACAGCATCTTTGTCAAGAAAGCATCAAGTTGGCCATAAAGAATAAGCCATGAGTAATCAATTAAACAACATATGTATTTTTAACTGTGAAAAAAGAAAAAAAGAAAGAAAGAAAAATATATATCACTTTTTAAGTTTTCAAGATTCTTTTAAAAGACTCAAAAAGTCTTTGAAGAGGTATAGCAGGCATTGAGATAAATCTCTCCTAGACTGGGAGAAGCATTCAGAGATTGGCTTCTTGAGTTCTTAGGAGACATAGTTATAAGGAGAAACTTTTTTTTTTTATCTTACCCTGAAAAAGACTCTAGGATTCTTATGAGAATGATGCTTAGAGAGTGAGCAGGGAATTTGGAATGAGTAAGCAGCCTGGGTAGTTAATGGTTGTCTCTAAAGGAAATGCCTGGTAAGAGTTGCAGTGAAGTCATGTACTAGGGCAGACAGCCCAACTGAGGCCAGACCAGGGAAATAATTACTCACTGTGAATTTTCTTCTTTCCTTGTCCTTTTCCTTCTGAAAGGATGAATACTTAAGTCCTTTTTTTAAATCTTTAAATGTGTTTCCTTCCCATTTTAATTAAAATCAAGGTGTGTTCATTTGATATAAAGAATTCATTCAACTTGAAATTATCAATCACTTTGACAATGACTACATTCTTATACAGTACTGTGTACAGTAAGTGAAGCAAATCAAGATCTATAGCAAACTGTTCATGTCACAGAACTCTGGTTCTGTAACCTTGAAAGGAAGTAGTCCCAACCCTCGAGATAAGAAACAATTCAAGAATTGTTGTCACACATTAACCTTACAATTCTGAGAAGTGGATGCTATCATAGTCATCATTTTATAGATAAGGAAACTGAGGCATAAGATTCATGTGACTTGCCAAGAGTCATACAATTAGTGAGCATAGGAAGCTATGGACATCAGCAGAGAGAATATCCACTTTGATGAGATTACCAAACCATTTGAGAAACTGGGGAAATATAAAAGCTACTACTTCTGTATCCTATACTTGTCCATACCTATCCTATGGCTATAGGTTTAGAGGTAGTTTATAAGAAACAATACCCTGCTCTGAATCCCATTTTTGAAATATGGTATTACTGGACTCATTCAGCCACATCTTTTCTCTTCCTACCCAGTGGTCCTCATTACCTTAGTAACTACTATCAACTCCATTCCTGAAGTATTGGGGGAGTAGGAGGATGGAGTGAATGAAGAAATGACAAAGTTAGCCATGTCCCAGACACCAAAATAGTATTATAATTTGCTCTAAGGCAAAAGAGAAAAAAAAAAATCCAGATTTACTGTATTTTTGAATTCCTAAGCCAGCTGGTCTAAATTATTAGTATATTCAAAACATATATCATTTTGATAATTATGAAAATCATAATAATTTTCCTCAAATGATATAACACTTGTAAAATGATTAGCCCAGTGCCTGCATAAAATAGGCGCTTAACAATCAAATGCTTATTTTTCCCTCTCCCTCTCCTTCTGCTACACTACAAAATTCTGAATCCAAATAATTGTTCTTTTTCGATATCTATCCAAGATATGTATAACTATATAATAGATATGTATAGGTTTATGTGTATAGATTGATACAAAATATTTATAATATATGGTAATTAGGGTCCACAGCCAAATTCTTCTACTTGTTCTAGATCTGATCTGGTAAGTTCTATTCTTCCCCATCTTGGTTGTTTTAAATTCTAAATATTTGGATCATAAAGATAATAAGAGTATATTTTTCTATATAGGATCAAAACTAATCTGAGAAATAATCCATACTAATGTGGTAATGGGAGAAAATCAGACAACTTTTCCTACATAAATAAATATGTTAACTAAGGTTTTCAGGAGATCACAAGTTTTTCTCATAGATTAGTTTAGTGATCTGTGATTCTATAAAAATTTAGAATTTACAAATCTATAAATTATAAATCCTTAAATCCAGTTTAGAACTGGAAAAGATTTTAAAGGATATTGAGTCCAATTCTTTTATTTACAGATGAGAAAAACTGAGGGAAAAAAAAGTTAAATTGCTTGTTCAGAGTTCAGAGTAGTGTTGAGGGTAGGATTTAAGTTCAGGTCTTTCTAAAGCCAAAGAATACTTCCCTCCCTCTCTCCTTTCCTTCCTTCCTTCCTTCCTTCCTTCCTTCCTTCCTTCCTTCCTTCCTTCCTTCCTTCCTTCCTTCCTTCCTTCCTTCCTTCCTTCCCTTCTTTCCCTTCCTTCCTTCCTTCCTTCCTTCCTTCCTTCCTTCCTTCCTTCCTTCCTTCCTTCCTTCCTTCCTTCCTTCCTTCCTTCCTTCCTTCCTTCCTTCCTTCCTTCCTTCCTTCCTTCCTTCCTTCCTTCCTTCCTTCCTTCCTTCCTTCTTTCCTTCCTTCTTTCCTTCCTTCTTTCCTTCCTTTTTTCCTTCCTCATTTCTCTCTCTCACTCCCTCTCCTTCTTGTTCCATTACTAAGTGTCTATAGCATGCCAGGCACTGTGTTAAGGTCTGGGAATGCAAATATGAAAATACCCTCTCTAGCATACATCATGTACATATATAACTTAATATAAAATTTGTGTAATTTACAAACAGAGTGGGCCTTATCAAGGCAACAATAAATATATGGATGAAACTAAGAAACATTGCCCATTATCTGAAGGCATTCCCAGTCAATCACTCAGTATGCATTTATTAAACGCCCACACAAAGACACAAGAGACAAGCATAAAATAATTCTACCCCCTCAGAACTTACATTATTTCAGGAGAAAACGGAGGTTTATAAATATATACAAAACAAGTGCAAGGCCACTGGAGAAAGAAGGATGTCAGTCAAAGTTGGTAGGGATGTGGAATCAGTTTTTGCTTCATGTATTAAGTAGTGATTGACCTGAACTTTCAAGGGAACCAGGGATTCTAAGAGGTAATGATGATGAGAATGAGGACATTTCAATTATAGAAGATAACCTGTGTGGAATGGTACAGAAACAAAAAATAATATGTTCCCCTGTGAGGAATGGTAAGAAAGCCACTTTGGCTAGACCTACAAGAGTATGAGTAATGATATAGAAAGAACATGAAGATACCAGGCATCTGCATATTGATTAAGTTTTCAGTTTTTATCCAGACACTTGAAACAAGATTTGCACACTCATAGTCTAGGTCTTGTGAGAAATGAAATACCTTAAGTTTTACAAATAAATTTTAAGGAGGTGACCTGGAATTAGTAGTGATGATATTGGATTTAATATTTCTTTAAAAATATCCAAGAGGAAAAATAAATGGTAGAATCTTAAAATACCAGGTGATAAGCAAATGTTTACAGAGGCAGGAATATCAAAACTTTAGGTACACTTTTGTCATGTAGACAAAAAAGTAATTTTAAATTATAAATATATCAAGCAAGATATCTTTAAGAATATATCCTTGTTTGTAAGAAAGTAACAATAAGTGTCCTCAATAAAAATTGTGAAACATTTTAGAAAAAACTCTCTGTGTGTGTGTGTGTGTGTGTGTGTGTGTGTGTGTGTGTGTGTGTGTGTGTAAATTCATTGTTAGTTAATATTTATTAAGCACCTACTATGGATTAGGCACTGTATTCAACTAGGGATACAAAACAAAACAAAACAAAACAAAAAAAACACAGTTGCTGTCTTCAAGGAGCCCACTGTCTTATGGGGAAGACATAAGACTTTGGGGAAGACAACAAACAAATAAATATGTATAAAGAAGCTATGTGCAATATTGGCATAGAGGATTCCCAGTAAGGTAACATGCTATGGCAGATTATTTGATCTAATGAATATGTTATTGAGAATCCTAAATTACAAAGTGATTTACCTTCGCTTAGGACAGTAATAATTCATGCATTCTTGTTATCTTGTATTTTTACTCTCAATAATTTTAAGGCAACTTGTCCCAAATGGAGTGCATTTATTTTAACCAAAGTTTTAATGAGAATATGACTAGGCTAGACCACATGTTGGATCTTATACACAGCCAACAAATTACTGCAAGCATATATCTTTATGAACTTCATTTAATATACAACTTAGATAATGCTTATTACTATGGATTTATTTCCTGGGATGGGATTTTTATAGTCCCATCACAGCTCCAGAAACTCACCCATTAACTATTAATGAGAGAGGAATGAAATCAATTAGTTGTGTGTGTATACACATACACCGCCCCACACACACCCCTATGGTATACCTTTTCTTTCATACACACACACACACACACTCACACACACACACTCATATATATATATATATATGAATAAAATGCACACACACATCTATATGTATATGCATATATGTATAGATATGTATGTATACACAAATATGTATGTGTATGTATTTATACATATATGTGTTTATACGTATTTTTAAAAAAAATTGAGCTCCAAATTTTACTTCTTCCCTTCTCCTTCCTTGAGACAGTAAGCAATCAGATATAGGTTATGCATGTGCAATACTGTAAAACACTTCCATATTAGTAATTTTGTATAAGGAGATTAAATAATGAACTTACTGTTGAAGAAGAAATTAGAGCAAAAATTAGTAGTTATTTTTGTCCAACTGGATGCCAACAAATCTGACAATCTAATCAAAATGGATGAATATTTACAAAAATATAAACTGCCCAGATTAACAAAAGAGGAAATGCTTATCCCATTGTAGAAAAAGAAATTGAATAAGCCATCAGTGAACTCCATAAGAAAAAAAAATCTCCAGGTCCAGATGAATTTATAAATGAGTTTGGCTAAGCATTTAAAGGATAATTAATTCTAATACTATATAAATTATTTGGAAAAACAGACAAAAGAATCCTACCAAATTCCTTTTATTACACAAATATGGTGCTGATACCTAAATCAGGAAGAGTCAAAACAGAAAGGAAATTATAGACCAGTCTTCCTAATGAATATTGATGTAAAAATTAAATTAAATATTAGCAAAGAAGATCCAAATAAAAAAAGCATAAAATATCATGCTTCACTCTGTATTCAAACAGTATCACTTCTGTCTCAGGAGGGAGATAGTATACCTCATCATTAGAACTTTGGAGTTTTCATGGATCATTTCTGAGAATAGCTAAGTCATTCATAGTTCTTTATCATACAATATGCTGTACACATTTTCAAGAAAAGTAAACTAAACACCAAAAGCCACATGATCTCTTAATTTTTGTTTTGGTCATTCTTTAAAAATACTTTATTTTTTTAAAATTTTATTTATAATTTTTTGACAGTATAAGTGCATGAGTAATTTTTTTTATAACATTATCCCTTGTATTAATTTTTCCAAATTATCCCCTCCCTCTCTCCACTCCCTCCACCCGATGACAGGCAATCCCATACATTTTACATGTGTTACAATATAACCTAGATACAATATATGTGTGCAAATACCATTTTTTTTTTTGTTGCACATTAAGTATTAGATTCCGAAGGTATAAGTAACCTGGGTAGATAGACAGTAATGCTAACAATTTACATACACTTCACAGTGTTCCTTCTCTCGGTGTAGTTGTTTCTGTCCATCATTGATCAACTGGAAGTAAGTTGGATCTTCTTTATGTTGAAGATATCCACTTCCATCAGAATACATCCCCATACAGTATTGTTGTTGAGGTGTACAGCGATCTTCTGGTTCTGCTCATTTCACTCAGCATCAGTTGATGTAAGTCTCTCCAAGCCTTTCTGTATTCCTCCTGCTGGTCATTTCTTACAGACCAATAATATTCCATAACCTTCATATACCACAATTTACCCAACCATTCTCCAATTGATGGGCATCCATTCATCTTCCAGTTTCTAGCTACAACAAAAAGAGCTGCCACAAATATTTTGGCACATACAGGTCCCTTTCCCCTCCTCAGTATTTCTTTGGGATATAAGCCCAATAGCAGCAATGCTGGATCAAAGGGTATGTACAGTTTGACAACTTTTTGGGCATAGTTCCAAATTGCTCTCCAGAATGGCTGGATTCTTTCACAACTCCACCAACAATGCATCAGTGTCCCAGTTTTCCCACATCCCCTCCAACATTCATCATTATTTGTTCCTGTCATCTTAGCCAATCTGACAGGTGTGTAGTGGTATCTCAGAGTTGTCTTAATTTGCATTTCTCTGATCAGTAGTGATTTGGAACACTTTCATAGAGTGGATATAGTTTCAATTTCATCATATGAGAATTGTCTGTTCATATCCTTTGACCATTTATCAATTGGAGAATGGCTTGATTTCTTATAAATTAGGGTCAGTTCTCTATATATTTTGGAAATGAGACCTTTATCAGAACCTTTAACTTTAAAAATATTTTCCCAATTTGTTACTTCCCTTCCAATCTTGTTTGCATTAGTATTTTTTGTACAGAAACTTTTTAGTTTGATGTAATCAAAATCTTTTATTTTGTGATCAATAATGATCTCTAGTTCTCCTCTGGTCATAAATTCCTTCCTCCTCCACAAGTCTGAGAGGTAGACTATTCTCTGCTCCTCTAATCTATTTATGATCTCATTCTTTATGCCTAAATCATGGACCCATTTTGATCTTATCTTGGTATATGGTGTTAAGTGTGGATCCATATCTAATTTCTGCCATACTAATTTCCAGTTTTCCCAACAGTTTTTTCCAAATGTTGAATTTTTATCCCTAATGTTGGTATCTTTGGGTTTGTCAAAGACTAGATTGCTATAGATGTACCCTTTTTTGTCCTCTGTATCTAATCTGTTCCACTGATCTACCGGTCTATTTCTTAGCCAATACCAAATAGTTTTGGTGACTGCCGCTATATAATATAGCTTTAGATCAGGTACACTTAGACCACCTTCCTCTGACTTTTTTTTTTCATTAGTTCCCTTGCAATTCTCGACCTTTTATTCTTCCATATGAATTTTGTTGTTATTTTTTCTAGATCATTAAAATAGTTTCTTGGGAGTCTGATTGGTATAGCACTAAATAAATAGATTAGTTTGGGGAGTATTGTCATCTTTATTATATTCAATCGGCCTATCCAAGAGCACTGAATGTCTTTTCAATTATTTAAATCTGACTTTGTTTTTGTGGCAAGTGTTTCGTAATTTTGCTCATATAATTCCTGACTATTCTTTTGTAGATGGATTCCCAAATATTTTATACTCTCTACATTTGTTTGGAATAGAATTTCTCTTTGTATCTCTTGCTGTTGCATTTTGTTGGTAATATATAAAAATGCTGAGGATTTATGTGGATTTATTTTGTATCCTGCAACTTTGCTAAAATTCTGAATTATTTCTGATACCTTTTTAGCAGAGTCTTTGGGGTTCTCTAAGTATACCATCATGTCATCTGCAAAGAGTGATAGTTTGATATCCTCATTTCCTACTCTAATTCCTTGAATCTCTTTCTCGGCTCTTATTGCCGAGACTAGCATTTCTAGTACTATATTGAATAGTAATGGTGATAGTGGGCAACCTTGTTTCAATCCTGATTTTACTGGAAAAGATTCCAGTTTATTTCTGTTGCATATTATGCTTACTGACAGTTGTAAATATATGCTCCTGATTATTCTAAGGAATAGTCCATTTATTCCTATACTCTCAAGCGTTTTTAGTAGGAATGGATGTTGGATTTTATCAAATGCTTTTTCTGCATTTATTGAGATGATCATGTGGTTTTTATTAATTTGATTATTAATATGGTCAATTATGCTAATAGTTTTCCTAATATTAAACTAGCCCTGCATTCCTGGTATAAATCCCACTTGGTCATAGTGTATTATCCTGGGGATGATTTTCTGAAGTCTTTTTGCTAATATCTTATTTGAGATTTTAGCATCAATATTCAATAAGGAAATTGGTCTATAATTTTCTTTCTCAGTTTTCGATCTACCTGGTTTAGGTATCAGTACCATGTCTGTGTCATAAAAGGAGTTTGGTAGGACTCCTTCATCCCCTATTTTTTCAAATAGTTTATATAACATTGGGGCTAATTGTTCTTTAAATGTTTGGTAGAATTCACATGTAAATACATCTAGTCCTGGGGATTTTTTCCTGGGGAGTTGATTAATAGCTTGTTCTATTTCTTTTTCTGAAATGGGACTACTTAAGCAATTTATTTCCTCCTCTGTTAATCTAGGAAGCCTATATTTTTGGAGAAAGTCATCCATTTTACTTAAGTTATCAAATTTATTGGCATAAAGTTGGGCAAAGTAACTCCTTATTATTTCTCTAATTTCCTCTTCGTTGGTGGAAAGATCCCCCTTTTCATTTGTAAGACTAACAATTTGATTTTCCTCCTTCCTTTTTCTGATCAGATTTACCAAAGGTTTATCTATTTTATTGTTTTTTTTTCATAAAACCAACTCTTGGTTTTATTTATTAATTCAATAGTTTTTTTTTTTACTTTCAATATTATTGATTTCTCCTTTTAATTTTTGTATTTCAAGTTTGATTTTTGGTTGGGGTTTTTTAATTTGGTCTTTTTCTAACTTTTTAAGTTGCAGGCCCTAAAAATAGTTTCTTTAAAAAAATTAAAACTTATGCAATGACACTTGTTATAGATTAACATTAGTTAGCCATGATAACTTTTCCTGAAGAATAGAATACAATGGGGAGGGTTACATCACATTGGAATCTGTTTTCAACACTAGCATTTCCAGATGAATGTTTTGAATCACTAAGGATTCTATGAATTTTTCTGGATCCTTTGAAGAATTCTTATATCTCAGTAGGGGATAGGAGGGGTGTTATTGAATGGACTAATTTATCATCCTGGGACGATCACCAATAGGTCACTACTCAGAAAAAATAAAAATTTCTTTGCCTTTTCTTTATACTTTTATAAAATCTTAACTTGGCATTTGAGACCCTCCACAATCTGGTTCCTCCCTATCTTTCTAGCCTTATCTCATCCAACTCTTCTTGTACTTAACATTTTAGCCAAATTGGACTAACTTCAGTTCTCTCCTCTCTCTCTCTCTCTCTCTCTCTCTCTCTCTCTCTCTCTCTCTCTCTCTCTCTCTCTCTCTCTCCCCCCCTCTCTCTCATCTGTGTCTGTGTCTTTGCTCATTTGGATCCACCAAAAGTATGGAATAAACTCTCCCCTCAAGCTTATTTCTAATTATTCAAGTTCTAGAGATGACCTAGTCTAGAAAGCTGAAATCTTAGGAAAGATATTAAATGATTGCCAAGGTCATAAGGATAAGAAGTAATAGCAGTGGTAGTGGTTGTCATTGTTCAGTTGTGTACTACTCTTTTTGACCCCATTTGGGTTGTTCTTGGCAAAGATACTGAAGTGGTTTGCCATTTCCTCCTTCATTTTACAAACAAGGAAACTGAGACAAACTGGATAAAATGACTTGTCTAGAGTCACAGCTAGTAAATGTCTGAGTCCAGATTTGAACTTAGGTCATCCTGACTCCAGACCAGACACTCTTCCTAACTGCATCACTTACTTGCTTCATTTATGTCAATTTTCATATCCATCTGTTTCTCTCTCTCTCTCTCTCTCTCTCTCTCTTCTCTCTCTCTCTCTCTCTCTCTCTCTCTCTCTCTCTCTCTCTCTCTCTCTCTCTCTCTCTCTCTCTCTCTCTCTCTCTCTCTCTCTCTCTCTCTACCAATTAGTGCCATTTAAGTTTTAATGGATGACAGGAAAATAAGTTAGAAATATACCTCCCAAGTCAGTAAACTTTATGTATATTCTGACTAACCAATTACTAAGCTTCTGTTTTAAAGAGATCTAAGAAAAAGGAAATAGTTGCAAAGTGTCAAAATAATTATAATTTTGGGACAGCTACATGGTGCCATGGATAGATCAATGGCCTGTAGTCAAGAGGATTTGAGTTCAAATCAAACCTCAGACACTTCATACTTACTAGCTGTGTGACCCTGGGCAAGTTACTTACCACATGAAAAATAAAGTAATGATTATAATTTCTTATTTTTGTAGTGGCCCCAAATTAGAAATTAAGAGAGGTATGCACCTATTTAGAAGGGCTAAATATATTATGACATTTTAATATAAAGGAATATTCTTGTGCTCTACAAAGTGATGAAATGAGCAGACCGAGGAGGACAATTTACACATGAAAAAACTTTTTTTTTTTTCCTGAGGCAATTGGGGTTAAGTGTCTTGTCCAGTGTCACATAGTTAGGAAGTGTTAAGTGTCTGAGATCAAATTTAAACTCAGGTCCTCCTGATTTCAGGGCTGGTGCTCTATCCGTTGTGCCACCTAGCTGCCCCAGGACAACAATTTTCAAAGAGTTTAGAACATTGATCAAAGCAATGATAAACATTATTCCAGAGGACTGAAGATAGCCCACACTATTTATCTTCTACCAGAAAAGGAGTGATTGGAGGGAAGAAATAATCATGTATTAAGTTCTTATTATGTGCTAGGCACTATGCTAAGGACTTAACAAACATTATTCCATTTCATTCTTATAACCATCTGTGAGGCAGGTGCTATTATTATTCTCATTTTATAGTTTGGGAAACAGAAATAGATAAAGTTGATGTGACTAGCTGAGAGTTACACAACTAGGAAACATCTGAGACTGGATTTGAACTCAGGTTTTCCTGACTCTAAGTCAAATGCTTTGTCTATACCATATTACATAATTATCCCTACCAGAGAGGTGATGGGCTTAAAATGCAAAATGAATGAATAAAATAATTTTGGACATGACCAATTTTGGAATTTGTTTTTCAGGAAATCCATATTGCTTTGAGGGTCTCTTCTTTTTTAATTTGTTAAATGAAAGAAAAGAGTAAAAGAGAGAGCTAATATTTGCTTGCAAATTAAAAAAAATGTTAAGGAAATGAATGAATGCAAAATCACTTAATAAGCATTTATTATGTACTAAGCATGGGATTTTAGTAGAAAACTAAAAAAAAAAAGTACTCTGCTCTCAAATAACTCATATTCTAAGTAAGGGAGATACCTCACACTGGAAAGTGTAGCTTCAGGGTCGATGGAAAAGCCCAGATTTTTATGCAACAGTTATGAGAAGATTTTAGTGGAGACAAATCAATTCAAAAGAATAAAAATTAAAAGCAGGGGAACCCTCGCGTATTTTTTCCTATTTCTTTGAAAGAAAAAAATACACAATGGTGATTTTTTTGGTATAAGCAAAGCTTGTTAAATTGTGAGTCTCAGTCCTATTTGAGATCTCATAACTGAATATGGGAGTCATAAAATTATGGTCTATCTTCAGTAAATGTTTGATTTGTATGCCTATATTCTATATTTATAAACTCAGGGTTGTATAAAAATTTCTCAGGCAAAAATTGGGCTGCAAGTAGAAAATGTTTCAGAAATCCCAGTCCATTTTAGATTTCTTTCCTAGCAATCTCATCAAGGTCAGGAAGAGTCACAGGCAAGCAGCTGGGAGAAAATTTAGACCAGATCCTCAGATTGGGTACATCTATGGCAAAGATTCCTTGGGAATATTTTTAAAAGAAAAAGAAAAGATTAACAAACAAGAGAAAAAGTGATTTAGTTCAAATAGAACATGTCTCACGCACACAGCAGATGCTTCATTGTTTTGTCAGCCAGCTGAATGACTCAGGCTTGGGGTCTGAGTATTTCAGTTTGCTTTTAGAGAGTTGTGCCTTGTCTTCACAAACAACAAGATTATAATGACCTTTTGCTTTGTTCAAGGAAGACTGCTAAATGCTGAGTGTTTTTAATCAGTAAGTATTGGCAGAAAAGCTTATCTCTAATACTCATGAGCCTCTAAATCCTGAAGTAGTATGGCAATCATGACTACAAAGCAAGCCACTGATAGTACAAAGAGCTGATCTTTTCCATGCGTTTGATGCCTTTTGTTAATCATTGATTTTTGTGGGTAGCTTCTCCTTTTTTCACAAGTCCATAGGGACATTTTGGCTCTGCTTGCCCAGAAATACTCAGTCTGAGAGGTAGAGACTAACTGCTCAATGTTTATGCAACTATACAAATATAATGTAGTGGCTTGATTAATGGGTAGAGAATCAGGAAGACATGGTTTTGAACCTTAACAAGTTGGGTAACCCTGGGTGGTGGTGATAGTGATGGTGGCAGTGGAAGAAGAAGAAGTAGTAGCAGTAGTGATAGAAGTAATAACACAGCTTTAATATTGGCTAAGATGATAGGAAAAATAGTAGTAATAGAAGTACTGGTAGAAGAAGAAGAAGAAGAAGAAGAAGAAGAAGAAGAAGAAGAAGAAGAAGAAGAAGAAGAAGAAGAAGAAGAAGAAGAAGAAGAAGAAGAAGAAGAAGAAGAAGAAGAAGAAGAAGAAGAAGAAGAAGAAGAAGAAGAAGAAGAAGAAGAAGAAGAAGAAGAAGAAGAAGAAGAAGAAGAAGAATAGTAGTAATAGAAGTAGTAATAGTAATAGCGGAAGAAGAAATAATAAAAGTAGTAATAATAGTAGTAGTAGTAGAAGAAATATTAGTAGTAAGTCTAGTATTTATGTAGCTCTTTAAGGTTTACAAAATGCTTTAAAAATTATCTCATTTGATCCTCATGATGACACTGTGCTATTATTATCCGCATTTCAGGTAAAGCATTCTTTCCACCCCACCATCTAGCTGCCCCAGTCAAGTCACTTTCTGTGCCTCAGTTTTTTTCCCAACTTCTAAAATGTTTGTATGTGGGGGGGAGGGGAGGGAGTAGATTCAGTGGATTCTAATTCATTTATAAGACTAAACCTGTGATCCTTTAACTAGCTGTGCAAGTAGGAAGATCTTCTGAATCACTATTTCTCCTTTGTATAACAGGGATAATGATATCTGCTGTATTATTTCACAAGTTTGTAAAATAATGAAATAATTACTGTAAAGGCCTTTGTGAACTTTGAAACATCAGTTATTGAGTTTTACTTTTTTTTTTTTTTTTTTTTTTAGCCAAACCTGTGACTTCATTGACTTCATTGATATAGGAATCTGTTGGAAAATAACTTCTACCAATGTTGGTGAATTGTTTCAGTTCTGACTCTCAGTGTTTACTTGGGTTTTCTTGGCCAAGATACTGAAGTAGTTTGCCATTTCCTTCTCCAGCCCATTTTATAGATGAGGAAATAGAAGCATACAGAATTTTGTCCTGCATCCACACAGCTCATAAATGTCTGAGGCTAGAATTGAACTCACATATTGCTAACTCCAGGATCAACACTCTATCCATTGAAAAACTTAGTACTTTCTGAGACTATAAATTATGGGGAAAATACTAAGATATTGTGACTTTCCTAATTTCACACAGCCAAATAGAATTTGAACTCATATCTTATTGAGAGGCCAGTTTTTTTTTTTTTTTTTTTTATTCTATGTCAAAATGTTGCTCAACGTTGCTAATATGATTAGGATCTAAAGTTTATGGAGTTATTATCATTACTATTCACGTTAATCCACATGAGTGTTATGTGGCTTTAATAACTTAGAGGGAGGTCTGACATTTCTATCCAATTTCTTATTTGGAGCCACTTAAACAATATTTATAAATGTTTTTAAAATGTTGAATCATGGTTAGGTTACCAATCAAAAGTTAAGAAGTCAACCCTGAAACTATCAACCTACAATCTGAAGGAAAGTAATCCTGGGAAAGGAGGAAAAAAAGGGATAAAAGCATGTCCTTTATCGGTGAGAGCATCCATCACAACTCTCACTGCATGCAGATATTGCAGATAGGTTTCAACTTTGCCACAAAGGAGGAGGAGAATTTATATAGTTAGTGAAAAATCATTTGTAGTTTAACACCCTCCATTACCTACATATTATTTCTGAGTGTTGTTGTGAGAAAAAAAAATTGTATCATATTTGTAAAGTACTTTGAAAACCTTAATGTGTCACATAAATACTATTGGTATAATCAATAATATTAATTTTGTAGCTATGATATTACTACAATGAAAAAAGTTCATGTGGAAAATTGGTGCTAGAGCCTTCCAAGATTGTATTGGTATTATTAACCACAATCAGACATATTGTCCCTTAACTCCAATGTAGTAATGTCTCTTTGAGAATAAAGGACAACAACCAACCAACCAATGGAAAATTTAGGTGACAGAATATAATGCAGTTCCTAAAGTCAGAAAGATTCCTTTATCTGAGTTCAAATATGGCCTCAGATATTTATTACCTGTTTGACCCTGGTCAAATTACTTTAACCTTTTTGCCTTAGTTTCCACTTCTGTAAATTGAACTGCAGAAGGAAATGGATACTATGCTGGTATCTTTGCTAAGAAAACTCCAAATGGGATCATAAAGAATTGAACATAACTGAAATAATTCAAAACAAATATTATCAATTATAAATATCATTATAACATTATGATGTTAATACTAGTTAATATAATAGCAATAACACATTAATATAATTCAATATTATATTAATAGTGGTGGGGATTAATTAATATTATATTAGCAATATAAATAAATAGTATGTTAATATTATTATCCTATCCCCATTCTGGGCTCTCCCTATTTCTCCCCAATTATAACCTTTCTCCCCCAAAGTCAACATTCTCTTGACTTGTAGGTGATGCAAATATTTCCCTATCCATCCAGGCTTTGGTTTAATGTCTGAACTCAGTTTCTATAAGCCATCCATGACTGCTTGCTTCTATGTTTTTACCAGCCAACTTCTGGAAGAGAAGATATTGGCAGTTATCACATTCCTCTGGCTTTGATCCTTTAAGTCATTTTGAGGCTGGGTCCCTTATTACACCACAACAGAGACACAGAGCTTTCAACAGCCGATCATCCCACATCTCTAAACAAGAACAACCATTGTTAAGACCTTTGCAAATGTTATGCTGGCCAATGGAGCAACCACAGAACACCCGCTAAAAGAGCATAAAAAGAGAGGAAGAGCCTTGTTTGTTTACTCCTTTGGCATGTCCTCTCTAAACACAATGGTGGGAGAAGGTCTTTTGCAACTTTTCCCATAGATCCACCTTAGGGAATAAATCTTAACTGGTATAAAGTGGCCTTTTTATGACTTAACAGAAATAGAATCTGCGACATTATTTTTGTCCAAATATGACGAGGCTGGAGCATTCCTTTGTTTTTTGTTTCCTGTACGAAAAGGTGATATCTGATGCAATGTTTTCCATATGTTTCTCTCTATTTGAATAAAGAATATGGAGAGTAGGAAAATTATTTTTGGGGAAAAATGAAGCACCACATATATCCACATATAGCATCCATATTATTCATACACAGCCAAATGTAAACTGTTGTCATTGTTAAAAAAAATAAAAACAATAAGTTTCATGGAATATATGCTTAAGTCACTTTTGTTTGGGCATCAGTTTTATATTTGTATAATGAGGGCTTGACTATTGAATATTCATGTCAAGAAAATGAAAAGATCAGTGTATGGCAAAATATTCATAGCAATACTTATTATGAGGCCAAAAAATTAGAAGGAAAACAGATACTCTTTATGGCTCTTCTTTGGAGAGATAGAAGGACTATAGGTGCAGAATATTGCATATTCTATAAGATATAACTGATGTATCATCCATTTTTTTCTGAACTCTTTTTTCTTTTTTTTTAATGAAAGCTTTTTATTTTCTAAATATATACATGGATAATTATCAACATTCACCCTTACACAATCCCATGCTCTAAAATTTTCCCTCCCTTCCTCCCACCTTCTCTCCTAGACAGCAAGTAATCCAATATATGTTAAACATGTGCAACTCTTTTATACATATTTCCACAATTATCATGCTACACAAGAAAAATCAGATCAAAAAGGAAATAAAAAAAGAGAAATAAAACAAAATGCAAACAAACAACAACAAAAAAGAGTGAAAATACTATGTTATGATCTATACTTAGTTTCCACTATGAGTGGAGATGGCTCTCTTCATCACAAGATCATTGGAACTGGCCTGAATTATCTCATTGTTGATGAGAGCCACATCCATCAGAATTGATAACCGTATAATCTTGCTGTTGCCATGTATAATGATTCTCTGGTTCTCCTCATTTCATTTAGCATCAGTTCACGTAATCTTTCCAGGCCTCTCTGAAATTGTCCTCCTGATCATTTATTATAGAACAATAATATTCCATATTTTTTCTTACTTTCTTATAAGGAAAGGATATATTTGAAAAGGAAGATTAAATAAAAATACATCATCTCTTATAAAAGATTTTTAAAAGAAGAGAGTTGCCTATCAAAGGGGAGAGAGGAATTGAACAAATTATACTATATCAATGTAATATGATAATATTATGCTATAAATCAATTAATTATGACATAATCAAGAAATCAAGAAATATTTATTAAGAACATATGTTCCTGTGGTGGGTGCTTTGTAAGTATAAAGAGTAAAACAAATTATATTAGTAAGAAGCCTAAAATCAAGTCAAAAAACCATGTGTATTTATGCATGAACTAAAGTATATGCATATGTGTATGTGAGCTTACATACATATATAAATATTCACACATATATGTATATATATGTATGTGTGCAATTGTGTACACATATACATAACACATGCATGCACACATATAGGCTTGGGAGCTGTGGATAGAGTATCTAGCCTGAACTCATTTTCCTTCTTTCAAATCTGGCCTCAGACACTTAATTAACTCTGTGACTATTTTTAAAATTTAATTAATTTTTTTAATTAAAGCTTTTTATTTACAAAACATTTGCATGGATAATTTTTCAATATTTATCCTTGCAAAGCCTTCTGTTACAAATTATCCTCTCTTTCCCCCAATCCCCCTCCCCTAAATGACAGGTAATCCAATACATGTTAAATATGTTAAAATATATGTTAAATCCAATATATGTATACATAGTTATACAGTTATCTTGCTGCACAAGAAAAATTGGATCAAGAAGGAAAAAAAAACTTGGAAAGAAAACAAAATGCATAGCTTTGTAACTAGACAACTCCCATCATTAGCTGCATGACCCTGGGAAAGTCACAACATAGTCCAGGGAACCCTTGTCCAGAAAAAATTTCAGCCCTGGACTTACACAGATCAGTTTCAATCCCTGGAGTGCCTGATCCCCAAAAAAGAAATCAGGACTTTTCTAGCTTTCTCTAGTTTATGGTGTCCCTACCCTGGAGTTCTGGGAGAAATGGCTGGAGTCTCCTCTAGAAGGTACACTGTCCCTTCAAGGATAAGATATTTAATGAATAAAGTAGACATCAGGAATAGGACAGCTATTTTCTCCTCCACAAAATATTTTGCTCTGCATCAGTTCAAATAAGTCTTCTCAAGTTTCTCTAAATTTGCTATATCCATCCTGATGTTCTCAAATGCTATTGCTCTCCTTCCCCAATTATTTTGTATATATTTACAGTGTGTGTGTGTGTGTGTGTGTGTGTGTGTGTGTGTGTGTGTGTGTGTGTATTGGTGTGGTTTGCCATTTCCTTCTTCAGCTCTATAGATGAGGAAACTGAGCCAAACAGCATTAAGTGATTTGCCCAATATCACTCAGTAGGAAGTTTCTGATGAGTTATTCCTGACACCTAACTGCACCCACCTCCTCCTACTCTAAGCCTTCTCACTCTTCAACCCACTTCGACTCACAGAAGTACCCACCCCACTCTTATAGACCTATTTTATTCCAATCTTTTTTTCCCCCTGAGGCAATTGAGGTTAAGTGACTTGCCCAGAGTCACACAGCCAGGAAGGGTTAAGTGTCTGAGGTCAGATTTGAATTCAGGTCCTCCTGACTTCAGGGCTGGTGATCTACCCACTGTGCCACTTAGCTGCCCCTTTTTAAGCCATATTGCCTTCTTCATACAATGGCACTGGCCTCCCTTTTGCCTCTTTAGTTAAGACACTCCATTTTTAAATTCCAGGCATTCTCATTCCATGTACCATGTCTGTAATTCTCTCCATCCTCATTTCCATCTCCTGGCTTAATTGGCTTCCTTCAAGTTCCAATTAAAATCTCAGCTTCTACAAAAAGCCTTTTTCAATCCCCTTAGTGTCTTGTCTTTGCTGATTATGTTTAATTTACCTTGTACATAGTTTTTTTTGTACATAACTTTTTCAATGTTTTCTTCCCCCATAGATTGTTAGCTCCTCAGTGCTTAGCACAGTGCCTGGCACATGGTAGGTACTTAATAAATACTTGCTGACTAAGTAAGACTCTCTCTCTAAGAGAGAGGGGGAGGAGAATCAGTAGAAGGACATAGAGTGTTGTGTATGAAGACCTGAAACAAGACTAGTGTGGATGGATGCTTGTATGCTTAAAGGGGAGGAACATATAATATGGCTGAAGAGGTCAATTAGATTGGAAGTCTTCATAACCATATATTTAAATTCCTACATTTTATAGTTGGGAAAACTGAGTCTCAAAGAGTTTAAGTGTCTTGATTAAAGTTGCACAACAAGGATTTCAATGGGTTTTATCACATAGAATGCAGGATTGTTTCCATGATATCTCTGATTCACAACCCTCTGAAAATCATGAAAATTAAACCTAAATGAAAATAGATGTCTTATAGCACATTCACATTGAAGACAAATTCACAAGTTATCCTAAGAACAAAGATTTTCTCTCTATAATCCCATAGCTGACATATCTTCTAAGATTATAATAAGAAACAGAATATTAAAATGGCAAGAGAGTTACATTGGCAGTACAGAACTATACACGTTGCATAAACTCCTCACATGGCTTAGCATGAATTAATCTAATAATCCTCTGCCAAGTTGTTGACATTCCTTACCATATAAAGTGAAATCTCAAGGGCCTTTTTAAATCCTAGAACTCTAATATATATTAATGTTTCCAGATCATACGACTTAAGTAGCTAGTGAATCCGTAAAAGCTGAGAAAATATAGATGTGGATGAGGCTGTGGAAATATAGGCAATTAATAAAAGATTGATTTGCAAAATATCTGAAGGACAAAGTAATTAAAGCATGGGGGGGGGAGAAATTCCCCAAACTTCATCATTAATATCCTCAAAAGGCAATAAAGAAGACAACAAAAATTACTCTGTCACATGGATAAAATCTTTTTGAGTCACCTATACAAAAAGTATTTCAAAAGTTTTAGAGTTGTTTTAAGCTTTAATAACTAAAGAAATATAAATGTTTGAAAATTTAGAAAAAAATCATTTAGAAGTTTGACAACTTAAATTTCTTTTATGCTTATTTTCTTATGTGAATTCTGAATAATAAAATTTTAGTTTAAATTTTAATGGGATGTCATTATGTATTATGTATGCAACAGTTTCCGGATGACACTTTCTCAGACCAGTGAATTAGTAAAGAAATTAGTTCCTTTTGCCTGGCCACCTTGGTCACCTGATCTATCCTCTTTAAGATTTTTTTCTTGTGGGATCATATCAAACCTTTCATGTATACATCAACATTTCATTCTTTGATTCACATTTAGGCTAAGATTATAAATATAATCTTTTCAGTCACTGAGCAGCAACTGAATAAATTTTTTTTGGTAAAGTTATAAAATCAGCTGGAGCACAAGATGGTGTTATTTTGAATATTAATAGGAAACATCAAGATTTAAAAATTTTAAATAATCATCCAAGTTTTTTAATAAGTTAGGTAAGTTTGGTAAGTTATTTTTCTAAATGTATTAAAGACTAAAATAAGCACTAAGACTTTGGGGACATTTTAGATTGAAGGCATCCTCTTAATAATAATAATATTAATAACTATAATTATAATAGAAGAGAAAATACTTAAAAAGTGCTTTGAGGTCTACAAACCATTTTACATATATTCTCTCACTTGACTTATAACAATTTTGTAAGATACATGTTATTTTCATCCCCATTTTACAGACAAGGAAATTGAGACTAAGAGAAGTTAAGTAACTCTTAGCCAGGGTTACAAAACTAGGAAGGATCTAGGGACAATATTTGAACTTAATTCTTCTTGACTCCAAGTCTAGTGCCTTATTCACCAAAGAACTGTCTAATGCTCTTGTAGGTGTTTTTCAGCAGTGTATCACATCTTTGCCTTTTCACAATTAACTGAAATGTGTAGGCTAAATTCTCACCGTATACTTTATTTGTTGATTATGAAAGAAAACTAAATTTGTAACATCCTTTTAAAGGCTTTTTTCCAATAAAGTGTTTCCAATGCACACTAAATAAAAGTTACTCAGGAATTCTTGAGTAAAATGATACCCTTTCAGATATAGACCGTTTTGGGGCAGCTAGATTGTATAGTGGATAGAGTCCTGAAATCAGGAAGATCTGAGTTCAAATCTGGCCTCAGACACTTAATGCTTCTTAGCTGTGTGACCCCAATTTAACCCCAATTGTCTCAAAAAAAATAAAAAAGGAAATCAGATATAGACAGTTTTGCCATAAAAAAGTCAGAATGAATGGCAGCTATAGAGATACTTAAGTATGGACAAAGGTGCAGATTCCAGATATAATTTATGTAAGACTGATATCAAGATTTAGGGGTCATTAGCTAGGAAATTCTGATACCTAGAATTATATGAGGACTATGAGACAATTTTTATATATTCTAGTTGTGATTTGGATGATGAGAATGTGGATTTTGATTTTCCACTTATAAGATAGAAATGAGTAATTTTACATGAGTCCCTGCTTTGGAGCAATAGGGCTAAAGAAGGCCATGTGTCTCACTAGCAAGACCAGCATTCCAAGTGGATCTGAGAAGAAATTTAAAAGCAAGAGTAACCTCAGTATTGGGTGCAACTTGATATTTGGAAAAAAAAATTGATTGGAAGAAAAACTTTTTTTTTTTAACCTAATTAGACTGATTTCTTTTAGATGATTAACATCTCCAGAAGGTCTTGTTGATGATTGACACTGCCCTGGTCATACTGAATTCAGTAGTCTCCTAAAATGGAGGGAGGTCCTCGATGTGGTAGATAGAATCAAGGAAAAACATTAATAAGAAGTAACAATAACTCTTCTTCTGAAGTCATAGAGAAAGAGATAATGGTTGATAATGCTAAGAGGTTTTGAAGATTAGAAATGGTGATATCTAATTTCATTATCTCATTAGTTGACTTTAATCTTACTCACCAAGGGGGCAAAGCTATCTGCTATAAAAAGGGTTTGGGGTGGAGTGGTAGAAGGGGAGGTTAGAAACAGGAAAGAAGATGCTGTGGATGATGACATATGAATATGAATTATCCATCATCAGGGATATAATTTCTTAGATTATGTAGATAATGGGCAAAATCAACTCAATTTCATTATTTTCTGCAGCAATTTTGAGAAATTAGGGAGTAGGAATAGAGAAAGTAAATGGTGAAGATAAAAGTTTAAAGATAGGGAAGGCAATAGTAAATAGAAAGACTGGGGAATAAGGAATTTGAGGGTTGTGGCGTGGGAAATTATAGGATCATGGGAGTCATGAAAATAAGGAAAACATTAAAGGACATGGATTGAGAAAATAAATTGAGGGAAAGAGGCCAAGAATAACAACAAGGGTGAAAAGTAAGTTCAGCATAAATGAGGAAGTAGCAAAGGGATATAGAAATGAAGTTGAGATCAAACTGTACAATTTAAAAGTTAACAATTTTAGGAATAAGTCCATGCTTAGACACTTACTAGCTGTGTGATCCTGGGCAAATCACTTAACCTTGTTTGGCTCAGTTTTCTCATCTATAAAATGGCTGGAGAAGGAAATGGCAAACCACTCCAGTATCTTTGCCAAAAAAACTCCAAATGGGGTAACAAAGAGTACATGACAACACAGATGACATTCATGAGCCTATTTTTTCAATTATTTCAGTCATATGAGGCTCTTTGACAAAAACCTATGTTACTTGCTATCATTTGAATGCAAAAAAAGAGATTAAAATCCTTCAAAACTAAACCTGAATGTTCTTTGACAACCACTAGGCATATAGAAATCACAGACCAGAGGAAGGAACTCATATATGACAAAAATACTTGTAGTAATGAATCAGAGGGAGAATAGGTGCTTATTGTTGATGGCTCATGAATGGGATGGAATATTATTTTGTAAGAAGGGACAAAGAAATTCTGAGAAATTTGGGAAAAGTATGTACATTGAAGTAAGCCTAAGGAACAGGAGAAGAATATACATAGTAATCACATTGATGTAATAGAAAACATCATGAAAGATTTTCACAACTCTTAGCACCGTGACCAAATATGACTTTGGAGAACTAATAAGGAAATGTACTCCCTGTTTCTTTGCAGGAAGGTGTGAAAGAAGTGTATATTTTCTTTTATTTTAAAACATGTAATTTCAAATATGGTGGCTCAGTGGGTGGAGTGCTGGGCCTGAAGTTGAAAAGACCTGAATTCTAATCCTGCTTCCAACATTTACCCGCTGTGTGTTCCTGAGCAAGTAATTTAGTTCCTGTCTGCATCCATCTCATTTTTCTCAGGTGTAAATTGGAGGTAATAATAGCATTTACCTTTGTTGTTATGAGGAGCAGATGGACAATATTTTTAAAGTGCTTAGTATAACATAATAGGTACTATATAAATTACAGTTATTATTAATATTTCATGACCAAAGTGTTATTTAGTTTTGTTAAATTCTCCTATTTTTTACAAGGTGGGAGATAAGGTGTCTATTAGAGGTGTGTATATGGAAATGAGTCATTTAAAAATAACAAAGGGATGTAATAAAACATTTTTTAAAGCCCTAAACCTGAAATATGGCTACTCAGCCTTTAAGGGACAGTAAAAACACTGTTGACTTCTGTTTTGCAAGGATTAGTTTATAGGCATATCTAAAATAGGGATAAAAGTGCTTTATGTCTTCTTTAAGAAATTAAAACATTATTTAGAACACCCAGACAGCAACATCAGTCAAGCACTATATTTAAAGAAAATGTTTTAGAGCAATTTTTAAAGCAAATCAATTCAAAATTTCAAATTTTTCAATTCAAACCTTTTATTCTGTTGTATGTCAGTGGTGTGTGATTTTTCATGACCCCTAATGGGTTTTTTGGTGTGTGTGTGTGTGTATTTTTGTGTTTTTTTTTTGTGTGTGTTTTTTTTTTTTTTTTTTGGCAAAAAGCACTGTAGTGCTTTTCCATTTCCTTCTCCAATTCATTTTACAGATGAGGAAATTGAAGCAAACAGTGTTAAGTGACTTGCCCAGTATTACATAGCCAGTAAGTGTCTGAGGACAGATTTAAACACAGAAAATTAGTCCTCTGACTTCAGGCCTAGTATTCTATCCACTCTTCCACTTAGCTGCCCATACTAGTCCTTAACATTTTCTATTTGAAATTATTCCAATTCTTATTATATACAGACTTTAATTATATAATTTTCTCTTATTATTTTGCAAAGTCAGGATCAAGTCAAACTTTATTGGGTACAAAACCTAGCTAGTCTCTTTTGCTTTCAATATTGATCCAATTCAGTCCATTCAGTGTTTATTAAATTTCTGATTCATGCAAAATATTGCATAGATGTTGGAGATGAAAAAATAAGAACAAAAACTAAGAAAAACTGTTCCTGACCTCAAAGAGCTTAGTTCTACTGGAAGAATACAAAATCTAAGTGAATACATATACATATGATTATTCAAGGGAGAGAATTGCATTCATAATTATATATTCATAATTAAAACTCATAATTAAAAAATTAGGAAATGGTACAAGAAAGTTAAGGGAAGCCAAGTTTTTAAGAGGCAGTGTTTAGGGGAAGTTTATGTTTCTGGTATAAGATTCAGCCCACATGAAGGTGTGGAGGTAGGATCTTGAATGCTGAGTTCAGGTGACAACAAATAAACCAGTTCAGCCAACAAGAAGGAGTTTCAAGGGTAGTGTAACATAAAGAAAAAAGCAAGCTAAAAGACTTCAGATAAAGATGATGACATACAAATGGTAACCCAATCTAGTTTCCCTTTGTTAAGGGAGGGTCTGATTCAGGCCAGTTGCTTTAGGTTTGATGTTGGAGTAAAATGAGATACACTTGCATTTGCCAGTCTAAAAGGTATGAGGTGATACCTTGGAATTGTTTTATTTGCATTTCTCTAATCAATAGTGATTTGGAGCATTTTTTTCTTTTGACTATACATGGCTTTAATTTCTTTATCTGAAAATTATTTCTTCATATCCTTTGACTATTTATCAGTTGGGGACTGACTTATATTCCTATAGTTTGGACTCAGTTCTCTACCTATTTTAGAAATGAGGCCTTTATCAGAAACATTGGCTGTAAGAATTGTGTCCCAGCCTTCTACTTCTCTTTTAATTTTAAATCAATAAATTCTTGCTGATAAACTGAATTAACCAAAATAATAAAAATAATAATAAATGCTTAAGAGGTTTCTAAATAGACTCTGTGTGCTCTGTGTGTCTGTCTTTCTCTTTCTCTGTCTTATTTTTGCTTATCTCTGTCTCTTTCTGTCTTTCACTCTCTCTCTGTGTCTCTGTCTTTTTTTTCTGTCACTCTCTTTGTCTATCTCTGTCTCCATATCTGCCTATCTTTGTCTATTTCTGTCTTTATCTCTCTTTCTCTGTTTTTTATCAAATTGTCCCACTCTTTCTGGTTTTGTGTCTGTATCTGTGCATCTCTCTTTGTCTCTCTGTCTCTCAGTCTCTCCATTTCTCTCTATGTCTCTTGTCTTTTTCTGTCTGTCTCTCTCTGTCTCTGTTTTTCTTTGTCTCTCTCTCTCTCTCTGTCTCCCTTCCTCTCTTTCTCATCTCTCCCTCTTTTGTATAAATATATGCACATACAATGGTTTTTATATATTATATTATTTGAATAAAATAAATAATTTAAATAAAATAATGCTATGTTGACATCACATTTTACATATTTTATATTATATACAAAATAGTTTTTGAAAATATAAAAACAATCTTATGAGCTCCCAGATGCAGACTGCAAACTGTCTTTGACTTCACATAGAGAATTATTTGAGATTCAGTCTCTCAGTCTCTCCATCTCTCTCTATGTCTCTTATCTTTTTCTGTCTGGCTCTCTCTCTCTGTGTCTCTCTCTGTCTCTGTTTTTCTTTGTCTTTCTCCGTCTCCCTCCCTCTCTTTCTCATCTCTCCCTCTTTTGTATAAATATATGCACATACAATGGTTTTTATGTATTACATTATTTGAACAAAATAAATAATTTAAATAAAATATTATGTTGACATCACATTTTACATAATATTTCATATTATCTATAAAATAGAGTTTTTGAAAATATAAAAACAATCTTATGAGCTCCAAGATGCAAACTGCAAACTGTCGTTGACTTCACATAGAGAATTGTTTGAGATTCATTAAGGTTGTGACTTACAGTCACACAGCTGGGAAATGTGAGAGATGGGATCAGAACTCAGATCTTGTGACAGTGTTGTATAGTAAGTTTTAAATTTTATTTATTTTAAATTCTGACAGGATTTTATTTTTTCCAATTACTTGTAAAGATAGTTTTCAACATCCATTTTTGTAATATTTTGAGTTTGGAATTTTTCTCCTTCCTTCCCTTCCCTCACCCCACCCCAAGACAGCAAGCAAACCCATATAGGCTATAAATGTACAATCATGTTAAACGTATTTCCATATAGTCATGCTGTGAAAGAAGAATCAGAACAAAAGGAAAAAATCATGAGAAAGAAAAAACAAAAAGCAAATTTTAAAAAGTTAAAATAGTATGCTTCCATCTTCATTCACATTCCATAGTTCTTTCTCTGGATATAGATAGCATTCTCCATCATGAGTCTTTTGGATTTGTCTTGGATCATTGTGTTGCTAAGAAGAACTTAAGTCTATCACAGCTGAACATTAATGAGTTTTTAAAAAGTAAACTAAGAATCTGACAAGAAGAGGAGGCATTATTTAGTAATGTATATTTCTTCTACTAGAATTATATTTTAGTATTTTACCATAGTGTTCACTATAAAAGACTCACTTTCTTTTTCCGCCTCCTGGAGGCAATTGGAGTTAAGTGACTTGCCCAAGATCACACAGCTAGGGAAGTATTGTCTGAGGCCAAATTTGAATTCAGGTCATCTTGACTTTATGGTGGTGCTTTCTTTATCCACTGTACCATCCAGCTGCTCCAAAAGACTGATGTCTATATTTTAAATAGAGATGGAATTTCATTGACATTGAGAACTCCTGAGAAAGGAAAATAATACTGGTTGGTATTTCTTAGTGGCTTATGATCTAGAAAGGTGGATAGAACCTTGAGAGATTGTAATTTATACATTCATTTATGCTGCCCATATATGTCAGGATTTGGACTCAGGTCTTTTAACTTTAAACCTGGTTCTATCCCATTATATAACATTGTTTTTGCCTCTGCCATGGACCTAGTTCTTTTAACTCTAAACCTATTCTATCCATTACACTGCCTTTGTCTCTACCAAAATAATGAGCAAAAAATGAAATTAATCTCCATGTTTCTCACAATTCCCACAATAGTCTGGGAATAGACAGATGTATGAAATTGACTTTGAAATCAAGGAGTTATCAATAAATAGATATTAATATATTATTTGGTCAAGGGAATATAAAATAATTATTTAGTATTAGTTAAAATATTTTATTTTATATTTATATTTTTGTATTTGTGTTTTAAAATATTTTTAAATAATTATATTTTTAAATATTTAAAATATTTAGCATTCTAAATGGCTTGAATAATAATAATAAAGATATTGAGATTATAAGAGAGAATATTAAGGATTTCTTATTTATTTTTCTCCCCCATGGAAAATACAAGTCATGCTAATTGCAAAACCAAATAATCCTTTTTTTGTTTTGGATTTTTTTTCTCTTTATTGCAGCTTGGATACCAGCTGGCAGTTAGATGACTGTTAATTAGACAAATCTAATAGGTCTTTTATCTGTGTTCTCATTTATTCCTCAAAAGGAGCTAGCAGACATGTTCTACATTCTACACTGGGATAGTATTTTAGCATGGCAAAGTAAAAGTAAAATATTTAATATTTCATTGGATCATATTTCTTTCTTCATAGCAAAAAAAAAAAAACGCAGTTTTTACTGCCTGATGAATAAACTCCATGTGGAATGATTGAAACAGCTCCATAACTGCCATTACATCTAGCAATTTTCTGTCTAAAGATGCTATTTAAAACACCTTCCAATATATTAAGGGAAGATTCTGTCAATGGAGAGGAAAGGAATACTAGTAGTAATGTCTTTAAGGAAGGAGGAGAGAACTTGTTTCCTAATTCAATCATTTTTCTCATTTTTATGAATTTATTTGGGTAGCACCTAGAACTATTTCTGTTATTTTAGGGAATTAGTCAAACCAAGGGAAGAACAGAAACATCTGTGATGATGGCCCTTGGCTTGTATCTTGCCTTTACAAAGAGCCCAGCTCTCCAAAGCTATTGGCAAAGGTTTGGGTTGTCATAACATCATGGCAGGGAATTATCCTAGTCATTTGCAGTGGCTGCTTAGCAGAAGACAATCTGTTCTGTCCAGTTTGAGCAGAGTGACACTGCCCTCCAATGATGCTTTTTGGTTTTTCTTTGGAATTATTGGTAGGCACTGAGACACTTTCTCCTCTGTTTCCCACTCATGGGATTACCTGAATCTTATACTTCTTTCAATGCTCATTTTATAAAAGCTTTTAAAATTTTTATTTTGTTTTATTAATTTTATTTCTATTATCTTAATCCATATCAAAAATGAGTTTTATAATTATCCTTATTTTATTTATTATTGGTAGACAGAGAGAAATTGAATCTAATCCTATGATTTTAGGGAAGTGGCAATAGGGGTTAAGTGATGTGCCTAGGGTCAGCTAGCAAGTGTCTGAAGCTGGATTTGAATTCAGGACGTCTTGGCTCTAGGACCAGTGCTCTGACTGCCCCACCTGTGATTTTACAATGCAGAAAGCAGCCTGATGAAGAAACTCCATTTATAGTTAGTTAGTGAATGAACAAGAATTTATTAAGTATTTTTCTTAAGGACAGCCAAATGGAAGCTTCTTATACTGTGGGTCATCATTCCACATGGGGCAACATAACTGAATATGGGGTTGTGAAATTATGATTTGTTATCAGTGTTTAAGTTGTGTACTTATTTTATATACTTATATGCCCAAGGCCACATAAAAATTTCTTGCATATAATGGGGTCGTGAGTGAAAAACATTTAAGAAGTACTGGGGTAGAGCAGTGGATCGGAATTAAGAGGACCCAAGTTCAAATACAGCCTCAAACACTAGCTGTGTGACTCTGGACAAGTGAATTTAACCCCAATTTCCTCCCCCCAAAAAGATATTTTCTTTGTACCAGGCATTGAAGAAAAACAAACAAAAATATGGTCCTTCCCCAGAAAGCTTACATTTAAATATGATGTATGATTCAAATATTCAAATATGGTAGATGATATATGAAGTTATATATAATATCAATGGAAGGGGCAGTTTTCAGCATGGAGCACAACCCTGAAGTTACTGAAAAAGTTTTTCCAAGAAATGTCCTTTGTTCTTGAAGAGGATCAATGACATCATGAGAGTGATTTTTTGACTTGCAAGTAAATTGGATTTCAGTGAGGAAGGGCTGTGCAAGGTCATCTGCCTCACTGTCCCTTCCAGAGCCATCTGGGTCTTGTGGCTAGATATAGATCAAGGCAACTGGAAATGGCCTTTTTTTGGGGGGGGGATGAAATGGGAGACCTTGGCTTTTTTAAGCTGAGAATTTTCTCAGGTCTCAGTTTGACTGAGGCAATACCCATTCAGTGACTGAGGCTTGGTAAGAATTGAGCTAAAAAATGGCCTAGTTTGCCAATCATTCTGGAAGGAGAAGACCCTCAGGGTTTCTGGCTAGAATGGAAACAGTTGTTAATTTGAGCTGAATGTTGAAGGAAAGCAAGGAAATTTTTGAGAGGAAGAACATTGATATTATGGGGACAGCTGGCAGAAAGTTATAAAGTTTGGAGATGAAGTGTCATGTGGGGGAGGAGGAATAAGGAAGACAGCTCTGGATAGCAGGGTAGCTGGGAAAATTTTGGAAAGGTAGTATGGAGATAGGTGAGGAAAGGCTTTAACTGAGAAAAAGAGAATTTCATATTTTCTACCAATTCTGAGGTTGGATTATTCTTCAATTGAGTCTTATTTAATGCCTAGAGCATTGAAAAATTAGATGACTTATCTATATGTCAGAAATGGAATTTGAACTTCCTGACTCCATCTACACTATGCATGCTTCTCATCATACAAATTGATGATTTGCTTTCCTCTACTATTTGCCAGTGTTTCATGGGTGTAAGCCTTGTCACTCCTAATAAAATTAATTACAATTACAGAATGGGACCTATGTTTACTCTTTTCTTTAAAGTGTTAGAAATAATTAATTAATATATCTTCAAAGATTTAGAGATGGGAAGGATATTGGAGACATGCAGTCTAATTCGTTCTCATTTTAATATAAGTGAGACCCAGAGATCAGAACTTCAGTTCAATCCAACTCAATTTAATAAATATTTAGAGAAGTCCTGGGTTCAAATCCTATTTCTAATATATATTGGCTTTGTGACCCTGGATAGGTCACATAATGTCTCAATAATCTAAACCAGGATTTCTTAAACCTTTTCTATGTTTTTAACTTTTTAAAAACTTTTTTTTCCTTTTGTCCTCAAAAATTTTTAGGTGATCTTAGCTACATAAGTGTGTAAAATAAGTATATAATGTAAACATTTATTTATAATAAATCATAATTTCCAGACTCCCATATTCAGTTATGAGACCTATTTGGAGTTGTGAACCACAAATGGAATCTAAGCAACTCTATACTTATAAATTGAAGAGAAGATGTCAACCTGGATGGTAAGAGTTTTCTTAGTTAGGAATTCCTTACCCTGTTGAAAATGCAGGTCCAGTCTTTATTTTTAAATAACTAATAACCCTGAAGGACAAAATGGGCAGCTAGGAGGCATAGTGCACTGGTCTTGGAATCAAGAAGACATCTTCATTAGTTCATTCATTTACCTGCTATGCGACTCTGGGCAAGTCACTTAACTCTTTTTGCCTCAGTTTTCTCATCTGCCAAATTTGCTAGTCTTAAGGACCATGCCTAAGTGCACTAGTAAGGGGCAGGTCAATTCTCTGAGAGCCTCCACAGCTGTGAACATCTGTAAATGTTTGCTTTGCAAAGCAGCAAAGTCCACAGGTGTTGCTTGTTGACTGGGAAAATAAAATGGAGGCAGAGAGTAGAGGAGGTAGGTCAGATAGCGCCTCTCAGTGGGAAGGTCAGAGAACAGCAACTTTAAACTCAGTCTCCTTGTATCACCATCATCCACTCACAAGAAGAGATAATAATTCCAGGTATTAGTATCTGCATTCTGAAAACCACAAGAGCAGCAGATAACAAGCTAGAGAAAGAAATGGCAGACCACTCTAGTATCTCGCTCAAGAAAATCTCAATTGGGGTCATGAAAAGTTAGATACAGTTAAAAGAAATATACAACATAAAGTGATATGTCATCTAATTTTCAATTATATACAGAAAAGGTAATTTTAAAAATTTATTGATCAAGAACAAAATTCTATTGTAAAAATTTGTAAAAAATTGAAGAGGATAGTAAATAGTAAATATGGATAACTTTTGCTTAGCTACAATTCATAATTCTATTGGGAGAGAAATATCTCATAATGGAGTTTATCTGAGGTCTAGATTCTAACATTTTGACAGCAAGTAAAAAAATCCCATTGGCATATTTTTATAAATAGATGGAAGATGTTTGGTAACTTTCGAAGATGATAATTCTAAAATAAATCACAAGCAAAACCAGTGTAATGTGTTGTCCTCTCAAATAGATAGGGGGGAGTTTTAGAATCATAACTCTGACAGTGACTCCCAGGCTGTATATGAATCCATATATCATCCTGGCTTTGTGATACATGTAAATTGGTTCCACAGGCCAGGTGCAAAATGAAGAAGGAGATCCAGATATACAAGCTATCCCAGATGCTTTCTCAGAGAGAAGTTCAACTCACAGATGGAGTCCACAACAAATATTTCCTATATCCATCTGATGAACATCTATCCTTTCAATCAAATTGACAAGATTACAAAATGTAAAGTTTTGGAAGAAATGCTCCTCTCGACCTACCTTGTAGGTTCTTGCTAAGATGACACAAGCAACACTCTTTAATTGGTTTCTAGTGACTGAAGCTATGTTCTGATGACTGGTCAACTGAGGCTCAGGACGATGAACTCTTCAAAGAGCTTCCCCTTTCTGTGGTCTGTAAGAGAAAATTGTGAAACATCAGAAATTTTTTTTTTCTTCCCTTTTCTTTTCCCATGAGTTGTCTTGGATTCCCAGACCAAAACACAACAACCTATGGGGGACAGATTTTTTCTTGCCATCTCCTCAGGAGAAAATGGTATGTTGCAGAAAAAAATACATAGCAAATGCCCAGGGAAAATGGAGTGTGTGTGTGTGTGTGTGTGTGTGTGTGTGTGTAAGTTCTGGACTTTCAGAAGGCTTTTTATGACTTTTTTGCTTTGTTTTTCTGAATACAGGACAGAAACTAATAAATCTTCAAGTGTACAATTTCAAGTATTGGGGAATATATCTGGAGGGGATAGGAGGGATGGTATTTACTTCTTGGTTAATCTGAGTTTAAGGGTTTCAGGTGTAAAAGTTTGACAATTCCTGAGTTTGAGAACATGGCAATGGATTTATAGGAGGTTTCCTGAGCACAATGCTTCTCAGAAGGGCTGACTAGGTGGCTCCATAGTGCATAGAGAGCCAGACCTGGACCAGGGAAGATTCATCTTCCCTGAGTTCAAATCTGGTCTCAAACACTTACTAGCTGTGTGATCCTGGGTACCTTCCTGTTTGCCTCAATCTCCCCATCTATAAAATTAACTGGAAAAGTAAATGATAATTTTCTCCTCTGTAAAATAAATGAGAGAGAATGAGAAGCCCAGCATATTTGCCAAGAAAACACCAAATGGGGTCATGAAAAGATGAATATTACAAGTGACTCAACAACAACAAAAATGCTTTTCAAAATAGAAGAGAATAATTCATACGGAGTTCCCTATAGCAGAAGAAATAAGCGTTGTGCCATAAGGGTTCAAAAGATTTGGATGCTGCCAGTTTCCATGATCTGCCTGTCAGTTGTTTGGATGTAGAGATTAGAGATGGATGAGAAATATTTATTTATCAGAATCTCAAGGTTTCTTTAACATCCGTGAGAAGTCTAAAGGGCTTTTTTAGTGCTTTGTATTTTATGTCATCTTTATAGTGAATGAAATATAAATATTATTTTTCCAATAGAATTTAAAGTCTTTGAAAGTAGAGGTTATTTTAATTTGTGTCTTTGTATGTCTTAGCATGTTCTTTGCCACATAGTAGGTGCTTAATAAATGTCTGTTGATTAATTGCTAGCTTGTCCATTTATTTCCTGTGCTAACAAGTTGAGGATTCTGTTATCTCCAACTTGACTAAACCTAAACAGGCACATTACCTAGCCTTTTGGTGGTATGATTGATTTATTCAACCAAACCCCACTTAAAGCAAATGATAAGACATCTAATGAATCAGTCTCATAGGCTTTAGATTAACTCTGGAAAAAAAATCTTTTGAATTGTAGTAATTTAGGGAAGGGGAAGGGAATGAGAATTCATATAATACTTACTGTGTGTTAGGAAATGTGTTAACTATTTTTACAAATATTTTCTTATTTGTAACAACCCTGGAAGATAAATGCTATTATTGGCTCCATTTTACAATTTAGGAAGCTGAGGCAAACAGAAGTTAAGTGACTTATCCAGTTCACACTACTAGTTAGTGTCTAAGGTTGCATCTGAGCTTCCTAGAGACCCAGAAGTCTGTCTATTGTACCATCATTGGCCTCTTGTAACACAAGAGTCATGTCTGTGTTGACCAAGACACTTGACCATTCCCCTAAAATTTTTGATATATTATCCAATTATCTAAATATTCATTCATTAGAAAGATCAGAGCTGATATTATATTTCAGCATACTTCTGAGGAGTAAAGGTAGGACCAACCTATGGGAAAGAAGGTAAGATATCAATAAGGGACACTACGAATAGAAAAACAAACAAACAAACAAACAAACAAACAAAAAAACTTACCCTCAAGGAGATTACATTTTAATGGGAAAAAAGCTTAAAAGGGTAGGGAAGGTAACCAAAGGGGTCATGTTGGAGAAATCAGTCATAGAAGTCCCAAGATGGTACCCCAGTTGAGGTAGGAAATGAGATGTCTGCTCTGAGCTTTCTTCTTAAATGGTAAATTGACTCCAATTTCTAACCAGAGAGATTAGTGATGAGGTAGAATACCCAAGCTGATGAGATCTTATAGGATAATAAGTTTATGCTTATCATGAGCTTCATGGGACATGAAGTGGATAGAGAAGTTGGTTGTCAAATAGTATAGCCAGATGACAAATGAGGAGCTTCAGATACCTACTGTGTAACTACCTGTAGTCTGCCACATTTTCCGTTTTCATTTACAATCTGAGTATCTTTGGAGAAGTCATTTAATTTCCTGAGCCTCAGTGAAATTCCTTCCCACTCCATACCTATGATTGTAACAGTATTCTCCTGACTTTCTTCATCTGTGAAAGATAAATGGACTCATTGAACTCAATGACTGTCTAAATCCTGTCTAACCTTAACACTAGAACCTTGATGACCTTAGTTCAGGTCCTCATTAACTTTCACTAGATAATTGTGACAGCTTCTTAACTGAACTCCTTCTTATCTCTCCCACTCCATCCTACACATATTACCAAAGTAAATTTTCCTTAAGGGCAGATATGTCCATGTGACTCAGCTACCTCACAAGCTCCAAAAATTTCCTACTGCTTCTAGTACAAAATGCCTCCTTTTAGCTTTAAAAGAATTGCACAATCTAGCCCTTGTTTATCTTATTTTTTTAAGGCACAGTGTATATGTTTACTTTTCAGTAATAAATTATTTTTATTCAACATTTTAATTATAGAGTAGAATATCATAGATGCCCAAACTCTATTCTGATAAAAAAAAATACTTTCTGTTTATATTTTAGAGCAGCTAGCAAAATTTTGGCTTTCTAGAGAAAAAGATTAAACATTCCATACCAGATCATAGTTAAAATAATCACAAGATATATTTGTTGTGAATTAGATTTTTTTTTTGTTGTTGTTGTGAACTAAAAACTTGAATGATTAAAGCTTTTAGATTATCCAAGGACAGATGGGAAAAGAAGTAAAGTCGATGGATTTGAGTTTCCAGTTCCATTAATTTCCTCCAGTCACTTTAGTTGAAGCACTAATGAGCAGCAAAATGGCTGAGGAGGAGGAGGAAAAGGGGAAGGAGCCAAGGACTTACATAATACTCAAACTGGATAATCAACCTTGAAATGAATCAAAGCAGACTGTAGTTAGGGGTTGGATGAGTTTGAGAGGGAAGGGTGATATCGGATATCAAAGCCTTATCCTTCACCTCCCAGTTTAATCCATAGCATTTCCTTAAAATGATTCCACTGCTCAAAGCCAAACACCTGCCTTGCTGGGTTGATTAAAAAATGTAAAAGGTGCCAGACCATTAGTTGGTTTCTTAGGGATGTGGGGAGTCTGTTTATATATGTGTGTAAACATAGGTATGTCTGTGTGTACATATGTATATAGGTATATATATATATATATATATATATATATATATATATATATATATATATATAATATATATACACATACACACACCTATATGCATATACATATATAGGTGTATTTGTGTATACATATAATATGTGTATGTGTATGTATATATATATATATATATATATATATATTCACACATTCATATATGGTATATACATACAAGTCTGTGTATATATAGGTATATACATGCATGCATATAAATATATACTATGTTTATATTATAGCATCTATACATGTATATATACATAGAAAGAATATATACTTATATGTATACATAAATATATATATATCTACATATATATATACATATTATGGGAAAATATATGCATACATATAATTCAAGTTCTCACCCACATATTCATATACATATATATTACATATACATTTATACAGCAAGTGAATTCTCATTACTTTTTGAATTGAATAGAAAATTGACTCAAAGAACAAGGAATTACTTAGATCATCAAGTTAAATACTTAAGTTTTTTGGGGGTTGGGGAAGACTGTAATTTATTCCTACTATTTTTTTTTTACTGAAGTTACTGCTTTATTAATTTTTTCATTGAATCTTAAATTTGCCAAAGAAGCCATTATGTCACATGCAAATGTATACAGTTTATTTCTTTTTTGCTTATGTTTATGAGAAGTAGTGTGGTATAGTAGATAAAGTGCTGATCACAGAGCCAGAAACACTTGGATTTCTGTCCTGTTTCTTAAACATACAAACTGTCAGACTGTGGGCAAATAACTTCACTTCCTAGTGTTCTAGCCAACTCTTGAGAAAAGATAAAGTGTTGACCTTTATTGGTAGAGCAAATTTCTTCAACTGGAAATATCTGTGAAATCACAATTGTAGTCTCATATTTTTTGCTTATATTCCTTCCCTCAATTTCATTTTCTTTCATTCCTTTAGACAGTACTTTCAAAACAATATCAAATAATAAGCCTGACACTGGATAGCTTTGCTTTCCACTTGATCTTTTTCATCAAGTTATATTGACAGATTAATAGTAGCCTAAAATAGATGTATTTTAAGAGTTCAGCTCAGGACTCAGAGGTACAGATGGTTTTTTTAATCACTTATTTTGGAATATACAGTTGTGAACACTATCATATTATTGTTTTGGGGTTGTTTTTTTTTCAGTGTTGCTAATTTATTGAATTTGGAAAAGAGAAAAAGGAAATCTAGTCGCTGACATCTTGAGTGATTGGGAGATCTATCCTTTCAATCATACAAGCTCCCTAATAGAATGTAGACTTATAGAACAGTTTTATTTTTATTTTCGTATATTGCTTTGAATATAGTTGGTGCTTGATAAATCCTTGAAATAGGTTAGGATTCCTTTAGACAGCTTCATCTTTTATTGACATTGAAAGGATGCAAATTGTAGACTTTGCTATTTACTACTAGCACAACCTTGGGTGACATTGGAAAAGAAATCTCTGGGACTTTATTATCTCAAATATAAAATAAGGCATTTGGACTACATGAGATCCAAAGTACTTTCTACTTTTAGAACTGTGATCTTATGATTCTATAAGCAAATGAATAACAAAAGTTGCCACCTCTCTGGAAAAATGAAGGAAAATTCTGTGGAATACAGATTGTGATTTTTCTTGATCAGGAATGGTTTGCAGTGTTATTAAGCAATCAATATCAGAAAAATTATCTGCAGAGCAATAACAAAAAGCCGGTGATAACTTTGACCCAAAAGAACCCCCCTCTATGATTCTCCATTGGTAATAATCCTGCTTTAAAATGCTATAGCCTTTCCTCTCCACAAAGTGAATAACTATTGTCACATTTCCAGTGCATTCCAATAAAAATTTATTAAGTACCTAATATGTGCCAGGGACTGTGCTAAGCACTAGGGATATAATAATTTTTTAAAAAACCAAATAAATAAAATTAGTCCCTACTGTCATGGACTTTATAACCTAAATTCTATTGTTTTCAATTGTGTCTAATTCCTCATGACCACATTTGGGATTTTCTTGGCAAAGATGCTGAAGTGGTTTGTCATTCCTTCTCCAATTTATTTTATAAATGAGGAAATGGAGGCAATTAAGTGACTTGCCCAAAGTTACACAGCTGGTCTGAGGCTGGATTTGAATTCATGGGACTGGTCTTCCAGTTATGGTGCCCTACCCACATGGCAGCACCTAGTTGCCCTTCTGATCTAAAGGGGGAGACAATACACAAAGAAAGAGAAGAGGTATGGGGGTGGGAATCCATTGAGGAACCATTGTGTCCTTGGCATTGAAAGTAGTCAGGATAGCAGAACCAAAGTGGAGTGAACTGAATCTAGTTTCTGCTATCTTCCTTTATGGAAGACATTGGAAAGAGTTTGGTACTCTACCCTCCAGCTCTCTAATCAGAGGGAAAGTTAAGGAAAGTTGGGAAGGGGGTAAAGGAGGCTGTGGAAAGTATCATGATCATGTTCTCATTCTGGATTTTCTAAGGGCATAAATGCTATGAATCTGTGTCTGAAAACCACATTGCTTCAATGCCTGCTTTTGTTCAAGCTTCTAAAATCATATAACATAGTTCAATAACAGAGAAATTGACAGTAAAAGTTTAAGGAGCAGATGAAAAGAGATGGATACAGAGGAATTTGGGAAGATTTGTATGAACAGATGCAGAGGGAAGGGAACAAAACCAGAACATTTTATACCATGCTAGCAACATTTCAGAGACAAGCAACTCTGGAAAGACTTCAAAACTCTGATGTGTGACCAGTCTTGATTTAATATTATGGACCAGTGTCCTTATAATCAATAACTTGCCAAGGAGTTCAACAGTTAGTGTTAGGCAAGTCTTCCTGTGTTGTATCCATTATACCATCATGTCTTTCAAAGTGACAATTGTCAAAACTGTGGAATGAATTAGAGATTTTTAGTCTTCAGTTTAACACTCTTCCAATGGGACTAATTAAGTTTAACCATTGAAAATGAGTTGAAAATGAGTTAAAAATGAACAGCTAGATAGCACTGTAGTGTATATAGTGACAGTCCTGGCATTGGGAAGAATTTTTCCTGAGTTCAAATCTGGCCTCCAACACTTATTAGCTATATGATCCTGGAAAAGTCTGTTTGCCTCAGTTTCCCCATTGGTAAAAATGACATTAAGAAAGAAATGACAAATCACTCCAGCATCTTTGCCAAGAAAACCCCAAATAGGTCACAAAGAGTTGGACATGCCTGAAAAATGTCTGGACAAGAAGAACTCATTATATGGGGAAAACTTTGCAATAAGATGTTGCCATATACTTTCAAAATATTGCCTTTATCATTAATGCTATAATGAATCTGAAAACCTAATGCTAGACATAAGATCATAGGTTTGGAACTGGTGAAGATCTAGTACAAACTTCTCATTTTATAGATTGGGAAATAAGAGGGCCAGAGAGGTTAAGTGATCATCCATAAAAGAGATGGAATATGAAGGCAGGTCCTTGGGCTCTAGAGACAATGTTCTTTTCCCTATGTCATGCCTATGGAGGAAGAATATCATAGTGGAAAGAATATTGAACATTGAATGTAGAGTTGAAACCCTTGGCTCAAGTTCACCCCAGTCTGGAGAGTGCTTGGATTAATCATCCTCTTTACTTTTAAAAGCAGGAGTTGGATTACACAATCTTCCTTTTAACTTTCATAATCTGTAGTTCCTTGATCCAAATACACGGTTTCCTTTCCAGATTAAAGGATGACTTAATATTATAATATGATCATTAATAATCATAGCTGACACATATTGTGATTCATAATTTATGAAGGCATTATGTACATCAGTCTTATCTGAACTTTATATAACTATCACCCCCATTTTACAGATGAAGAAATTGCTGAAGAAGAGAGGTGTTGAATGACTTGTCTACAGATATATAACCAGTGACTGAGAGGGATTTGAACAGAGGTCCAGCACTCTATCCCTGCTACCACACTGATTTTCAGTGGTCAAAAATATGGCCTTACCTCTGAAAAAGGCAGGTAGGTGGATAAAACCCTAGATCTGGAATGAGGAAAAACTTAATTGTAATTCAGCCTCAGACACTTACTAGCTCTGATCTTGAGCAAGTCACTTAACTTCTGCCTGTCTTGGTTTCCTCAATTGTAAAATGGTGATCATACTAGCTCCTACTTCCCAGGATTGTTGTAGATTAAATGAGATAAAGCTTACTAATTGAAACAGGGCAGCTAGGTGGTGCAGGGGATAGAGCACCAGCCCTGAAGTCAGGAGGCCCTGAGATCAAATATGACCTCAGACACTTTAACACTTCCTAGCTGTGTGATCCTGGGCAAGTCACTTAACTCCAATTGCCTCAGCAAAAATAAATTATTAATTAATTAATTAAATTTATTAAAGCTTAGATAAAAAACAAAAGCTTATAATTCCCTTTCTTCCTTACCCCCCAAGAGAGATATAGAAAAGATTTCTTTGGCTTTGGTGGCTTTTGATTAGGAAAATTAGTTAATTAAAAATGGAGAGTTGCAACATATAATTAGGAATAGTTTTCAAGAAGTTTTTTCTATTCAGGGACTATACTGCAACAGAAAGCTTGGCATTATATAGCAAAGAAAAAAAGCAGCTCCCCCCCCCTTTTTTTTTTTTTTTTTGTTTAGACTCATTAGTTTTCTTTCCTTTTTTTTTTTTTTTTTTCTTTTAAGCAAACTGTTTGCAAGACTTTGTTAGTGAAGGACAATAATGTATATTAAAATGTACTAAGAAAATCTAAAAATGAGCTTCAGATGTTCCAACAAAAATGCGTTTTTTCCCTTTGATTCTTTTTCAGTTCTACTTGGTCGATCTTCCTGTCAAACCACATTAAGTATGCAGAAAAAGTTATATATCTTGTCTTGAGTGCATGGTAATGAACATCAGTTTTGTGAGAAGCTAGACAATACAGGCAACAACTTGTTATACAATTTTCAATGGTAATAAATATTTCTTTATAAATCTTAATCTATTTCTTGACAGAGGTGTGTAAATCATTTTAACTAGCCCCAGAAAGGAAGGTATTATAAGCAGTGCCCTGTTGTTACATTGATAACCTGGCATGCTGTGCATTTCAAAGGATTTCCTAAGCCCCAACCCAGTGTCAAAACAAGCTCCAACAAGCCAATAATTATAGAGTCTAGAAGATAGATTGCTCTTTTATTTTCCAAAAAAGAAGGACATCCATAGACCAGGGGGTGATTTTTCTTGAAGAACTCTGTGTTTGTTACATGTGAGACAACATATTTTTTTGGTTGTTATTCTTTAATCATTTTTAACTTTTCATGACCCGATTTGCTTTATTTTATCTTATTTTTGGCAAAGATATTGAAATGGTTTGCCATTTCTTTTTTCAGCTCATTATAGTTGAAGAAACTGAAGCAAACAGGGTTAAGTAACTTGCCCAGACTCTCACAGCTAGTTAGGGTCCAATGTGAACTCGGGTCATCCTGATTCCAGACCCAGAGTTGTATCTGACCACTGTACCACCTATCTGCCCAGGATAATGTAAATTATTTAAAAACAAAGGAGGAAGGGGAAGAAAGTAGGGAGATAGGAAGAAAGCCAAAAATAAGATTGTAGAAAAATATGGAATTCAAAATAATTAAAATATTCTTTTTCATAATTTTTCTCTTTTTAATCTTATCATATGGTTAAGATTCCTTTGCCTGGAAAGCAAATAAACAAAGGTTATTCCATGGATGCCTTGGCATGGCATGGAGATGAACTGGGCTTTTTATGAAGGTTATACCAGCAGAAAATAAGCTAACGATTACATAGTTGAAAAAGGCTTCAGATACAATCCAAGTAGTATATAGAATCGTAGAATTATAGAATCTAAGAGTTGGCAGCAACAATTATAATCAGACATACAATATGGCATGGTGGATAGAGTGCCAGACCTGGAATAAGAAAGACCTGAGTAAAATGTGGTTACAGACTTTCACTAGCTGTTTGACTCTGGAGAAGATATTGAATATATTTCCCTCAGTTACTTCCTCTGTAAAAAAAGGATAATTATAGCACTTTCCAGAATTGTTGTAAAGACCAAATGAGATAATAATTGTAAAATGCTTACCATAGTTCCCCTGGCACATAGAAAACATTGTCTAAATGTTAGCTCTATTATAAGCTCAGACATTAATTAGTTGTTTGGCTCTGGGCAAGTCATTGAATTTTGAGTAGCTTGAGTCTCCTCATTGGAAAAAGATGGGTTTGACATGATGGCTTCTAAGGTTCTTTCTGGTTGAAAATTTACAAAACTATTAAAGAATATTAGTTACTATCTAGTATGACTCATATTCAAAAGGAATCTCACTATAACATACCCAACAATTGTCCTTCAACAACGCCAAAGAGGTCTATATCCCCAGACATGTAGATTAAATCTAATAAGAAAAAATATATATTTTTTTTCCCTGACAATGATCCTACTCTTGACTTTTTTGGTAACCTTTACCCATAGTGTCTGGTTCTGGCCTCTAACTTCTTTTTATTATTTATTTCAAAAGCATTTATTTTTTTCAAATACATGCAAAGATAAACTTTTAAAATTTTGTATTCCAAATTTTTCTTTCTCCCTTTCCTCTCTCCTTTCCCCAAGATAACAAATAGTCCAGTATAGATTATATATGCCTGCCCTCTAACTTCAAGTGAAATTTTCATGATTGATAGCCCTATAGATATTCATGTTTCCCTCAGTCTTCTCTAGGCTAAATATGCCCAGTTTATTCAGCCACAAATATTTTTTATGACACACTCTTTAATCTCCAAGAAATAACTTAGGTAAGGAAAGAAGCTTATCATCAGTAATTTTGTCTCTTGCTGATGAAGTCCTTGGCTATAGTTATCCAATGATTCAAGCAGAGAGACAGAAAAATCAAAAAAGCATTCCAAGAATTATAGTTGTTAAGCCAGGGGTTCTTAGCCTTTGGTCCATTAAATTTTTTTTTTAATAACAAAACAAAACAAAACAAAAAAACAAAAAAAAAAAAACCTTCTCCTTAGAGAGAAAAATACAATTATTTAATTGTTTTTATGGTGCACTCAGAAATAATAAGAAACATCATTTCATGGGATGGGCAGTCATCTCATATTGCAGTGTTCATGTGTTTGCAAAAGACCACCATGAAGATAATTAGAGTTTATGCACCATCTGCTCTAGAGTTGTGGAGGTAGAGAAATTCTCATAAGAACGTTTTTTAAAAAGGGAGTGGGGCCTTCAAATTAAGTCAATTTTGCTTTAATACTTGTTAACTTCAGTTCAAAGGTAGGAATAAAGAAGAATGGCAAAGAGCTTCAAGATTTCTTTATTTCATGAATATTTTTAAACTATTTTATCTTCCCCAATTATATAAAGACAATTTTAAACATTCTTTTAAAATTTTTTTCAAGTTCCAAATTTTCTCTCTCCCTCCCCAAGATGATAAGCATGCAATCATATCATGAATACTTTTTTCTAACTTTTTTTTTTTTGATTCAGGACATTTATTTTAATAAACAATTGAATCTTTAAAATGAACTAGATGCTGCAATAGCTGTTCTCTTGGGTGTAGGTATTGTTCCTTCATGGAATCCATTCCTGAATTGGCAATAGACAATTTTTAGCTATCTTATTTGACCAGTAACAAAGGTGTTGCATCACTTAGTCTTATTACTTTTAATTATGCTTTTTTTGTGTTTCAATTATACTTTTTTTGTGTGTTTAGCAGGATATCTACATTAGCCACATGTTAACTTCTGAAGATGTTATGCCTTAGAACCACATTAATGGCAAAAATATATATATCTTATTACAGCACTTGCCAAATGAAGATGCTTTCCCCATCCAACAAGTGATTGGGATGCTATCTAAAGTCAGGATCCTTTTTTCCATTGAAGGACTAAGATATTAATCAGAGATTATCCTTTCAATACTTAAATAGAACAATTAGGGAATAAATTGAATAGTTCTAGTTGAAGATTCAATCACAATTTTTCCAAAATGTTATTCCAAAGTTATATTTTGATTTACTGTATATATAATGTTTTAAAGGCAGCTAGGTGGAGCAGTGAATAGAGCACTGAGCTTGGAATCCAGAAGACTCATTTTCTTGAGTTCATATCAGACTTCAGATACCTACTAACCGTGTGACCCTGAGTAAGTGACTTAACCCTGTCTTCCCCAGTTTCCTTCTCTTAAAATGAGCTAAAGAAGAAAATGGCAAACCATTGCAGGGTCTCTGCCAAAAAAAAATAGGGTCACAAAGAATTGGGTACAACTGACCTACAACAATATATAATTTTACATCTAAATTCATGGAGACCATTTGTGAGTTTATGAAAGCCTGGTTAAGAACTCTTCCTGATAATAAGGATAAAATGGGTTCAAATCCTACCTCAAGTACTTATTAATTATGTAACCCTAGAAAAATTATTTCTCTTTTGTCTCAGTTTTCTCATCTGCAACATGAGAAGAGTTGGACTTGGTAGTTTCTAAGGTTCCTTACAGATCTAAAACTATAATCCTAATGCATTGTGTAATTGTTAATTAGTTTTTTTGAAAGAGGTCTGTGAGGGGGAAATCCCAGGCATATCAGAGTACCACTATCAAGAGACTGGTTACAACAGAAAAGATATTTTCATACATGTCAATGTAGTCAATTCAATTCCATAAATATTTAATTAGCTCCTACTATGAACCAGGCATTTTGGTATGTTCTGAGGGTACATATAAGAAAAAGAAAGACAATTCCTGCCTTCAAGAAGTTTATAATCTAATATGGAAAGACAATCCACAAGAGTAATCTGAAAAGAGCTTGGGAAGATGGCAGGAGGTGGCCATTTTGTCCCATGAGCTGAAACCAAGCAAAGTTACAGATGAAAAATGAAGCTGAGGTGAAAAGTCCAAATACTACCTCAATAAAGGAAAGCTTTGAGAGGAGTTGCATGCTCCAACCTCCAGCCCTCCAATTGGAGGTGAGAAGAGTCTGAGGAAAGGTTGGAAGGAGTTAAGTTAGCAACCTGGTAATGAGATTTAGAGTAGCTTATCTTGGGAGGGACATTTTGTTCAAGGGTAGATAAACCAAGTAGAATTGTATTTGAAGAATAAAAGAATTACATAATCACAGATATTTAAGAGCTGGATGGTATCTTAGGTCATGGGGTATCATCTATATCTGAATAAGACATTTAACATTCCCAGATGTCCAAGAGAGAGTCTTTAAGATGTTATTCAGTCATTTCAGCCATATCCAATTCTTCATGACCCTATTCGAGATTTTCTTGGAAAAGATCCTGGATTGGTTTGCCATTTCCTTCTCCAGATAATTTTATAGATGAGGAAACTGAGGCAAACAGAATGAAATGACTTGCCCAAGGTCACACAGCTGGTAAGTGTCTGAGGCTGGATTTGAACTCATGAAGATGATTCTTCCTGACTCCACGTCTGGTGCTCTATCCACTGAATTACCAAGTTGTTTTTGAGGTATAACACAGATAATTAGAGGCTTTCTGCCAGCTCCTAAACAAGCAAGCTCACTCTGCCTGCAAAGGCCTCAAAATTTGCCAGCGGCACAAAGGAACTTGGAGTTAGTACCTGGAAATCTTTTGGAAATGGAGAGAAGGAGTTCTTCTCCTTGAGCAATTTTTTTTTTTTTTTTTTTTTTTTTGTGAAACTAGAATCATGGCAAAGGAAAAGTCTCTATGAGAGGCTGCTTTTAGAATACTCCATTTGTGGGTGGGGGCCTAATCACTTGGTTTGTTCATTACAAACCCTGGCATGTTCACACAAGCCTCAGGTTAGCTTCCTCTATGATTTTTGTTCTCATCCCTCAAGTATGTGGTCCATCTCCTATTCCCTTACCCAAAGAAGTAAGGATGAAACAGGAGAGAGAACACTAACTCTGAGAGTCAGAGGGTCTGGCTTTCAAAAAAATGATGATCACTGGGTGTCCATAGGAAAATTGTCATCTCCCTCTACTTCAGTTTTCTCAATTGCAAAATTAGTTTGGACTAGATGGACTCTGATGTCCCTTCTACAGTCAATCTAGATTATATATAGGATTCTGGCTCCCCCCCCCCCATGTTTCCTTTGCCCTTCTAGGGGCCAAGGTAGGTAACCTTGGCTCCAAGCCCGTTTTTCTGAGTTAACACTGCTCAGTGTGTAAAAGAAGTTTTCCTCTGAAAACCAAGCTTGGTAAAACCATTTAAGTACAGTCTAAGGGATGAATCCCTTCTGACTACTCTGAGATCAGAGCATTATTGGTCTCAGCTCTCAAATAAGTTAGGACTTTGCTCATGAATGCTCAACTTTCATAATTTATTACACCTGCCTCGTTACTGTCTGTCAAGGAACACTTGGGGGAAAGTGTGGGAGTGACTCCAAGAAGAAGGCATCATTTTAACATCATATCATTCACTGTCATTAATACATAGGTATGAATTGATCACAGAATAATCCATTTGGGAAGGTATATTCTATATCAGTGCTTTTCCAGAAGCTGGACTATTTGAGGATGGTTTTCCCTTAGTAATCTATGTCACATTGAGACTTGAATTGACTTTGAAGAAGAAATCTCATTTTGACATCAAGTATGGTTCTAAAAGGAATAGATTTATATTGTAATTTTGTTTTTAAAAGAAGACTTTGCAAACCTTCCTAAGAATGACTGCAATTATTTAAGGAGTAGAGTTGGGGCAGTGAAGGAGAGGGGACAGGGGCCAGTGCTGTTGATAGCTGTTGTTATTTATCCTTAGTTCTTGAAGAGGACCAGGACATCAGGGAGGTGATGCTATGATATGGAAGTGAGTTAAATTAAGTAAGGGTGGGCTGTGTAGACAGAAAGGCTCAAAATCTCGAAACTGTTTCAACAGACAGCAGGAAATTACCTATAATTCTCATTACCAAAAAACCAATCTGTACTTGAAGAAGGCACAATCCAAAATTGATCTGAGATCAGGGTGAAATGGAATCAGATTACTTTTTCAACTAACACATGTTTGTTAGGCACTATGCTAAATTTAGGAGACACAAGAAAGCTAAAAGGTAATCCCTCCTCTCAAGGAACTTACAAACTTACTATATATGTGAGTGTGTATATGTATAAAATGTACATATGTATGCATAATATGCATATATGCATATAAAACAATATGTATATATGTATAAAATATTTTATATTTCTATAAAATATGTGAAACACTTTATATTTTATACATATTTGCATGTATATATTAAATTAATTTGTAACACACACACACACACATATATATGTAATTAATTTAGTGTAGACTTATGAGTGACTTCATCAGGATAGGGAACACCCAGTGTGGAAAAATCTATTCCCAACTCCTCCCAAGTTAATCCTATTCTAATTGGCGATTTTAGAGAATTTTTTTAAAAATTATTTTAATTTTTGAATAGTATTTTATTTTTCCAAATATAAGCAAAGATAGTTTTCAACATTCACCTTTGCAAATTATTCTCCCTTTCTCCTTCCTAAGATATCAAACAATACAATGTAGATTAAATATGTACAAGTCTTCTAAACATATTTCCTTATTCATTATGCTGTTCAAGAAAATTCAGATCAAAAGGGGAAAAAAACACAAGAAAGAAAAAAAAAATACAAGCCAACAAACAACAACCACCACAACAAAAAAAAGGTGAAAATACTATGCTGTGATCCACATTCAGGGTCCCTAGTTCTCTCTCTGAATGCAGATGGTACTTTCCATCACAAGTTTATTGGAAGTGGAATGCATCACCTCATTATCTAAGAGAGCCAATTCCATCACATTTGATTAGCACATAATCTTTTTGTTACTGTGTACAATGTTCTCCTTGTTTTGCTCATTTCACTTAGTTTTAGAGAATTACCAGAGAGTACTGAGAGAGTAGGTTACCTGTCTATGATCACACATCTAGTAGGTATGAGACGTAAGACCTGAATCAAGTCTTCCTGCATTTACCACACTCCACTGTTACCTCTCTATTTGACCTTGAACATCATTAATATACCAAATGTATTAAGTGTTTTCTGACTTAATGAGAGGCAATGTTATATAATAGAAAGAATACTAGTTCTGGAGTCAAAAGACCCAAGTGCAAATCTTGCCTTGGATGGCTCTTCTACTTCTAGATCTGAAATAAATAATATATAAGATTCTGACTCTGTCATTCCTATGTGGGTGAACCCAGGTAGAAAACAGGTTCTCTGGGTCTTGGTTTCCTCATGTATAAAAATCTATGAAGATTATACTAGATGATTTCTGATTATGATTTAATCATTTAATTACAAAGATTTAGAATAAAATAATCTGAGTCTGAATAATACACTGTAAAAATTTACTTTGGTTTTCTGGAGGCCAAAAAACCCAATATTGTCAAATTCATATACAGTCTTTTAGTTTGAGAAGAACCTTCATTCACACTTCACTCTTTGGTTAAGAAGCAGAAACATCGATAATATAATTTCAGAATTTAAAGGAATCTTAGTAATTACTTGGGATATTCTGTTTTCTCTAAATCGTAATCCTTCTCTGGGAGGAGGTTTCTTGAGGAGCTTCTGGAGGCAGCCTTAGTTTCAGTTCAGTTCAATAATCCCAAAACGCAGCCAGGAGTTAAAGTCCAGATTCTTTACTCTCTCTTTATAAATTTTATCTCCTTCACTTGGGGCTCGGCTAGTTTTCTGGAGACCTTCCTCTCTCCTTGATTCCCGAGAGCTCTTGCTCTTGCTCTTGCTCTCCTTTGTCTCTTCTAGCTTCAGCCTCTTACTCCCTCTGAATCCAAAGCCTCCAGCTAGCACAAAGGTTGAAAATGGAATGAATCAGACTCTGCCTCCAAGAGTGTGGGATTGTGGGTTTCTGTCTTATGAATCTTCTGGAAGTCAACCCTAGTTCTGAATCTCCCAAAGTCCTCTTTGGCCCTGAATCTCCCAAAGTCCTCTCCTCCGAAGTCCCCTGAAGTTCTCCAAGGAAGTCCTCTCCTTGACTGAATCCTGGCTCTCTCAATCTTTCCACTGAATTCTGGCTCCTTATATCCTCCCAGAGAGTGGGCTTGTGGATACTCCCTGGGCTTGTGGGAGCTCCTTAAAAATATGTTCTCTTGAAAGTGTGAAGCTCATTGAATTCTAGTAAATATATTACTGAACTAGAGAGTTATTAAGTACCATGCTAAATTAGATAATTATATCCATTCCAGTGACTTAGCACCTTGTAAGAATCCTAAAATTACTGATATTGAGAGATAGTATTCTACAATGGTAGAGCACTAAACTTGCCATCAGAAAAGCACAAGTTAAAGTCTTGTTTTTGACATTTACCAGCTATATGACTATGAGCAGTCTTATAATATTTCTGAACTGCAGAATTCTAACTTATAAAATGAGGATTTAAAAAAAATCTAAATATCTAGGTTTATAAAGAAAGTACTATGAAATGAGGAACTTAACGGCTATAGAGATGTTTGACTCTCCATGACTCCATTGAGGTTTTCTTGACAGAGATAGTGGAATGGTTTGCCATTTCTTTCTCCAACTTATTTTTACAGTTGAGTAAACTAAGGCAAACAAGGTAAATGACTTGCCTAGGGCTTCAAAGCTAGTAAGTATCTAAGATCAAATTTAAACTCAGGCCCTCAAATTTAAACTTTCCTGAGCCTTTAGCTGTTCCCAGTCTCAACTAGTGAATTTATTTTAGGACATGGAACAGAATCCAGATTTCTTTGATTCTCAATCTAGGGTATAAGGATATATTAGAGTCTGGGAATAAGTAATATGTATTTTTAAAAATAATCAATGTGTAAAAAAATAAATATAATACTAGCAAGGAGGTTATAGCAATTTGTCACAGAGATCATACACTATGACCAGATGAGATTTTTATCAGAAATGCAGGACTGGTTCAATATTAGGAAAACTATCAGCATAATTGACCATAAGAATAACAATCATCTATTGAAATAATCATATGATCTCTGTTGGTTTTCTCTCAATAGATGTAGAAAAAGATTTTAAACAAAACAAAACAAAATATCAATGTATTCCCAGGGGAAAAAATGAGTAGTTAGTTTTGGATTTATATTATTTCTATAAGAAGGGGAAGTTTTTTGGTAGTGTTACCAACAATAATTTCACCAGTGATCTCATGGGATCAAGTTTTTTTTTTTCATATTAGGAAATGAAAGAGAAGAGAGGTCAAATGATTTAAACCATCATTTAAGAGGATGATCATAATAGTGAGGGGCCTAAAATCTATGTTATGTGATTATCAGCTGACCTTAGAAAAGAGAAGACAAAGAAAGGACATGATCACTAAATAATGGAAAGTCTTTACTAGAAATAAAGGAAAACTCAGACCATTAAAAAGGTCCACAGACTTTATCAGCCTGCCAAAGGGGGCCATGATATTGTCTATATTCATCATTTTACAAAAGAGAAAGTCAGGTCCAGAGCAGTTAAGGTGACTCAAGGTCACAGAAGTAGTAAGGGATAGAAACAGATTTTAATGCAGGTTCACCCAAATTAACAGTCTTTCCCTTCTACCATATTGGCATATAATTGGCATCTGCAACATAGAGGCATTTCCCTTTAAAGCCTATAACATTAACACAAATGCAGACTATTAAAAGGATGGAAGTTGAAACAAGCTTGTTCAAATAGTTGTAATGGAACATGGTAATTGTTTCCACTGGGATTGTGGTGCCATCCAATTATAACTCCCAGGAGTCTGTCTACATTGATCTATAGTCCTCCTCCTTTGCTAGATAAGCAAAACTTCCTGATTACTGCTTAGCTGCAACAGAATGTTGGATGGTAAAATCTCAGTTCTAAAATGTATTTGCTTACTGCTTGTTATAACCATTTAATAATTCGTTCCAATGGACAGCCTCTTGGGAATTTTTTTTTTTTTTTTTGAGAAACATTTTCTTGGGATGGCTAGTGGACTAAGAGTATGTAATTGAACTTCTTCCTTATTACTTGTTAGAATAAATTAAGCTTTATGGAATCTCTACTCCAGTAAGTTTGTTATGAAAATGTTCCCCCCATTAATTATTATATTGTATTTGAGCCTCTGATTTCATTGATTTAGAGCAAGCATTCTTAATCTTGTGCCTATGAACTTTTAAAAAAAAAGTATTTTAACTATACTTTTTTAATATAACTAGTTTCCTTTATAATCCTGGGTATTTTATTTTATATTTTAAAAAATTATTTTGTAAAGAGGTCTGTAAACTTTATGAGATTATCAGAGAGGTCCATGACTCAAATTGCTAGGAATTCTTGATTTAGCAAATCCCCATGAGAAAATCTCTTCCAGGAAGGCAGTCAACATCTACTCAACAATAATAGTCATAGAATATTTCCTGGGTCACTGAGAATTTAAGGGACTTGCTCATGGTCATAGAACTAAAATGTGTCAGAATTAAGACTTGAAAGTTAAATACATTTTGTGTATGAGTTATTTCATCATGTTTGAATCTCCTAATAAAGAATCCCCTCCCCCTTTATCAATGGACATTTACACCTCTTTTGCAACTTTTGGGCTTAGAGGTTTGTCTGGAGACCTTGAAAAGCTAAGGGGCTTGACAAGGGTCACACAGACAATATGTGTCAAAGGTCAGACTTGAACCACAGCCATCCCAAATCTAAGATTGAAGATGAGATAGCCTTAAAGATGAAAGAGACCTCAGAGGCCATTGAGTCCAATCCTTTTATTTTATTTTATGAATGGGGAAACTGAGGTCATAAAGCCTTGTGACATCACCAATGAAGGGAAAATTAAGGCAATTATGAGGAACTATTTTGCCCAATTATATGCCAATAAATTTGACAATTTAAATCAAATGGATGAATATCTACAAAAATATAAATTACACAGATTAACAGAAGAAGAAATAAAATACTTAAATTACCCAATCTCATTGAAATACTTGGGAGTCTATTTGCCAATACAAACCCAGGAACTATATGAATACAACTATAAAATACTTTTCATACAAATAAAGTCAGATTTAAACAATTGGAAAAATATTAGTTGATGATGAGGACAAGCCAATAAATCAAAAATAGCCATTCTATCTAAATTAATCTATCTATTCAATACCATATCAACAAACTATCAAAAAAACTCTTACAGAGCTAGAAAAAATAAAGACAAAATTCATCTAGGAGAATAAAAGATCAAGGATATATAGGGAATCAATGAAAAAAATGTGAAGGAAGGTTATTTAACTGCACCATATCTCAAACTGTATTATAAACCAATGATTATCACAACAATCTGGTATTGGCTAAGATAGTGATGGATCAGTAGAATAGATTAGATACAAATTATATCATAGTTAATGACCACAGTAATCTTGTGTATAATAAATTCAAAGATCCAAGCTTATGTGATTAAAAACTGTGGGGAAAACTGGAAAACCGTATGGCAGAAACTAGCTATAGATCAATATCTCACACCATATACCAAAATAAGATAAGGTTAAAATAGGCACATGATTTCCACATAAAGGGTGATGTAAGCAAATTAGAAAATCATGCCATAGCTTGTCTGTCAATGGAAAAGGGAAGAATTTATGACCCAAGAAAATCTAGAGATTTAAAAATGTAAAAATTAAAACAATGTAAAATAGATCATTTTGATTATATGAAATTACAAACCTTTTGTAGACACAAAACCAATCCATACAAAATAAAGAGGAAAGCAGAAAACTAGGCGAAAAGTTTTGCAATAAGTATCTCTGATAAAGATTTCATTTTCAAATATATGGAAAACTGAGTCTCATTTATCAATGTACAAGTCATTCTTCAATTGATAAATGGTCAAAAGGTTTAAACAGACAATTTTCAGACTAAAAATCTAAAGCCATACAAAAAAGGGCTCTAAGTCACTATTGATTAGAGAAATGCAACTTACAACAACTCTAAGGTGCCACCTCATACCTATTAGTTTGGCTAATATGACAGAAAAGGAAAAGGATAACTATGGGGAAATTGAGACACAACTGCACTATTGGTAAAGTTGTGAACTTTTCCTATCATTCTGGAAAATAATTTGGAGCTATACCTAAAAGGCTATAAAATTGTATATATTCTTTGATCCGGCAATACCACTGCTAGGTTTATATCCTGAAAGCATCAATAAAGATGGGGAAGACTTAGCTGGACTAAAATATTTATCAGAACTCTTTTACTTTATGGCTAAGAATTGGAAATCAAAGGGTTGCTCACCAATTGAAAAATGACTAAACAAGCTGTGGTACCTGATTTTAATGGAATATTATTGTATATAAGAAATGACAAGCAAGATAATTTCAGAAAAACCTGGGAAAAACTGACATGGATTGATGATGCAATCAGAAACAGGAGAATATTGTAACATAGTAACAGCAATATTATTCAATGAAGAATTGTGAATCACTTAACTATTCTCAGTAATTCAATGATCCAAGATAACCTAAAGGATTAATGATGAAGCATACTAATCCTTCTCCAGAGAAAGAACAGATATTGTTTGAATACAGATTAAAGCATGCTATTTTTCACTTTCTTGTTTTTCTTTTTCTTTTCTTCAAGTGTTTCTTGTACAAAATGACTAATAGTGAAATGATTTACATGATTGCACATGTATGAATCTAATCTGTTTACTTACCATCTCAGGGAGGAAACATGTGATGGAGAGGAAGGATAGAGTTTGGAACTCAAAACTGTATTTATTTTTAATAGCATTTTATTTTTCCAAATACATGTATAGAAAATTTTAAATATTCATTTTTCTAATACATAAGTGTTCCAAATTTTTTTCCTTCTTCACTTATCTCCTCTTTCCCCAAGACAGCAAGCAATCTGACATAGGTTAAATATGTGCAATTATTTTAAACATATTTTCATATTTGTCATGTTGTGCAAGAAAAATCAGAACAAAAGAGAAAAATCCATGAGAAAGTAAAAAAAAACAAATAAAACAGGTGAAAATATAGAGACATTCAGTTTCCATAGTTCTCTTTCCAGATGCAGATGCCATTTTACATCACAAGTTTATTGGAATTGCCATGAATCATTGCATTGTTGAAAAGAGCCAAGTCCATTACAGTTTACCATCACATAATCTTATTACTGTGTACAATGTTCTCTTGATTCTATTCATTTCACTCAGTATCAGTTCATGCAAACCTTTCCAGGCTTTTCTGAAATCAGCCTACTTATCATTTTTTTGTAGAACAATAATATTCCATTACTACCATATGTCATTCTCCAACTGATGGGCTTTCACTCACTTTCCTGTTCTTAATCACTACAAAAAGAGCTGCAAGAAAAATATTTGCACATGTGGGTCCTTTTCCATTTTTTATGATTTCTTTGGAATACATACCTATTAGAGATACTGCTAGATTAAAGAACTGCCACAGTTTAATAGTTCCAAATTGTTCTCCAAAATGGTTAAATCATTTCACAGCTCCACTAACAATATATTAGTATCCCAGTTTTCCCATATCCTCTCCAACATTTATCATTATCTTTTCCTATCATCTTAGTCAATCTGAAAGGCATGAAGTAGTACCTCAGAGTTATCTTAATTTGTATTTCTCTAATCAATAGTGATATAGAACATTTTTTCATATGACTAGAAATGGTTTTAATTTCTTCATCTGAAAATTGTCTTTGGAGCTCAAAACTTATTTTTTAATTTTTTTTATTAAAGCTTTTTTATTTTCAAAACATATGTATGGATAATTTTCTTTTTTTATTTATAATTTTTTTTCACAGTATATATGCATGAATAATTTTTTAATAATATTATGCCTTGTATTCATTTTTCCAAATTATCCCCTCCCTCCCTCTACTCTCTCCCCTTGATGACAGGCAATCCCATACATTTTACATATGTTACAATATAACCTAGATACAATATATGTGTGTAAATCCAATTTTCTTGTTGCACATTAAGTATTAGATTCCAAAGGTATAAGTAACCTGGGTAGATAGATAGTAGTGCTAACAATTTACATTCACTTCCCAGTGTTCCTTCTCTGGATGTAGTTGTTTCTGTCCATCATTGACCAACTGGAAGTGAGTTGGATCTTCTTTATGTTGAAGATATCCACTTCCATCAGAATATATTTTCATACAGTATTGTTGTTGAAGTGTATAGTGATCTTCTGGTTCTGCTTATTTCACTCAGCATCAGTTCATGTAAGTCTCTCCAAACCTTTCTGAATTCATCCTGCTGGTCATTTCTTACAGAGCTATAATATTCCATAACCTTCATATACCACAATTTACCCAACCATTCTTCAATTGATAGACATCCATTTATTTTCCAATTTCTAGCCACTACGAAAAGGGCTGCCACAAACATTTTGGCACATACAGGTCCCTTTCCCCTCCTCAGTATTTCTTTGGGATATAGGCCCAATAGCAGCACTGCTGGATCAAAGGGTATGCATAGTTTGATAACTTCTTGGGCATAGTTCCAAATTGCTCTCCAGAATGGTTGGATTCTTTCACAACTCCACCAACAATGTATTAGTGTCCCAGTTTTCCCACATCCCCTCCAACATTCATCATTATTTGTTCCTGTCATCTTAGAAAATCTGACAGGTATGTAGTGGTATCTCAGAGTTGTCTTAATTTGCATTTCTCTGATCAGTAGTGATTTGGAACACTTTCATATGAGTGGATATAATTTCAATTTCATCATCTGAGAATTGTCTGTTCATATCCTTTGGCCATTTATCAATTGGAGAATGGTTTGATTTCTTATAAATTAGGATCAATTCTCTATATATTTTGGAAATGAGACCTTTATCAGAACCTTTAACTTTAAAAATATTTTCCCAATTTGTTACTTCCCTTCTAATCTTGTTTGCATTAGTTTTGTTTGTACAGAAACTTTTTAGTTTGATGTAATCAAAATCTTCTATTTTGTGATCAATAATGATGTCTAGTTCTCCTTTGGTCATAAATTCCTTCCTCCTCCACAGATCTCAGAGGTAGACTATTCTCTGTTCCTCTAATCTATTTATTAATCTCATTCTTTATGCCTAAGTCATGGACCCATTTTGATCTTATCTTGGTATATGGTGTTAAGTGTGGATCCATATCTAATTTCTGCCTGTATGGATAATTTTCAACATTCATATTTGCAAAATCTTATGTTCCAAATCTTTTCCCTCCCTTTCCCCCAACTCCTTCCCTATATGGCAAGTAATCCAATATATATTAAACATGTGCAATTCTTCTTTGCATATTTCCACAAGTAGATGTTGCACAAGAAAAATCAGATTAAAAAAATGAGAAAGAAAATTAAATGCAAGCAAACAACAACAAAACAAGTGAAAATACTATATTGTGATCCACACTCAGTTCCCACAATCTTCTCTTTGGGTGCAGATGGCTCTCTTCCTTACAAGACTATTCACTGGAATTGGCCTGAATTATCTCATTGTTGAAAAGAGTCAAGTCCATCAAAATTGATCATCACATAATCTTGCTTTTGCTGTGTACAATGTTCTCCTGGTTCTACTCACTTCACTTAGGATCAGTTCACAACAGTCTCTCTAGGTTTCTCTGAAATCATCATGATGATCATTTCTTATAGAAAAATGATATTTCATAATATTTATATACCATAACTTATTTTAGCCATTCTCCAATTGATGGGCATTCATCCAATTTCCAGTTTCTTGCCACTACAAAAAAGCCCAGTAGAAACACTGCTAGATCAAAGAGCATGCACAAAGTTCAAGAACTATTTTAACACTTAATTGGGGACAAATAAAATATATTTTAACATTTTAATTAAAAATAAAAATAAGCTCATATAAAACATAAATAAAGTTTGTAAATTGCAATCTGAAATTCCAATTATACTTTTACCAGCTTTCTGCATGCCATACCACGATGGCTCAGAGACATCAGTGGTTAAGGTTATGATGGAACTGAAAGGAATTTTCTAACAGACCTCACTTTGGCATGAAGAAAATGTTCTAAAATCAACAGATTTGCTCCTGGTGTTATTTTGCTTTTAAAAGGAATTGCAAACTTTCCTACAAAGAACTGCAATTATTTAAAGAGTAGAGTTGTGGCAGGGGGAGAAGGAGGGAGAAGGGGTGATGCTGTGAATGGTGAAGAAGGGACAGAAATACTCAAAACCATTGAAAACTACTTCAAGCAGTCAGCAGGAATTTACCCAGAATTGCTGCAACTGAAAAACCAATCTGAAAAGTCATACACAGTGATCAGCAGCCCATAAAAATGTGTTAGAGACTCAATCTCTCTTTATTTAGAAGCAACATAAGCAGAACTCTATCACCTCTACCTCTTATTTGCAAGTCTGATTTAAAAGTTGAAAACATATTTGCATTTTATTTTTTAAAAAGAATCAAAATATCCTTCAAAAGTTTCAAAGGTAGAAAAAGATGGATTTTTTTTTAGAATTCATTTAAAAATATACATTATTCTATAATCTCTAAACTCTTCTGTGGCAGAGGTTTTTATTATTTTATCTGTAAAATAGATGATTATGGAAAACTTATTGCTCAAATACAAAAATATGCACACAGATATTTCACCCAAACATTCAGTTGACCTGTCATATACTATCATCAATGCAATCCCATATTTCAAAGATGTCACACGAATCTCTGTCTCATAGATCTTTACAAAGCAGGCATGTATATTGAGAGGATACTTAATGAGTTCATGACTGGTAAAACAATATTCCAGCAAGATTCATCTTAGTAGCCAGGTAAATACCCACATTATATTTTATATAGTATTCTGAATTCCTTCCAGTAATGGGTGTCAGTAGGAGCACTACCTCTGGATGTAGAGATCCTGGTTTCATATATTACCTGATTTTGGATAAGTCAACTAACTTCTTGAGACCTCATCTTCTTCATCCAAGTATTGGGCTTTAAGATCCTGTGGTCTATTTCTGGATGACAGTTTAGGAAGAAGATAAAGAGGTTAAAGCTTTGCTTTCACTGGTATAGAGAATTTTCAGATGAGTAAACAGTCTCTACCAATACAAGTGAACATTTTCCTCACCCCCACCCCCAATTTATAGTCTTAAAATGTTACTTAGAGATTAAGTGACTTGATCAGGATCCCACAATTAGTATGTGCCAGAAGCGGGATTTTAATTTCAGATTTTCTGATTCCAAAATCAGCTCTCTTGTCTATATTCTTCTTGTTGGTAGTGATGGTGTTGGTGGTGGTAATGGTCAATGTAAAAGAATCTGATTTTTTTTCTTTTCATCTAATTAGTATAATCAGTGAGTTCTCTTCTGACCATTTTTTTTAAACTTCTAATTCTAGAATTATTAGAATAGTCTTGAAAATAAGAATAATTTTATTCTTGCCTTTGTGTGTTTGTTGAGGTGGATTGAATTGCCTTGGATCACAAATCCAGGTAACTCTCAAATCTAAACACCTCATTCTACTGAAGGGTTCCAAGTGTGTGCATTGAGTGTAAGATCACCTCTTTAGATTGGCATAAGTACTTTAAGTTCACATTTCTTTGGGAAAATCCCCTGATCCTAGGAGGATAAAAAGAGGCAACCTTGAGCCTGGAGAGCAGTCTGGATTGGGAAAGGACAAGAGCTGGAGGAGATCCAGAGCCAGGATTCAGGAAGAAGAAGAGGCTGGCTGGAGGCTCCAGAAGCCTCCCAAGAAACCTGCTCATAGAGGAAAAGATTATACAGAAAAGAAACCTCCTCCCAGAGAAGGATTACAACTGAGAGACTATCAGAACATTACAACTGTCCTAGGGACAGGAATGTGCATTCTGAAAAAAGCTAGCAGACCCTGGGAAAATATATTTGAGATAAGTGTTCCCTTTAAAATGTTTACTAATTGATGGAATTTTCAATCTCAGCCCCATAGAGTTGTCAGTAAACACCAACTTTTAGTCACAACAAATTCTTATCATCTGAAAGGACTTCCATTTTATAACAACCTTAGAACCATATGAATACTATTGACAACTTGTACCACTGAGAAAAAGAAATGCATTCCTAGTTTAAGTCAAGTTATAAGCATTTATTAAGTAATTCTTTTGTTAGACGCTGTGCTAATTATTGATATGCAAAGAATGGCAAAATACCTACCTTCCAAGAGCCAACTGTCTAATCAGAGGATAAGCTGGAAATATTTTTAGAGAGAAATCATTAACATTAACAAGGATCAAGAAGTTTTTGTTTTTGCAGTTTCCCCCCATAAAGTAATTGTGAAGGAAGCCAGGGAAACTAAGAGGCAAAGGTGATAAAGGAGAAAATTTCTGACATGGAAACAGCAGGTGACAATGCCCTGGGTCAGGAAAAAGTCTTATTTAAGGAAAGACAAGGGGTCCCTTGTCATTTGATTTCAGAGTAGGAAGAAAATAAGTTATAAGAAAATCAGGTTCATAATTGGTACATTTAAGACTTCACTTAGAATATAATAAGGCAAGAAAAGAAAGACAAAGATAATCTGTTATTGGTCATACAACAAACCCTTCTAATCTTTTTTTTTTTAATTTTAATAAATATGACTGTTTTCTCTCCCCTAGATAAGAATGTTAAAATTCTCTAGGAATAATTGCACAGATCAAAAAAGCATGGGCAATATGATACAATTGATTGAGAACTGGAAGAAACACAACAAATCACTTATGAGAGAAGTGATCTTTCCCAAAAGTTTATCCCACCCAGACTACCTCATCTAGGTGGAGTTGTTGTCCTATCCAACTAGAGAACATTACAAAGAATTTAATCTAAGTACATTGTATTCCTCTTAGCCTAGTCTGAGTAGAAATAGAATTGTCTAGATTGTCCTGGACAAGGGAGTTTGTGTAAGAGATAAATTTATTTGACTAAGATTGAGTTAATAGAGTTTAAGTCCTCCAGATCCTCATTAAAATAATGCCACCTCTCATTATAATATCCATTCTCATTAATTGTTAACTAATCAGCCTTGCTTGTCATTCTCAAGGATACCCACTCTTCCAAGGGAAAATAAGCACTGAGTGGGTCCCATGAAGGGTCTTGGCATTCAAGAATATCACTGGTTTAATTTATTAATTAATACTAGCATGTTTAATAAAATTATCACTTAACCAGAAACTGTATCTCTTGAACTTTTTATATAATAGCAAGTTAATATTATAGATCGCCTTACTCTAAAATAAAATCACAAAGGAGTAATGTGCAATGCTGAAAGGTTTTTTAACACTGAAAATTTTTTACATCAATGAAATTTTAAGTCCAGACCAATTCAGAGAAAAAAATTATCTCCCTTAATGAGTATACCAATCAATCAATCAATAAATAATCAAGAACCTATTATGTGCCAAGAATTATGCAACTTACTAGGAATATAAAGGGGAGACAAGCTTGAAGAGATTATAACTTAATGGAGGGGAGGATCAACATGCAAACAAATATATTCAAAATAAACTATACACAGAATAAATAGAAAATTATTTTAGTGGCAGGGCATTAGAATTAAGAGAGATTGAGAAAGCCTTCTTATAAGACATAGGATTTTATTTAAGACTTAAAGGAATCCAATGAAGCCAGAAGGCAGACCTGAGGAGGGAGACATTTCAAGCATGGGGGATAGATAGAGAAAATTCCTGGAGCCAAGAAATTGTCTTATTCATGGAACAGCCAGGAAGCCAATCATTGAGTCAAAGAGTATATTCTAAAGAGTAAAATATAAGCAGACTGAAAAGGGAGAAGAAGGTTAGAACTTTTTTTTTAATTATTAAAGCTTTTTTATTTTCAAAACATATGCAAGGATAATTTTTCCACACTGACCCTTGCAAAACCTTGTGTTCTGATTCCCCCCTTCCCTCAACCACTTCCCATAGATGGCAAGTAGGCCAATATATGCTAAACATGGCAAAAATATATGTAAATAGAATACAGGCATATTTATACATATATACATATTTATACAATTATCTTACTGCATAAGAAAAATCTGATTAAAAGGAAAAAAAATGAGAAAGAAAAAAAAATCAAGCAAACAACAACAAAAGAAGTGAAAATGCTATGTTGTGATCCATACTCAGTTCCCACAATCCTCTCTCTGGGTGTAGATGGCTCTCTTCATCACAAGATCATTGGAACTGTTTAAATCGTCTCATTATGGAGAAAAGCCATGTCCATCAGAATTGATCATCATATAATCTTGCTGTTGCCATGTACAATGATCTTCTGGTCCTTTTCACCTCACTTAGTGTCAGTTCATGTAGGTCTCTCCAGGCCTCTCTGAAATCATCCTGCTGTTCATTCTTATAGAACAATAATATTCCATATCATTCATATGCCATAACTTATTCAGCCATTCTCCCGCTGATGGCATCCACTCCATTGTTGATCAGAGAACTGCAAATAAGACAACTCTGAGGTACCACTACACACCTCTCAGATTGACTAAGATGAAAAGAAAAGACAATGACAAATATTGGAGGGGATAGGGAAAAACTGGAACACTAATGCATTGATGATGGAATTGTGAGCCAAAAAAGCAGGGGTAGCCATCCTAATCTCACATCAAGCAAAAGCAAAAATTGATCTAATTAAAAGAGATAAGGAAGGGCACTATATCCTGCTAAAGGGTAGCATCAATAATGAAGCAGTATCAATATTAAACATATATGCACCAAGTGGTGCAGCATCTAAATTCTTAAAAGAGAAATTAAGAGAGCTACAAGAAGAAATAGACAGCAAAACTATAATAGTGGGAGATCTCAACCTTACACTCTCAGAATTAGATATATCAAACCACAAAATAAATAAGAAAGAAGTTAAAGAGGTAAATAGAATACTAGAAAAGTTTGATATGATAGATCTTTGGAGAAAACTAAATGGAGACAGAAAAAAATACATTTTCTTCTCAGCAGTTCATGGAACCTTTAGAAAAATTGACCATATATTAGGACATAAACATTTCAAAATCAAATGCAGTAAGGCAGAAATAGTAAATGCATCTTTGTCAGACCACAATGCAATAAAAATTACATTCAATAAAAAGCCAGGGGAAAATAGACCAAAAAATAATTGGAAACTAAATAATCTCATATTAAAGAATGATTGGGTGAAACAGCAAATCATAGACATAATTAGTAACTTCACCCAAGAAAATGACAATAATGAGACATCATACCAAAATGTGTGGGATACAGCCAAAACAGTAATAAGGGGAAATTTTATATCTCTAGAGGCCTATTTGCATAAAATAGAGAAAGAGAAGGTCAATGAATTGAGCTTACAACTAAAAATAGAACTCGCCACTATTGAAGAGGAAATTAGAACAATAATTAGGAGTTACTTTGCTCAACTTTATGCCAATAAATTCGATAACTTAAAGGAAATGGAAGAATACCTTCAAAAATATAGCTTGCCCAGATTAACAGAGGAAGAAGTAAATAGTCTAAATAGTCCCATTTCAGAAAAAGAAATAGAACAAGTTATTAACTAATCCCCTAAGAAAAAATCCCCAGGACCAGATGGATTTACATGTGAATTCTACCAAACATTTAAAGAACAATTAACTCCCAATGGTATATAAACTATTTGAAAAAATACAGATTGAAGGAGTCCTACCAAATTTCTTTTATGACACAGACGTGGTACTGATACTTAAACCAGATAGGCTGAAAACAGAGAAAGAAAATTATAGACCAATCTCCCTAATGAATATTGATGCTAAAATCTTAAATAAAATATTAGCAAAAAGACTACAAAAAATCATCCCCAGGATAATACACTATGACAAAGTGGGATTTATACCAGGAATGCAGGGCTGGTTCAATATTAGGAAAACTATTAGCATAATTAACTATATCAATAACCATATTAACAAAAACCATATGATCATCTCAATAGATGCAGAAAAAGCATTTGACAAAATCCAACATCCATTCCTACTAAAAACACTTAAGAGTATAGGAATAAATGGACTATTCCTTAAAATAATCAGGAGCATATATTTTAAACCGTCAGTAAACATCATATGTAATGGTGATAAACTGGAACCTTTCTCAGTAAGATCAGGAGTGAAACAAGGTTGCCCACTATCACCATTACTATTCAGTATTGTATTAGAAACACTAACCTTGGCAATAAGAATCTAGAAAGAGATTAAAGGAATTAAAGTAGGTAATGAGGAAACCAGACTGTCACTCTTTGCAGATGATATGATGGTATACTTAGAGAACCCCAAAGATTCTGCTAAAAAGCTATTAGAAATAATTCATAACTTTAGCAAAGTTGCATTTTTATACATTACCAACAAAATCCAACAGCAAGAGATACAAAGAGAAATTCCATTCAAAATAACTGTTGATAGTATAAAATATTTGGGAATCTATCTACCAAAGGAAAGTTAGGAATTATATGAGCAAAATTACAAAACACTTGCCACAAAAATAAAGTCAGATTCAAATAATTGGAAATATATTAAGTGATCTTGGATAGGCTGAGTGAATATAACAAAGATGATAATACTCCCTAAACTAATCTATTTATTCAGTGCTATATCAATCAGACTTCCAAGAAACTATTTTAAGGACCTAGAAAAAATAACAACAAAATTCATATGAAAGAAAAAAAGGTTGAAAATTTCAAGGGAATTAATGAAAAAAAATCAAATGAAGGTGGCCTAGCTGAACCAGATCTAAAACTATATTATAAAGCAGTAGTCACCAAAATCATTTGGTATTAGCTAAGAAATAGACTAGTTTTTATTTTTATTTTTTTATTTTTTAATTTTTTTAAAATTTGTTTATTTTTTTTAATTTTAGAATTATAATTTTTTGACAGTATATATACATGAGTAATTTTTTTTATACCATTATCTCTTGTATTCATTTTTCCAAATTTTCCCCTCCCTTCCTCTATTCCCTCCCCTTGATGACAGGCAATCCCATACATTTTACATGTGTTACAATATAACCTAGATACAATATATGTGTGTAAATCCAATTTTCTTGTTGCACATTAAGTATTAGATTCCAAAGGTATAAGTAACCTGGGTAGATAGATAGTGTTTGCATTCACTTCCCAGTGTTCCTTCTCTGGGTGTAGTTGTTTCTGTCCATCATTGACCAATTAGAAGTGAGTTGGATCTTCTTTATGTTGAAGATATCCACTTCTATCAGAATATATTTTCATACAGTATTGTTGTTGAAGTGTATAGTGATCTTCTGGTTCTGCTTATTTCACTCAGCATCAGTTCATGTAAGTCTCTCCAAACCTTTCTGAATTCATCCTGCTGGTCATTTCTTACAGAGATATAATATTCCATAACCTTCATATACCATAATTTACCCAACCATTCTTCAATTGATAGACATCCATTCATTTTCCAGTTTCTAGCCACTATGAAAAGAGCTGCCACAAACATTTTGGCACATACAGGTCCCTTTCTCCTCTTTAGTATTTCTTTGGGATATAAGCCCAGTAGCAGCACTGCTGGATCAAAGGGTATGCACAGTTTGATAACTTTTTGGACATAGTTCCAAATTGCTCTCCAGAATGGCTGGACTCTTTCACAACTCCACCAACAATGCATTAGTGTTCCAGCTTTCCCACATCCCCTCCAACATTCATCATTATTTGTTCCTGTCATCTTAGCCAATCTGACAGGTGTGTAGTGGTATCTCAGAGTTGTCTTAATTTGCATTTCTCTGATCAGTAGTGATTTGGAACACTCTTTCAAATTAGAGTCAGTTCTCTATATATTTTGGAAATGAGACCTTTATCAGAACCTTTAACTGTAAAAAGATTTTCCCAATTTGTTACTTCCCTTCTAATCTTGTTTTGCATTAGTATTGTTTGTACAGAAACTTATTAGTTTGATGTAATCAAAATCTTCTATTTTTGATCAATAATGATCTCTAGTTCTCCTCTGGTGATAAATTCCTTCCTCCTCCACAGGTCTGAGAAGTAGACTATTCTCTGTTCCTCTAATCTATTTATGATATCATTCTTTATGCCTAAATCATGGACCCATTTTGATCTTATCTTGGTATATGGTGTTAAGTGTGGATCCAAATCTAATTTCTGCCATACTACTTTCCAGTTTCCCAACAGTTTCTTTTTTCAAATAATGAATTCTTATCCCAAATGTTGGTATCTTTGGGTTTGTCAAACACTAGATTGCTATAGATGTACCCTTTTTTGTCCTCTGTATCTAATCTGTTCCACTGATCGACTGGTCTATTTCTTAGCCAGTACCAAATGGTTTTGATGACTGCTGCTTTAGATATATAGCTTTAGATCAGATACACCTAGACCACCTTCATCTGACTTTTTTTTTCATTAGTTTCCTTGAAATTCTCGACCTTTTATTCTTCCATATGAATTTTGTTGTTATTTTTTCTAAGTCATTAAAATAGTTCCTTGGGAGTCTGAGTGGTATAGCACTAAATAAATAGATTAGTTTGGGGAGTATTGTAATCTGTATTATATTCACTCGGCCTATCCAAGAGCACTGAATGTCTTTCCAATTATTTAAATCTGACTTTATTTTTGTGGCAAGTGTTTCTTAATTTTGCTTATATAATTCCTGACTTTTCTTTGGTAGATGGATTCCTAAATATTTTATACTCTCAACATTTGTTTGGAATGGAATTTCTCTTGTATCTCTTGCTGTTGCACTTTGTTGGTGATATATAAAAATGCTGAGGATTTATGTGGATTTATTTTGTATCCAGCAACTTTGCTAAAGTTGTGAATTATTTCTAATAACTTTTTATTAGAATCTCTGTGGTTTTCTAAGTATGCCATCATATCATCTGCAAAGAGTGACAGTTTGATTTCCTCATTATTCTTTTAATCTCTTTCTCGACTCTTATTGCTGAGGTTAGCAAGAAATAGAGTTGATCAGTGGAATAGGCTAGGTTCACAGGACAAAATAGTGAAAAACTATAGCAATCTAGTGTTTGACAACCCAAAGATCCCATTATTTGACAAAAACTGCTGGAAAAACTGGAAATTAGTATGGCAGAATTTAGGCATGGATCCACACTTAACACCACATACCAAGATAAGGTCAAAATGGGTCCATGATGTAGGCATAAAGAACAAGATCATAAATAAATCATAGGAACATAGGATAGTTTACCTCTCAGACTTGTGGAAGAGGAAGAATTTGTGACCAAAGGAGAACTAGAGATCATTATTGATCACAAAATAGAAAATTTTGATTACATCAAATTAAAAAGCTTTTGTACAAACAAAACTAATGCAAACAAGATTAGAAAGGAAGTAACAAACTGGGAAAAGATTTTTACAGTTAAAGGTTCTGATAAAGGCCTCATCTCCAAAATATACAGAGAACTGACTCTAATTTATAAGAAATCAAGCCATTCTTCAATTGATAAATGGTTCAAGGATTTGAACAGACAATTTTCAGATGATGAAATTGAAACTATTTCCACTCATATGAAAGTGTTCCAAATCACTATTGATCAGAGAATTTCAAATTAAGACAACTCTGAGATACCACTACACACCTGTCAGATTGGCTAAGATGACAAGAACAAATAATGATGAATGCTGAAGGGGATGTGGGAAAACTGGGACATTGATGCATTGTTGGTGGAGTTGTGAAAGAATCCAACCATTCTGGAGAGCAATCTGGAATTATGCCCCAAAAGTTATCAAACTATACATACCTTTTGATCCAGCAGTGCTGCTATTAGGCTTATATCCCAAAGAAATACTAAAGAGGAGAAAGGGTCCTGTATATGCCAAAATGTTTGTGGCAGCTCTTTTCGTAGTGGCTAGAAACTGGAAGATGAATGGATGTCCATCAATTGGAGAATGGTTGGGTAAATTATGGTATATGAAGGTTAAGGTATATTATGGCTCTGTAAAAAATGACCAGCAGGATGAATTCAAAAAGGTTTGGAGAGACTTACATGAACTGATGCTGAGTGAAATGAGCAGAACCATGAGATCATTATACACTTCAACAGTGATACTATATGAGGATGTATTCTGATGGAAGTGGATATCGTCAACAAAGAGAAGATCTAATTCAGATTCAATTGATCAATGATGAACAGAATCAGTTACATCCAGAGAAGGAACACTGGGAAATGAGTGTAAAATGTTTGCATTTTTATTTTTCTTCCCAGGTTATTTTTACCTTCTGAATCCTATTCTTCCTGTGCAACAAAAAATTTGGTTCTGCACACATATATTTTATCTATGATATACTATAACATATTTAACATGTATGGGAATGCCTGCCATTTAGGGGAGGGAGTGGAGGGAAGGACAGGAAAATTCAGAACAGAGTGACTGCAAGGAATAATGTTGTAAAAAATTATCTATGCATATGTACTGTCAAAAAGAAGTTTTATAATTATAAAATTAATTTAAAAATAGACTTGAGATTTTAGTGGTGTGGAGAGTTTCCAGAGAGGAAAATCTCACTACCTATCTGTAGCTCAAAGGCTTAGCAATATGTTTGGAGAACTAGTAAATTACATGACTTGTCCAAGGTCACACAGTGAGAAGTGTCAAAAGTAAGACTTGAACTCTACTTCAGGGACAGCTTTCTACTCATTCAAACTTATCATAATAATCTCCCCAAATAATTTATTTTTTTTCATGTGCATCATCAACTTGCAAAATAAATTGATCTGCGGAGAAGGTGTTTAATAAATGCTTACAAATTAATTGGTTGGAATTACATAAAATTTATTTTTCTAAAATTTAATGGTAAGAAATGTGTCTAGGTCCTGAAGAAATTTTAGGTTCCAAGGAACATGTTATTTACAATGTTCTTGCCAAAGAAATTTATAAAGTATTTGTTAGAAGTCAAAATATTTTTAATGGACATTCCAAAAGATGTAATGACCTTACCACATCAAGATCAAGAAACTGAGACTTTTTTAGTGTTGGTCTGGCAGTAAATAAGACTATTAAATGTGCACTGCTATGTATTGCTGTAAATTATGAATCTAGGTTAGGTAAACCATTATAGGCAATAAAGATGTTTGAATAACATCATGACGTTTCTTCTCAGGAATTCCAGTGAGCCAATGATTTGAGAAAAGTGTTACATATTTCCTGTTTAATAGGAGTAACAAACTTTAATTCTTGAGTCACTATCTTTCTCTCTACTCTCTAAGTACTAAGTATCCTTGAGTACTTCTGTATTCATTCTGCCACTCTAATATTTTGACCTTAAACCAGCTGTTCCAGTTATTTCCCTACAACCGGTATTCATTAATTCAGGAAATATTTGTTGAATGAATTATTAAGGGATGAATGGATTTAATATTTAATTTAATAGTGACAGAGAACCCAAAAACCTAGCCAAAAAAGGAAATTGTTAATGGTATCCTAGGTCATCCAGTCGAATGTTGCATGGCACATTGCTGGGGGTGAGAGAGAAATCTGCCTGCATGATCAGTGGATCAGGCTTTAAATTTCCTTCATATGATCTATGACCTGGGGTAAATCATTTAGAGATAATCGCCTCCTTCTGTTCTTTGCATAGAACACTCCATTTTTCATTTCTGTGCTTTTTCACTTTCTTTCACTCTCTTTCTCCTAAATTCTGGCTTTCTTCAATCCACTTTTTGGGGAGGTTTTTTTTTTTTTTATTCCAATTAGATTCACCATTACTCTCACATTATTATTGACTTTCTTCAAAAATGACCTCTCTTTCTTCATTCTGTATCTTTCATATGTTGTTCTTTACTTGTGTCTCCAATTATCCTGTGAACTCCCGGAGAACAAAAATTGTGGTTTTGCCTTTATTTGTATTTCCAGTATTTATGATAGTAAGCACTCAATAATTACTTTTTGGAACTTCTGCATATAATGTCAGATGGTGATAGATCTAAGAAATCAAATTTAATTCTCAATTACTCAGTGAAGAATAGAATTACAGGAAACAAATTAATCCACAAATTCCATGTCACCCATTAATGTCAACTTTCTCCTTAGGGACATCCTGAAGATTTTCTCTGCTGTAAAACTATTGGATGGGTAAAAAAGGGACAATCCAATTTAGACCAAAATTTAATCTGACCAAATAAAATTTGAGAGTTATTAGTAAATTGTCAAATTGCCACTTGTAGTAAAAAATACTCTTATTATTTTCTCAAATTTTCTCTTATTATTATTCTTCAGTTCCTCTGACCTTCTTCTCCATACCACTTAAGCCCAGTGGTTGGTACACAGTAAGAGCTTAGAAAAGACTTGTTGACTTGACTTGATTATATCTTATCTAAACTTTGTAACTCATTGTATACCAAGCACAGTGCTGTATATACAGTAAGTGCTTAATAAATCTTGATTAAATTGTATTACAAGTAGTGTCCAAAGGCAGTCAATAAGAATAAAAAGATTTCATGTTTGGAAAGGAACTCTAAGGTAAAAATGTTTAATACAAACCTGAGCAAGAATCTGCTCAACAACAATAAATGATGAGAAAATAAGGGATTCAGACCTATCTAGAGAATCTACAATTTACATTAGTGTCCCAACCAGTTATTTTCCATTATGCATTCCCATTCTTAAACTTGATTTTCTAATTTTAATCTTTCTCCAACAATTCTTTGATCATTTCCTTTTCATGCTATTTTCAGACCTCTTCCTGACAATCTTTACTCATAAACTCATTTATTTTCCCAGAAGAATATTGAGCCAATAAGTCAATTATGTATCTGTATTTAGATCCATCAAACAGTCCTTTCCCTTCTATGATGACTGGGATTCTGAGATAAATAGTGTGTGGGCCAATAGAAATTAGCTTATTTGAACACAAAAAAAATCAATGAGATAATTCCATTTTAACTTCAACCTCCCATGTTATTTTGTGACTTTTGTTATTTATATATCTGGTCCTGATATCATCTGCAGCTGAAGTGGCTAAAAGTTACTGGAAAAAGACTTGCATTAACTTTCCATATGGGAATTTTTTTCTTCCTCCCCATCTTTTTGTTTGTTTGTTTGTTTGATTCATTTGAAGAAAAAAAAAAAGGATCAAATGAAATATTTGAGATGGAATTTGAGTGAGAAGCCAGAATCTTCCTTAAGTATCACATGGAAATTGATAAATGACTAAATGTGCCTATCTATCAATACCTATAAGTTTCTTTTTTATCCAATATCTAACCTTCCCCACAGACAGACTTAATGGATAGAATGCTAGGCTTGGAGTCAGGAAAACTTGAGTTCAAATTCAGCCTCTGACATTTACTCACTTTATAACCTTGGGAAACATTTGCCCACAGATTATGCCATAAGAAACTCCCTAAAACAAACAACAGATCTACATAACTAAAGGGCATCTTGAAATATAATTACTTATTTTCATGTAATACATTTCTTGGATGTTGATTGGAGAAGAATTCTTGGAGACTTAAAAGAAAATATTGGTCATATTCTCTTTTAGCAGCTTCTTTTTCAAGGTTAGAGAAATATTCACACCTTATTAAAGGGAGAAATAGTCTTTCACATTGATTTGCTTTCTGTTAGCATTTCTCTACACAAATTCAAAGGCAGTTAAGTTGTCATTCTAATTTTTCCAATGTGTGACTTTGGAAAATAGCAAACTTCTTTCCTGGAGAAAGAGCATTGTTTGGCTACGTTAACTAATCTTAGGGAGTTCATTTAACCTCTTTTTTTTAGGTCCCTTATTTTTCTTCTGTAAAATGATAGAATTTGGAGGAGGCAAGATGGCAGAAAAGAAAAAGTACTTCGGCCAAAATCTCTTCCCACTCTTAAACCCAGCTACTCCACAAAGATCTAGAAAGAGTACATGTCCAAGTCTCAATTAGGAAATCCAAGAAGAAAAAAAAAAAAAGCAGTGAGCCCTTTTACAGCTCAGATCGATAGAGAAAGACAGATGTTGAGCTCTGTGGACATCACAGATGGAATTTAGCCAGGAGAGATCGATAAAGAGATTTTCATTAAGGGACATGAATAAATGCTTACCTAGAACAAGGCAAAAAAAAAGTTCCAGATTCTGCAGAGAGATAGATACAGATCACCCAGTACAGACTCACAGCTCTAGTGGAGATCAGAGATTGCATCTATTTAGAAATGGTAGTTCAGAAAAAAGAACCCTTGAATGCCCTGTATATTGATCATGGTTTAAATATGTAAATGAGCAGCAGCTGGAGGGACCTAAACAAGGGAGAAGAGTCAGTGATAACTTCAAGTTTCTAACCTGCATGACTACAAGGATAATAATGGTCTCAATAGAAATAGAAAAATGTTTGAAGGAGGTGTGGATTTTTTTAATTTTTAAATTAATTTTATAATTATAATTTTTTGACAGTACATATGCATGGGTAATTTCTTACAGTATTATCCCTTGCACTCCCTTCTGTTACGAATTTTCCCCTCCTTCCCTCCACCCCCTCCCCTAGATGGCAGGCAGTCCCATACATGTTAAATGTGTTATAGTATATCTTAGATACAATATATGTGTGCAGAACCGAATTTCTTGTTACACAGGAAGAATTGGATTCAGAAGGTAAAAATAACCTAGGAAGACAGACAAAATTGCAAACATTTTACACTCATTTCCTAGTGTTCCTTCTCTGGGTATAGCTGATTCTGATCATCATTGATCAATTTGAACTGAAGTAGATCTTCTCTTTGTTGAAGATATCCACTTCCATCGGAATACATGGAGGCATGGATTTTATAGAAAAAATAATGATCACTGTCTTATACTATTGGAATAAGTATACTATTATATATCTATTGAAAAGGTGCCATCTAGGGGATAGCCAAGAAAAGATCTGCCATTAGTGATGTAGGATGGGGGCTCAGAAGAAAGACTAAGTCTGGATATATAAATATAAGAGTAGGTTGATTTATTTATTCAGTCAAGCAGCACTCCCCTTCTTAAAAATCAGTAGAACAAGTGAAAATAATCAGCCTTCAATATAAACTTTATTTTCATTCAGCCATATGATTAAATAGGAGAAGCATTTGAAACTAAAGTGAGGTTGCAAAGCAAGAAACTTACATAGAAGACCATGTCTATGGATCATCTATTGATCAAATTAAATGAGAAGAGTGTCATTTGAGAAGTTGGAGTAAGTATGATATTCATGTAAAACTCCTGAGGAAAAACCATCTGGAGAGAAGGAGAAAAACTTAAGTTTAGTTCATAATCTAAGTAGTCTTCTCTCTCACCATACCTGAAGGGTTGGAAGCTTCCAAGAGCACAGAGGCCATTGGACTTTTCACTGGTGCCCTAAAGTTATCCCTGGATTACTTGATAGTAGTGTCTGTACCAGGAGTCAGGATATATTGAATGTAAAGTCATGGTTCTACAATAATCCCAGCCAAGTAACTAAACCATGACTAAGTGTAACTTTATGAAGATTCTGCAACTGGGAGAAAAAGACTTGAAGCAATAAAGAATTTTGTTACTCTTTTACCATTTGTGCTCCCTAGCCTTGATCCCATTTCCTTCTGTATTCCATATATTCTTGAGAAAGAGTGTATCACAGACTTTTTTGGGGAGAGGGCAGGGAAATGCTTTATATAACTTTTTATCGTACCTCCTTAGGAAATGTTGCTCTTTTCTAAAAATCTTGATCCCAGGTAACTAAAATTATAATCTTGAAGGAGAACCAAACTGAAGGGAGCTTAAAATGATAGAGAATCAACACAGACTCTTCAAAGATACCCTTAGAATTCTCAAGGAGAGATGTAGAATTGCTCCAGGATCCAACATTTGTCTAAGAAAGTAGGAGCTGGGATAAAGATCCTGAAGATTGATAGTGAGGTAAGTGGTCTAGTGGATAGAGTAAGGAACCTGGAATCAGGAAGATTTGAGATTAAACCTGGCACTAACTGTATGACCCTGGGCAAGTCATTTTTGTCTGCCTCAGTTTCCTTATCTGTAAAATGGGGATAACATATCACCTGCCTCTTAGGTTTATGAGAATAAAATGTGATATTAAAAAACACTTCTAAAACCTTGAAATATATTAATGCTAGCTATTATTATTGTTATTGTATTGGTATCATAAATTTGTATATTTTCTATGTAGATGTGATAATTGAAACCACAGGAACTGATAAGATTACCGAGTAAGAGCATATATAAAGAGTATTTAAGATAGAGCCTTAGGGGGATATATTCACATTTTGTAGATGGAAGTCTGACAGTGATATTGTAAATCATAGAATTTTTTTTGAATGTTCCCACTTTTGTGTACTTAGGCTTTTTAAAAAAGTTAGTATTTGAGGGCAGCTAGGCGGCACAGTGGATAGAGCACCAGATCTGGAGTCAGGAGGACCTGAGTTCAAATCTGGCCTCAGATACTTAAACTTCCTAGCTGTGTGACCTTGGGCAAGTCACTTAACTTCAATTGCCTCAGCCCCCCCAAAAATTAGTATTTGTCTTTAAAATCAAGCACTTATTAAATGATTATTTATGATAGGTACTGAGGGTCCTAGGCAAGGTATTTCAAGAATGAGTTCCTCCAGTATAAGGACCATATTGCCTATTTCCTTTACATTAACCTAGTAAAATAAAACTAATACAATTCATTGGTGCCCAATAAGAGCTAACATATTTCTATACATTTAAAGAAATGAAAAGTAAACATTTCTACAATAAGATAATTTTTAAAATTCAATAGTATTTTATTTTTACAAATACATGTAAATATAATTTTCAATATTCATTTTTGTAAAACTTTGTGTCCCAATTTTCTCTCTCCCTCCTTTATCTTTCTTTTCCCACCTCCCCAAGCAATCAATCTGATATAGGTTAAATATGTGTGATTCTTTAAAACATATTTCCATATTTGCCTTGTTGTACAAAAAAAATAAGACCAAAAGGTAAAAAAAAAAAAAAACATAAGAAAGAAAACAAACAAACCAAAGTGAAAATACTATTCTTTGATCCACATTCAGTCTCCTGAGTTCTCTCTCTGGCTGATATCATTTTCCATCCCAAATATGTCCAATAAGATACTGTTAAAATCTGCTTACTTTGGCAATGCCTCTAAAATGTAATCTAAATGGGAGTCTTAAAGAATAGATAAATTCAGTAGCCAAAAAAATTGCCATAACATTTTAACTGAGTCCCACACTGTATGAATTTTTTCCTTTGCTTTATTTTGGTTCCTATTCCTGACACAAAAAAAACTATGAATTACTGTTTATGTGTGCATTGGGTTCTTCCCTCTTCCATTTCACTCTCTCCACCCCCCCCAGCTTTTTTTTTTTTTTAATCTTACTTGGCTTTAAAAAGTAGAATGCAGTGAAGATAATTTCTTCCTTTGTTATCCTTTATGGCCTTTCTTAGTCCCCTTTCCCAACCATTAAAAGAAAATAAAAGGAGTAGATGAGAACCATACTGAAAGATTCACAGAAGGAAGCAAAAGACCTTGGAAGAGATTTCTTTTAACAAGAAAAAAGTTCTCTTTTAAATAAAGAGATGAATCAGTGAGAGTTGAATGCCTTCTGCTAAAAGCTGGAGCCATTGAAACATCTCTCCTAGTTAGAGTCTCAGAGAGCTGTAGAGTTGCAAACTATAGATGTTAAGCCTTTGGGATCTGTAAGCAAGATACTTTAATCTTGATAAATTAATTCAAATGAAGTAGACAAAAAAGTTATAAATGACAGTTTATACTTAGTGATGAAGATTCTTAGTGTGTACTTAGATTTTTCTGTTTCTTTAAATCTTGCTCTAAATCATGTTATTTTGTTGAAATAGGAGCATAAATTAAGTACTATCAGGAACATAAAAAAGGATTTACTGTTTTATTGAAACCATAACAGACTTGTATGCTATTTCTGATTCTCTGAGTTATTCAGGCTTAAAAAATACGTTCTGCTGGAACCCTGTCTTCCTAGAAATCAGCCGGAGTCAGGATAATCAAAAGTCTTTATTCTTGGTCTTTTGCAGTCAGGATCAGGGGAATAGATCTAGCAATCTCCACACCTCCTTCCTCTCTCTCCACCGCCAGGAGAATGCCTCAATTTCCTCCTCCCACTCTACCCACTCATGTCACTTCTCCTTCTTTGTCCACACCCACCGATCTAGCCAGCACAGAATAGTTGGGGAGGGTCATCCTTCAAGCATAATTTATTCTACTTTCTTCCTTCTACTAAACATGATCCTGACTCTGAGAAATATTTGACTGAGTTGTGTAGCACTTTTATTCATCCCAAACTACCCTTTGACATAACACATTTTCCCTCCACCAATATTCCTTTTATATTATGTTATATGGTTTGTTAAAATATTTTGGAAGCAGATTCTAGTCCAATTGCCATGCTTTTAGGAAAGTATATTAAAAAATAGAAAGGATCTAAATTTCCAGTGACTTTAAGGGAAATAGATAGATACTTGGGATATATCAATTAAGTAAGTAGGGAATATGATGTATTATTCAATGTTAAATTATATTCAAGAAGTAGTATGAAACATATCATCCAAGAAATTCATAATCTGAAAGGGAAATGGAGAATAGAAGATAAGAGATGGACAAGCATAAATGAAACTCCTGGAATGTTAAAACCAAGAAGTCTTTCACACCATTAAATAGAACACATGTGGAGGATTTATGGTAAGTTATAAACAAAAATCACATAAGATAAAAAAGCCAAAGATGGGCTGCTATGTGCACCATATCAATATCTATATTGATAAGTTCACATATCTATGACCTTCATACACACACATATAATAGCTTTTCATTTACAAAACATATGTGTGGGTAATTTTTTCAACATTGATCCTTGCAAAAACTTCTCTTCCAAATTTTCCTCTCCTCTCCCCCACCTACTCCCCTAGATAGCAGGTAGTCTAAGACATGTTAAATATGTCAAAATATATGTCAAATCCAATATATGTATACATATGTATACAGTTATCTTGCTGCACAAGAAAAATCATATCTAGAAAGAAAGAAAAATCTGAGAAGGAAAACAAAAATGCAAGCAAACAATAACAGAAAAAGTGGAAATGCTATGTTGTGGTCCACACTCAGTTCCTACCATCTTCTCTTTGGGTGTAGATGTCTCTCTTCATTACTGAACAATTGGAACTGGTCTAAATCATCTCATCCATCAGAATTCATCATTATATAGTCTTCTTGTTGCTGTGTACAATGATCTCCTGGTTTTGCTCACTTCATTTAGCATCAGTTCATATAAGTCTCTCCAGGCCTCTCTGAAATCATCCTCCTGATCATTTTTTACAGAACAATAATATTCCTTAACATTCATATACCACAATTTATTAAGCCATTCTCTAATTGATGGGCATCCACTCAGTTTCCAGTTTCTGGACACTACAAAGAGGGCTGCCACAAACATTTTTGCACACATGGATCTCTTTCCCTCCTTTAAGATCTCTTTAGGATATAAGCCCAGTAGAAACACTTCTGGGTCAGGACCCTCATATATTAGTAGTAGTAGTAGTAGTACTACCAGCAGCAGCAATACTATTTCAGCATCTATATAAAACTATAGTTTGTAAAGTGCTTTCAAATATATTGTTTCATTTGAGACTCAAAAAACCTTGCCAGATAAAAAAAAATATTAGCCTTATGTAATAAACTTAAAAAATAAGTCTAGAAAAACTCAGAAACTTGGGAAAGATCATTATTAACAAATAAGGGAGCTAGATTGGGATGCAAGTGTTAAGATAGTCCTATGATTACTTGCCCTATGTTTTTACTACTACATCTGGAGTTATAAAGAAGGTGGAGTCCAAGTGTGCTGAAATTTAGAAAGTGCTGAAACTATACCTATGACTTTATCAGCCAGAGCAAAAATTGAATTTTAACTCAAATATTTAAATGGAATTATGGTATTTTATTTGAAGAACTTCCTCTTTCTAACCCTCACTGGAGAATAGAACAGATCCCAACTGATCCATATCTATTTTCTATGATTCTTATCTCATGTGTGACATGGCTTTGGGTCTACCCAATGCACTAGAAGCCCTGACATTATGTGGGTACTCTTGAAGCATTCTAGTTATCTATCTTTTCTTGTTCTTGACAGGATGCCCAGGCCAATGTCTCTTTCTGCTTAGTTTTGTATCTAGCTAGCAAAAATAAACATATAAACATAATTTTAAAAAAAAATCTATTTTATCAAGTCAAAATAAGTACTTTCTATTTCAGGGGCCAGGATTTAATGGTTCTATACCACCTACTCTAAATGAATTTGTCCTGAAAAGTGAATTGATAAGGATTTGAACATATGGTTCCCCAAAAAAGAATTGGAAATTCTTAAGAACCACATACATCTAGTTCTTAGCACCATACTTAGTAAAGAATAACCACTTAATAAATGTACTTGGAAAAACAAGTGATACTCATGACTGAAGAACTTCATTAATTGAATTGATGTAATGATGTATATTACATATATGTAAAATCAAGGATTTTGCAATATGTTCATTGGTTTGAAATAATTTGTTATCTTAAAAAACTTTGTTATATAGGATGGCTTTCTAAGAGGGGAAAAATGAATATAGGAGAAATCTAAGCCATATAATAAGAAAATATACCAATAAAATCTATTTTAAAAGAATAAACTTTTACATAATTTCTTTGGGTTTCAACTTCTTCCTATATAAAATGAGCAAGGGAGCTGAATTAAGGAGATCAATACTTTTTAATTTGGAGTCTATGAATTTGTTTTTTGAAAAAAAAATGTTTTGGTAACTATATTTCAATGTGTTTGGAATCCTATATATTTGGTCATGCATTTTAAAATATTATTCTGTCTAGGGGTCCATAGGCTTTCTGGCTGTGATATTCTTGAAGTTCTTTCATTTGTTACTCTGTTCTTTGAAGTTATACAGCAGTTGTTTAATTGAAGGAGACAACATACAAAGAAAAAAGTCTTAAAGCAAAGCAATTAAGGGATTCCCCTATAATCTTTGGACTTTAAAGCTCATATAAATATATGCTCTGTATCCCAGGCTCCTCCTTCCCACTCATCAATCTCTTTCTCCATACCTTATTCTTCATTCTCTATGTCTGCAAAATTTGTTTTTCACTTAATTAGATTCCATTTTAGAACAGTCATCAATTTTTTTTGTCGCCTATCTTCTGGGTGTTGCAAATGCCACTGGGAAATCATCACCTCCCCACCCCCATCATGGAGAAGTTATTTGGGAGTTTGGAGGGTATCTGAAAGAGTGCTAGGTTTATTAACAGAAAATCTGGATTTAAATCCTAGTTCTGACAGAAAGATCTGTCACATAGTAAGCATTTTAAAAATGATCTATCTAACTGTGCATGTGTCTGTCTATACATTCATCTATGTATATGTCCATCTACACATCTATACATCCATCTACCCATCTGTCTATACATGTAACTACACATGCATTTGGGTATTTACACATCTACCTATCTACACATCTATATTCTCTGCCTAGTTATATGACTGTGAGCAAACCACTTAAATACTATATACTTGTTTCCTGATCTATAAAATGAAGATTCTAATTTTTAAACTATTTGCCTCACAAGAATTTTCAGAAAAAGCTTTTTGAAAATTGTAGATCAAATATATTGTCTTACTGACTTTATTGCTCATGTGGACTTATTTCTTATTTCTAAGCTGATGATTTGTAAATCTTCATTTTAAATCTTCATCTCTCTTAGCTCTAGTCCCACATTACCAACTGCCTATTAGATATTTTAAATGAGAAGTACTATTGACATTTCAAACTTGACATGTCTAAAACTGAACTCATTATCTTTCCCCAAAACTTATTCTTATGCCAAGGGCACCACAATCCCTCCAATTTTGCATGGATGAATACAGAGAGGTTTGGAGAGACTTGCATGAATTGATGCTGAGTGAAATGAGCAGAACCAGGAGATCACTATACATTTCAACAACAAAACTGTATGAAGACATATTCTGATTGAAGTGGATATCTTCAACATAAAGAAGATCCAATTCACTTTCAGCTGATCAGTGATGGACAGAAACAGCTACACCCAGACAAGGAACACTGGGAATTGAATGTAAACTGCTTGCACTACAGTCTTTCTACCCAGGTTACTTATACCTTCGGAATCCAATTCTTACTGTGCAACAAGAAAATTGGATTTACACACATATATTGTATCTAGGTTATACTGTAACCCATTTATGGGATTGCCTGTCATCTAGGGGAAGGAGTAGAAGGAGGGAGGGGAAAATTTGGAAAAATGAATACAAGGGATAATGTAAAAAAAATGCTCATGCATATGTATGTTAAAAAATTATAATTATAAAATTAATTTTTAAAAAAGTTGAATTGTTTCTTTCTGCTTAGTTGCAGTATCTTCTTCTTGGTATTATAATTCTTGAATTTAGCTATAGTATTCCTTGGAGTTTTCTTTTTGAGGTCTCAGAAAGTTATCAGTGGATTCTTTCAATTGCTATTTTACCCTATGGTTCTAGTATACCAGGGCAGTTTTTCTTGCTGATTTCTTGAAAAATGTTGTCTAGGCTCTTTTGTTTTTCATCGTGGTTTTCAGATAACTCAGCAATTCTTAGATCATCTCTCCTGGATCTGTTTTCTAAGTCAGTTTTATTTCCAATGAAGTATTTTATATTTTCTGCTACTTTTCTTTTTTTGATTTTGTTTGATTCTTGATATCTCATTGAGTCATTCACTTACATTTGTCAAATTCTAATTTTTAGTGAATTATATTCTTCAGTTAGCTTTTTTACTTCTTTTTATATTCAGCCAATTGTATTTTTAACAGAGTTGTTTCATTCATTGGATTTTTTTTTCTATTTCACTAATTCTTTTTTTTAAGGAGTTATTCTCTTTTTCCATTTCACCAATTCTATTTTTCAAGCAGTTGTTTTCTTTTTCTATTTAACCAAATCTATTTTTTAAGAAATTGTTTTCTTCAGTACATTTTTCCCCATTCCACCAAATGTGTTTCTTAAGGAGTTGTTTTCTTCAGTCAATTTCTATGTTTCCTTTTCTAAACTGTCTTATAAAGCTCTCATTCCATTTCCCCATTTTTCTTCTAACTCTCTTTTAAGATCCTTTTTGAATTCTTCCAAGAGAGCTTTTTGAATTGGAGGTCAGTTCATATTCCCCTGTGAGACTTCATCTTGAGGTATTTTGTCTTTAGTGTCTTTAGGGTTTGGGTTCTATTCTATCCTATTTCCATTATAGCTATCTATAGTTAGAGCACTTTTTAAATTTTTTTTTGCTCATTTTTAAAAGTTGAGATTTGCTCCCAAGGAAACAAAGGAAATTGTCCTGACTTCCTCTACAGGGTGACAGGAGCTTCATTCTGTGCTGCAATGAATGGTACTGCAGGCTTCCCCCTCCCCAAGCTGGGTGGGCCTGGCCAAATCTCTGTTTTCCTAGGGTTCGGGAGCTTACTATTAGCCTTCTGTAGTTACATTGGAAGTCTCACAGATAGTATCCTGATTCAGTGGTCTTCTGAATCAGGACACAGTAGCCAATACAGAAATCTGCTGTATTTTGACTAACAGCCTCCCACTAAATTCCCTTCAGTGGGTGGTGATCTCTTCTGCCTAATTAAGATAGACTTTGTGAAGTCCTTCCAAGATATCTTCTGCTGAAAATTTGTTACACTTCAAACATTTCACTTCAAAATCCATTCAAAAGCTTGATCTACTAATGTTCATTCTGACAGAAGCCAGGAAGAACTCAAGAGCAAAGTTCTGTTTACTTTCTGACATCTTGGCTCCACACCCCAAAAAAGGGATGATTTCAAAGAAACCCATTTATCAACTGCTGCAGAGTGAACTAAGCAGGATCAAAACAACATCTATAATATCAACCATATTATAGGACAAGCTAAGTCCTGATCAGTGAAATTATCAATCATGATTCTAAAAGCTCAATGATGACCCATGCTACTTATCTCCTAACAATGAAGTGATAGACCTAAGGTTCTGAATGAAACATCCTTAAGGGGCCTTTGAAGAATGTCCTGGTTTCCTAATTAATCAAAGTCATCAGTCTCATGCTTTCCTTCAGAATGATTAGAGTCCAGTGGCAAGACATAGGTCAAATGGCACTTTTCAACAATTAAGTGATTCAGGCCAATTCCAAAAGACCCATTATGGAGAGAGTCATTTGCATCCAGAGGGAGGACTATGGGGACTGAATACGGATCACAATATAATATTTTCATCTTTTTCTTATTGTTTTCTTGATTTTTGTTTTCTTTTCTCATTTTCTTTCCTTTTTGACCTGATTTTTCTTATGGAGCATGATAAATGGGAAAATATGTATAGAAGAATTGCACCTGTTTAGCATATATTGGATTACTTGCTATTTAAAGGAGGTGGTAGGGAGAAGAGAGGGAGAAAAAAAATTGTAACAAAAAATTGCAAGGTACATATTGAAAATAATACATATCTTTTGAAAATAAAAAGCCAAAGGAAAAAAAAAAGACAAGATGCCTGGCAATGGTCTTGGATGCAGTGCAAGACCTTGGCTTTTTTAAGCCAAGGCCTTTTTTAGATTTCAGTTTCGCTGAGACAACATCCATTCAGTAATTAAAGCTTAGGTAAGAATTGAAGTAAAAGATGGGAAAGTTTGCCTTCATTTAAAATAAATCAATCTGAAAAGAGAAGATTCTCAGAGTTTTTGGTCAGGTCAGAAAAAAATTGCTATTTACCAAACATTTACTAACCATCTACTATTTGTTAATCATTGTGCTGTGCCCTAGGTGTACAAAGATGCAAGGTGATTGCTGTTTAATGGGGAAATAGATAGATAAATAAATATAAGATAACTTGAAGTTCATAGGAGCCTAGGTTTGGAGTGGTAAGAGGCTTTGGAAGGCCTGTAATCCAACCACTTTCTTTTTAAAGATGAAGGCACAGATTTGAGCTGTCTCCCTGAATCAGAGCTATAAGAGTACTCACAGCATGAGTACCATGCACAAAATTGGTTAAAATGGAAAGATTTTACTTCCTCTCTTTCTTGTGTTTTACCCTAGCTCTGAGAAAATGGACCAGGGGTGTTTGTGTCTATTCTGGAGTTGAAACCATAGCAAGCTTAGAGCCAGGAAGACTGGCACAGTAAGCCAATCCAGTATGAAACACTGAAAAGGCAAAGACTTGAAACTGGGACATAGAAAAAGAGCTAGTCTGGGAACCCAATTCCTCCCCCCCCACCCAGAGCCTGAGGTGGTATAAGGGGGAAAAGAGTTATGTCTCTGATGTATCAAGGAAGTATATGTGTATATTTGTGATTATAACTTTTGAAGTAAACATTTCTATGCAAAAAATCTGATTATTAGTGGATAATGATAAAATCGAACACATTTGGTCATTGTAGGGCCAATATGATCTTATACATGTAAGATCTCTCTCCCTTTTCCTCTCCCTCTTCATTTCCCTCTCCATTTCTTTTCCCCTCTTCCTCTTTCTATCTGATTCTTCTTTCCCTCCCTCTCTCCCTCCCTCTCTCTTTTTCTCTCCTTCTCTTTTTTCTCTCCCTCTCTCCCTCCTCCCTCATTCTCTCTCTCTCTCTTTTCTCTCTCTCTCTCTCTCTCTCTCTCTCTCTTTCTCTTCCTCCTCCTTTCTCTGGCTCTCTGATTTTCTCTCTGTGAATCTTTTTCTTTCTCTCTTTCTCCCATCTCTTTTTAGTATATTTTTAGTATGTCTTATTTATTCTCTCTGTCAAAACATATAAAGAATTCTGAATATTTATAATACCAAATATTTAAGATTCTGCATTCCAAATCTATGGATAGCTTTAGACGTTCTCATAGAAATTGGCCATGGTTCTACAAGATAAAGTGTAGATTATAATATGTGCATGACATTACACTGCTAGGAAAAAAAATGCGCTAACTAGGGATAGTCCCAGTTGCATAGAATAATACTAAATTTGTCTTTCTGGAGAAATCCTCTTGTTCTAAATATGGTTTTTAAAAAAAAAAAAAGTATGTCCCTATTCTTATTCCCAAGTGACTGATTTATTTTTAACTTTCTTACACTAAAAATTTCATGGCAACATTTCTCTATAGTGTTACTATAAAGGCTACTAAGACCCTTTCTTGAGAGTATAATATATATAATCCAGAAAATGAAATGTTTTGCTACTGAGAAGATAAAAATATGAACCTTGTCTCATCACAGAATCACAAAATCTAAGGCTTAGAAAATGTAGTCCATCTAGTCCAACTCATATGTGAACATGAATCCCCATTAAACCCAACTCAGGAAGAGATTTATCCAGTCTTTGTTTGAAGGACCGCCAGTGGAACCTACAATTTTGAGAGACTCCATTTCTATTTCTGGGTAGCACTGCTTTTTAAGACATTTTTTCTTTAAATTGCACATGTTTAACTTATATTAGTTTACTTACTGTCTTGGGGGAATAAGGGAGTGAAAAAAAGAAAAATGTGGAACACAAAGTTTTTCAAAGATGAATCTTGAAAACTCTACGTTTGCATGCATTTGGAAAAATAAAATATTATTTTTAAAAGAAGTTTTTCTTTAAAATAAGCCTGTATTTGACTCACTGCTAAGTGGTGACACCAAGTCTAAACCTTCTTCCATGTGATAGTCTTTCAAATCCTCCCACTCTCAGTCAATTCAACTAAGTTTATTACATGTTTACTTTGTGCCAGTACTAAGTACTAGGGATACAAAACAAATAAAAAACAAAACAGCCTCTGTTCTCAAGGAGTTTACATATTAATAAGTGAGACAACATTCAAACTATTAGGTGCACATTTAAAATATGGTGTATAAATGGGAAGGCAATCTCAGAAGGAAAACACTTGTTTTCCCACTGGCACAAGAAATCTATCCAATTCTTTCAGCCAATCCTCATATGACATGAATGTAAGATTCTTTATCATTCTTTCAGAAGTTTTCTAGATAAGTATTTGCTTTCCTAAATTGTGGTCTCTAATATTAAGTAGAATGCTTCAGATGTTTTCTGACCAGTAGAAGACATGGCAGAATGATCATCTTTATTGTCTATTAAAGTCTATTAAAGACATTATCAGATTACATGATTGACTTTTATTGAGCTTGAAGTCAACTACTTCCAGAATTTTTTTCAATGAATTATGCAGCAATGTGGGAGTAGATAAGTGACACAGTCCCATTGGGCCTAAAACCAGAATTCAAATATGACTTCTGACACTAATTGTATGACCCTAGGCAAGCCATTTAATCTCTGCCTAATACTGGAGAAGGAACTGTAAAATAACTCTAGTGTCTTTGTTAAAAAACAAACAAACAAACAAACAAACAAACAAATAAGGTCATGAAGAATCAGATACAACTGAATAGCAAATGAAATCATATCATGTCCATCTTGAATTTTTAGGCCATGGGATCCCATTTATCCTTTTTTTCTGAATCACTTGACATTATTTCTCCAAATACATAGGGGATATATCATATTAGGTCCAACTACTCTCTGCTGTTATAAATTCTAAATGGAGTGATGTAAAGGGCTGAAACTCTGAATAGGTGCACTGGAATCAGACAACGGAGCACTTAAGGCTAATTACCTATTGGACAATACTCTATTAGCATATGCTTGGAAAATGGTCTTCTTATTATTCTGTGCTGGCTCAATCTTTTGGTGTATATAGATAATTGTAGGCGGGATTAGGGGGTGGACTAAGACAAGCCAGAGTCACTTTGGCAGTGGATGAAGAGAAGGGAGGTTGTGGAGAGCTTGTGTCCATCCCTTTCACTTCTCCCCTTATAGACTAAGAATAAAGTCCAAGGACTTTTGCTTATCCTGACTCCGGCTCATTCTTAGGCATCCAGGGGTGCTAACCCAGACTTCACAGAGTGATTGCTTCTGCTCAAGATTCCCATCATTTCCAACTGAGCAATTGCTTCTTCCTTGTCAGCAAAAACCATGCACTGAACTGACATTCCCCTAGGTGGTACCTCTAAGGACGAAATTTTCAATGTCATTAAGTTATGAACTGTTTTACTCCAGGCACTAAGAAAGCTCCAGCAGATGTCTCAATAATTGAAGTCTCCCATCACTACTCTACCACTACTTCATACTAAGCTTGTTAGATGACTCCTGAACAAGAATAGCTCAGTGAATAAAGCACAAGAAAACCCAGGCTCAAAGCCAAAGACTACCTGTATGATCTTAGGGAAGTCACTTAAAGGTTCTCTTCCTCAGTTTTCTCACCTATATAATGGGATAATAAAAGCATCTACCTCAAAACATTGTTATCAGGATCAATGTGATAATATTTATAAAGGAGTTAGCAGTCCCTGGCACATATTGGAGGCTATGAAAAAACTAGCTATTATTGTTAAACTTCTTGCCTATTTCCTCTATCCAGATAATTCTTCTATGTGACGATGTCACTTTTGTTTCTGATTCCGTTGTTCTCTATCATGTCTCTTCTTTTATCTTCTGGATTTCCTCAAATATTTTCCTTATTTCTTATTTATTTATTTAAAGAAACAGAATTTTAAAAATAGAAAAACAGAAAAGGAATACAAAACAAAAGAAGATTGTCATGTGCCCAGCAGAACATCAGGGAGGATACAAAATATATAATAACAATACCATTTCAAGAAAGTATATATATATATATATATATATATTAGTAGAAGAAATTATATTCATGAGTGTCTGTTCATCTTTTCTTTATTTCCTTGTAAATTGTTCTTTTGTTTTCTATTATAAACCTTTTTTATTTTATTCTTTTTTTTCCCCAGACTACCACCCCAAGCAGGCTATAGTTACAAAAGGATATATTTATGTATACATATGTAGATATATACATATGCATAGACACACACATACTCCACACATGGATGCACATGTATTTTTCCTAAGATTGCTGACCCTTTGTTTTAATTCTGCTCCTAACTTAACTTGCTATTACTTAACAGAGCTCCACCCATGGGATTCTTCCTTTTGTCTTCTTCCCATACCCTTTGTTTCCCTGTCCATCATCCCTTCCCTTCTATTTCTTTGTAGATTTAGGAGAGTGCTATACCCTTCTTAGTATATATGTAGTGTTGCATATTTAACCTGTACCCAATAAGAGTAAGTTTTCAGAACTATGAGTCCTCTTCCCCCCTCTAATGCCTCCGTGACAATTCTTCCTTTGTACCTCATTTGTATGACAGTTACTATTTTTGCCTTAACTCTGACCCAGTCTTTCTTTTGAGTTGCCCTATTGTTGATAACAATCTTAAACATGTGCTATACATTTCCGATGTAAAAAAAAATGAACAATTTGTCCATGTTGAGTTCCTTGAAATTGATCTTTTATATTGCCTCTTATATGTTAAATTTTCTCTTAAATTAGGGTTGGTTGGTAGAAAATCCTGAAAATCTGTAAGTTCATTAAATGTCTATTTTTTCTCATTCAAAAATTATAGATAATTTTACTAGATATGATATTTTTGGCCTCAGGTCTAATTCTTTTGATTGTAGGTTGATATGATTTCAGAACCTACATAGTTTCATTGTGGCTGTTGATAAATCCTGTATCTCATCTGAGTATTCTAAATTAAAACTATAATCCACCATCTTTTTTCCCCAGTTGTATTTTTGTTGTCTCTGTCTCTCTCAGTCTCTATCTGTATGTGTGTCTCTGCCTCTATCTCTGTGTGTGTGTGTGTCTCTATGTATGTCTCTGTGTCTCTCTGTCTCTGCCTCTCTGTCTCTGTGTCTGCCTCTATCTCTCTCTCAGTGCCTCTGTGTGTGTGTGTGTCTCACTGTGTGTGTCTCTCTATCTCTTTCTCTGTGTCTATCTTTTGCTGAATGTCTCTGTGTCTCTGTCTCTGTCTCTCTACTGCTATCTTCTTTAAAAAATTATATATTTCCAGAGCCACATCCATATTATGGATCTCATCCCATGAAGTCTAAATAATACTTATAATTCAAATTTACCTTTTTTTCATTAAAATCTTGAGTTCTGAAACAACAACCACAACTGCAAAAGAATTTCTTTTTCTTTTATTTGTTACCCATATTTTGTGCATTTGTTTCTCCATTGGGAGCTACATGGGAACTCTTAGGTTAATTCCTCATTTAAAACTCCAGAAGATTCTACCATAGAATTGTAATTTCCCAAGAGACATTTCAGAAGAAACAGAGTATTTTAGTAACATACAGGAAGTAGGATATTCCTACTTGATTGTTATTGGTTTGTTTTTTCAATATTGCCAGGAAATGCTAAATTAAAACTGGAACTGACTTCTGTAAACTGATGTGCCTATATATAAACACAGTGTGACATTCTATGTAATTTTAGTATGTCTAGTAAATCTTTTTGCTTCCAAGGACCATTAATAGGTAAAAAGTAAGCTGAAATAACTTGAAAAAGGACAAAGTCAATGAAACTAATTACTTTTCATTGCAAAGGACATGTAATTAAAAGCATGTATAATTGGAATATTATTGAGGGGCAACAAAAAAGCTAGTCTGATTAGGTCATAGCCATGTGTGTTAAGTATGGAAGGATGGACAAGAACCAAGTTGTGAAGACTGTTAGATGACAAACAAAAAAACTGGTATTTTATCTTCCCAGTAATAGGGAATGATTGGAGTTTCCTGAGCAGAGGGTGACATGAAAAGACCTATTTTAGAAAAATCACATAGACAGATATGTGAGTGACAGAATAGAATGGGGAGAAAAAAAATTAAGTGCATGATTAAATAAACACTGCAAAATAAAAATAATAATTTAAAGTAATAGGGAGCAATTAGTAATAAAGGTAATTAGAAGTTTCTTGAATGAGATAATATTTGAGCTGAATCTTGGAGAAAAGAGGTGGAGATAAAGGGAAAGGTCATTTCTGCTTATGGTACAAAAATGCAAAAACATGGAGGTGGGAAGTACATTATTATGTCACAAATAAGCAAGGAAATCAATTTTGCTGCATATTAGAGTATGTAAATAAAGGTGATATTATTTGCATGGAAATATGGTCTGAAACCAGAATCTGAAGGGGTTCAAATGCCACAGAGAGGAATTTGTATTTTATACTGGAAGCAGCAGAGGGTTGTTGATGCTTCTTTAGCTGGGAAGTGACATGTTCAAACCTGTGCTTTAAGAATTTTCTTTTGGCAGCTGTGTGTGGAGAATGGATAAGAAACAGAAGCTGCTGCAACACAGGGACACTAATGAGGAAACTATTGTGATAGGCACTAAACAGACAGGGAATAGTCACAGAATATATTCTCTGAAGTAGAAGACAGGAGCCTAAAAGCAGGCTCCCTGAATGCCCATGTGAATTGATAATAGTTAGATCAACTTGTACATACTCCAAAGACTTGGCCATAATTGCCACAGTCATGTATGTATAAGTGTATATATTTCCACATCTGTCAGTGAATATATACATGTATGCATATAAATGTACATGGATGCAGATACACATATAAGTGTGTGTATATATATACACATTAAACATTTAAAATTGTTTTCTCTTTTTTTACCCTTTTTGCTTATTGTCCATAGATTGTTACCATCTGACTGAAGACTTCAAATTAAAAGAAAAAGAAACTAAGCTTTCCAACTAATTTACACCTGACACATGTCTGGTATTCAAATAGATAGATGTTTGGAGTCCCAAACTAACGCAGAAAAGTCTGTTCCTTCCTAGGAAAAAATGTACTGATATATCAGACAGTTGTGCTTTCCATTTCAGTAGAATTTACATTGAGGGCTGAGACACATTATTTATTAGACTAATTTTTTCTAGCAGCTGCTCTCTGGTCATTCTCAGACTCCAAACAACAGCTTAGCTGTATAAATATTCAACCTCATGGATAATTTATGATGCTGGGGAGACTCTGACAACAGTGGATTTAGAGAAAGGGAAGACCAAGATTCACTTTTTCACTAGGGTGGATTTTTGCCAGGTCAGTTACACGTGTTACATTCCAAGACAAAATTGTATAAAGGTTTAGATGGAACACAAGTTAGCTACAACTTTAAGGCAGATATCAAAACTGTCTGATGAACAGAACTAAGGATCTTAGTAACTGAACTAAACTTTCTGAGAAGACATTAAACATATGTTCTATGAACTTGTGAAATGTTTCCTTTCTTCTGTCTGGATGCTAACTGCTGGTCAGGATTGATATAACTTTGCATTATTTCTAAGTGTCTGGGTGGTGCAGTGAATAGAGTGCTGGACTTGGAAAAAGGAAGATCTCAGTTTCTTCATCTGTAAAATAGAGATAATACCTACCTCCCACAGGTGTTGTGAGTATCAAATGAATTAATATTTGTAAAATGCTTAGCATAATTCCTGGAACACAGTAAGTGCTATCTAACTTTTAGCTATTATGGTTATTATTACTACTTATAAAGGGATTTACAAACAAAGCTTATCAATAACTGCTAAATATTGTTATTACTTCTTGAGAGAGGAACTTCATGATCTCCAATAATATTCTATCACAATCTTATACCTATCACGATCCAAACCACATTCCCCAAGTGGTGGGCATCCCTTCAATTTCCAATTCTTAGCCAACACAAAAAAAGCCAGTTATGATTATTTTTGTTTTTCAGTTTTTTTATTTTTATTTTGAAATTTATTTTTTGTTTTGATGTTGGACATTATATTATTTTCTATATTATAAATAAAGATGGTTTTCAATATTCATTTTGGTAAAATTTTGGGTTCCATTTTTTTCTCCCTGTCTCCTTTAGTTTCTCCCTCCAAGACAGCAAACAATCCATACAGGTTATTCATGTACAATCAATTTTTAATATAATTCCATATGACTCATGCTGGGAAAGAAAATTCAGAAGAAAAAGGAAAACCAAAAGAAAGAAAAACACAAAACAACAAAAAGTGAAATTAATATGTTTCAATCTACTTTCTGTCTCTATAGTTCTTTCTTTGGATATGGAAAGTGTTTTCCATTCAAAGCTTATTAGTATTATCTTGGTATTGGGTCATTGTATTGCTGAGAAAGTCTAAGTCTATCATAGTTGATCATGACATAATTTCCCAGCTGTGATTCTTTTTTTTAAATCAGTCTGTTAGTAAATATTTTTTTCAGTGCCTTCTGTATATTATACACTGTTAAGTGGTAAGGATATAAAAAAAACACAAGATAGGACTTCACAGCTTTATGGGAGAGACAACATACAAACAATCATATCCAAACAAGATTATACAGTATATCTTGGAGTTAATTAATAGGAGGAAGAAACTAGCATTAAGGAGGAATCAGGAAAAGCTTTTTGTAGAAAATGGGATTTTAGCTGGCATTCTAAGAAAGCCAGGGAATCTAATAGTTAGAAATGAGGGGAGTATTTCTGTCATAATTTGTTTAATAATGTAAAAATTACATAGCTAGTTTATTAACAGAGATGGAATCAAAGCTCCTTCTCTAGATGTCCCACAAAGTGGGAATCTATTTTTAATTTTTTTATATTAATAGCTTTATATTTTTCAAAACACATGCAAAAATAATTTTTAACATTTACCTCTCTTTCCCTCCTCATCTCCCCTCTGCCCTAGACAGCAAGCAATCCAATATAAGTTAAACATGTGCAATTCTTCTGAACATATTTACATACTTTTCACCCAGTTATGTTTCTTTAACATTTAGTAGATTACCAAAGGGGGGTGAATCAAGGTATTTTATTTATCTCTGACGTTCTACTTTGAAAGATCACTGCTTATGATGCAAAACAGTACTTTCAATAAATTTAAGGTAACTTCCTCCCTATAAGGATAGCCCATTCTACTTTTGGACAGTTTTCATTGTTAGAACGTCTTAATATATATCCTAACAGTCTAATTGATCTGTGATTTTATCTGTGTGACTACTCCCTTTTCCAGCAATGCAGATTACAGTCCATTCTTATAATGGGCTTATCCTATAAAATTCTTATCCTATAAAATTTTTCTTTCTGTCCCTGCCTAGAACTGTCACAGGGTTTCCATATAACAAGCTCATTTATTTCCTCAAAACCTTTTTTACTTTGCATTAATACTAGTAGAACTTGTGAACTGTTTGTCAGTTATTCTTCACTTTTTTTTTTGCTAAATCTTTCCCCCATCACACTTTTCTCAGAAAAATCTTGTATCCCACTTCTTTAGCATAATATATTTTGAAATCTTTGTATGCATCATGCTTCTCTAGACTGCCCTTTGGTTGAGCCCCCTCCTCAATTTTTTCAGACTATAGTAATGATGATATACAATTGTTTAATATCATTAAAATATTGATGTTAAAGAGATAGCCTTTTTTTCCAGAGAGAGATTTTTGGTTGTTAAAAACCCCTGAAATATCCAAAAGACATCCAATTCACCCATATCCTCTTCAACTATCCACTTGCAATGTATGTCCAAAATATATGTATAAATAGGATCTGGATAGACTGTCCTTCAAACTTTCTATTCTAGTCTAAAAAAGAAGCATTCTTTATTCATTTCACTTTTTGTCACATAGACAAAACTGAATTCAATAATTATCTTTTTCTCTTTATAACTTCTCTCTTTGTTCCTATTTCTGTCCTTTTTGATTGAGCAGAACAAATTTAATCCTTCAGTATGATAATTCTTCAAATATTTGTAGATAGTTATCAAGTCACTCCAAAGTCTTCTCTTGTTCAGGCTAAATATCCCCAGTTGCTCATATGGACTGATCTCCAATTCATCGAGGGATTGAATGAGGACAAAGTGCATATTATCTATCCCCTCTTTCCACTTTGTTTTATTTTCTTAATAGTTTCAATTAAATTTCATTGATTTTTTTGCATCACTTAGATTTCTTCAGTATCTTTTCCCTTCTCAGAGAGTCACTCTACATTAAACATAACAAATATTAACAAACATTTTAAAGGGAAAAAGATACATAGACAAAAAAAAATCTGCAAAATCAATCAACACATTGAAAAAGTCTGAAAATATTTGCAACTTACAACAAACTTACACCAATATAGAAGATATTGCACTGCTGTAAAGAAGTACATTTGGAGTACCTTTTTATCTCTTTTCTTTGGGGTCATGGCTTTGCTTACTTTATTTTGTATTAGTTCATTTAAATCTTCCCATACTTTTCTGAATTTGTTATTTCTTACAGTAATATTCTATTATGTTTATATACCATAATTTGTCCAGATCCCTGATAGAAAGGACTCTTCTTTGTTTCCAGTTCTTTGCTACTACAAAAAGTAGTATAAATATTTTATTGTATTTGTGTCCTTTGTTATTATTATCCATAATTGTAATATGTAGATAGATAGATGCACTAAAATGTAGAAGGCATTTTCCTCACAACAATTTGCAAGGTCAACAACTCAGGCATTATCATCTTTATTTTAAAAAAATAATGAAATCAAGACTCAAAGAAAAGTAAAATGACTACTCAAAATTATATGGCTAGCAAGTATCAAAGAAGTGAACATAGACCTCTTAACTTTCCATTCCACCAACTAGCTTCTTTTGTAATAGAGCATTTCTAAATGTATTTGCCTATTTCCCCCCCCTCTGGATGGCTCTTGAATATAGAAAATGTTGAGGAGTGGTATATGTGGGTGGGATTTTTACATAGCCTATCAACTGGTTAAAGGTGTGCAGACCAGTGTCTTGAAAGTGATCCTTAATGAGCTTAGACTGAATTTTCACCTTTTATCTATTACAGGCTTATTAAATCTTTATAATTAATTGCACTTTCATGTACAATTTTTCAAATTTTATATATATATTTTTTACTTGACAACTCTCAAGATTTTTCTCACCATTATAACAACAATGTTTTTAAATTAAATTCTAGAGAAATATAGTCTACTTGAAATCGAATTATTTAATAGTATAAATTCTGGGATTCTTGTCATTATATCAATAGTCAGATGCAATAGTTATCCTAAGACAAGATTTTGTGAAGATAATTTTCTAAAGCAGATTTTTGAATAGTGAATTACAAGTGTGGAAAATCCCTCCAATGGGGATGGGGGAAAGCACTGGAATCTTATCTACAATTCATAATCTTATATCAGCTTGTATGGGGAGGCAGTTAAATCATGATCTTACTGATTCTATAACTAGCTCTCTAATTAGTATATCATGATGTCTCCTGAAAATATAAAGATTGAAAAAAATATTTAATATTGTTTATGTAACCTATGACAGCAGCTCCAGCACTGAGATACTTGCATTCAATATTGGGAGCAGGCTATCAAAATCACATTTGTCTCATTTTGTCAACCTACATTATCTTTAGGAATTCTCAGAATATAATTTAAAGAAAGCTTGTGTGTAGATCTTTACAGATCTTGATAAAGTATTTCTAGCTCCCATATAAGTACATGAAATGACAGTGCCTTCAGGTATAAGAAAGTCTTTATTTTACCTCACAAAAAATACAGAAATTAATCAATCATCAAGTATTAAGTATTTACTATATTCTAAGTATTAGGGTTTCAGAAAAAAAGAACAAAAATCCCTACCTTCAAGGAGCTTCCAAGCTATAAAGTTATATATATATATATATATATATATATATATATATGCTTGTATATATGTGTGTATTCAAAATAAATAAAAGGAAATTAATAAGGCATTAGTGAATAGGGTGATTAGCAAAAGACTTATGTAGATGAAATAGGTTTTGAAGGAAGTAGAACAAGACAGTTCTCTACATACAGCATGCAGGTGTCATTGTGTGATTCAGAGAGAGGCAAAATAGATATCATTACTTTCTTCTCCCTCATCTTTCTTGAAGGGAGACGTGAATTCCTTTCAGGTAGGAAAGCAGAACTGTTTCCTTAAATATTATTAGTCTAGAAAATAGCATTTTCAGATCCAAGTTAAACTTCTGATTGTATTCATTAATCAGGAAAGAACTCCCACCTTTATATCCTAGACTTAACTCCCTTTCCACAAAATACCCAGTTCCATCATGAACACAGAGAGTGTTTATTTATTCAAGCCAATTGCAAAACAAAAATCAGAGAAAGTATACATAAAAAGATCTGAATGTCAAACTGAAGAATTCATATTTGATCCTAAAGATAATAATGGACCACTGGAATTTATTGAGTAAGAGAGTAATGTCAAAACTGTAGAGAAAAAATTGGAGTGAGGAGAGATTTTAGAAACGGAGTTATTTCAATGTCGATGACAAATAATGCTTCCTAAAGATAATTTTGAAAGTGCTACATCTTAACCCTATGAAACTTGAAGAATCCACAGCAAATGAATAGAGGAAATTTAAGAAAAGTCCCAATGAGTCAAGGTGGCCATGATCGTACTATTTATTAATGACTGCATTATTTCTGTTTTTTTTTTTCTATACATGTTTTCACATTTATCATGCTTGCACAAGACAAATCAGACTAAAAGGGGGAAAATAAGAAAGAAAACAAAAAACAAGTATTTTGGTGAAAATACTGTGTTGTGATCCATATTCAGTCCCCATAGTTATCTTTCTGGATGCAGATGGCTCTCTCCATCACAAGTCTATTGGAATTAGCCTGAATCACCTCATTGTTGAAAAGAATCAGTTCCATCAGAACTAATAAATCATATAATCTTCTTGTTGCTGTGTACAATGTTCTTTTGATTCTATTCACTTCACTTAGCATCATCAGTTCATGTCTTCCCAGGCCTCTCTGAAATCATTCTGCTAATTGTTTCTTGTAGAACAATAATATTCCTTTACATTCATATACCATAACTTATTTAGCCATTCCCTAACTGATGGATATCCACCCAACTTCCAGTTCTTTGCCACTACGAAAAGGGCTATAACAAATATTTTTGCACATATAGGTCTTTTTTATGATCTCTTTGGGATACAGACCCAGTAGAGGCCCTCTTGGATCAAAGAGCAGGGACATTTTGATAGCTTTTTGGGCATAGTTCCAAATTGCTCTTCAAAATGGTTGAATCAGCTCACAACTCCACAGCAATGAATTAGTGTCCAAATTGTCCCTCCCACATACCTTCCAAGATTCATCATTATTTTTCTTTCTGCCAGTAAGCAGAGGTATGAGTGGTACTTCAGAGTTGTTAATTTGCATTCCTCTGATTCCAGGAGTGATTTAGAGCATTTTTTTTTCATATAACTAGAAATGGTTTTAATTTCTTCATGACTGAATTATTTCTTAATTTATTTTTCCTCTAAGTATTCCATTCTCTCCTTTTCCATGGTGCTTATATTCTTTCAAAGGCTGTTCTTTTACCTAAGCTGAGAATAAACTTTCCTCCTGTTTTTCTTTCATCCCTTCCCTTTTAAATAGCTTCCACTTGTCAGTGGTGACCTTTTTCAACCTATTTTTATCCAATAGCTCATTCTATTACCTATGTCTTTTGTCCACAATCTCTACCTTCTAACTCCTGGATTTATCCAGCCATTGAAAGTCCCAACAAGGAGCTTATTTGTTTTATCCCATTATATACAACTGTAACTTCTCCACTAAATCCCTCCGACTCCTTCAGCCAAGAACCTGTGCTCTGGTCAGCTGCACTATCTCATTCACTATGACTATAAAGTGTGTTCTTTTTGTTCCATGTTTTGTTCAGAGGAATATCTGACTCAGGAAAATAATTTGCCAATTAAAATTATATCAGAAGAGGGAAATGTGTAGTATATAAGAACTGACTGTACCAGATTGACTCTGTGAACAAAAACATCACTTTTTTCCAAGGAATGGAGCAATGGAGAGAAGTATGGAAATGACCATCTGTTCAAAACAATACTTAAGTGAGTATTCACTGAGTTCACTGAGATTTTTCCCCTAACACTTAAGAGCATTATTTGCAAGATTATATTGGATACCAGTTATATTACTACATTTTCAATTTGATTATGGACCAAAAATCGCAGAATAGGGCCTCAATGGCTCCCTCGTCCAATTCATATCTCAAATGCTTTCCCATCATAATACACCCAACAAGTGATCATTGTTATCCCCATATAATATAAAGTCAAAGTTTTTCTCTTGTTCCTTTCCCTTGCATGAAAACTTCATCTGCTTGATGATTTCATAGGAATGTGCATCTTTGTTTTCAACTTGTATTCCATGTTCCTATGAAGGGTGTAGATGTTGGATCATAGAATTAGAGATTTAAAGATATAAGGGATTTTAGAGGCCATCATATCCAACCTCCCTATTTACAGATAAGAAAACTGAGACATAAGCATGTCAAGTGATTCATTGAGAACCATACAAATAGTCTATGATTTGATTGAACTTAGTCTTCCCAATTCAAAATCTAGCATTTGGTTCACTATGCCACCTAACTGACTGTTAAAAAAAATAAACAATATGTCTATGTTAAGTTCCTTGAAACTGATCTTTGACATTAGCTTTTGCATGTTAAATTTTCTATTGAGTTCCGGTTTGGTTGAAAGAAAATCCTGGAAATCTCCCATTCAATATTATGGATAATTTTGCTGGATATGATAATTTTGGCTATAGTCCTAGTTCTTTTGATTGTTAGTATATATGATTCCAGATCTGTGGTCTTTTATTGTGGCTGCTGCTATGTCCTGTATAATTCTAATTTTAGCTCCAGCATATCTGAATTGTTTTTTTTCCCTTGTATCTTGCAGAATTTTCTCTTTGATTTGGGGGGTTTTGAAATTTGGCAGTAATATTCCTATGTGTTTTTCACAAAGGATCTCTTTGAGGTAGTGATCGGTGGATTTTTTCTATTTCTACTTTCCTCTTTTGTTCTACCACTATGGGACGATTTCCTTGGATTATTTCTTGCATTATTGTATCAAGGTTCTTTTTTTGATCACAATTTCCAAGTAGTCCAATTATTCTTGTGTTTTTTCTTCTTGATATGCTTTCCAGATCTGTTGTTTTTCTTATAAGATGTTTCACATTCTAATTTATTTTCTCATTCTTTTATAAACTGTTTTTTTATTTCTTGGTCTCTCATAGCTTCACTGACATCCCTTGTCCAATTCTAATTTTCAGACAGTTATTTTACTCTTTAAGACTCTTTTTTTAATTGGCTAACTTTTTTTAATAATCTTGTTTTTCTTGGATGGTTTTTATTTGCTATTTTTTCCTCAATGCCTTTCATTTGATTTTTAATTTTTAAAAATTTATTTTTATAAATTTCTCGGGGCAGGGAGCCATTTAAAATTACTCTTTAGGGTAGAAGCTTTTATTATTATTATTATTTCAGTATCCTTCCATGAAGATGAACTTGGGGTTTCTAGTATTTTTAGAAGGTCCAGAGACATTGAAGCAAGTTTTGATCACATTACAGGAGATAGGTATACTTGCAGGGCGTATCTTGGAGGAGACTTATGATTACTGATAAGATGATAACAACAATAATGATAATATTAAAAATCATAACAACAATTAGAATTTATAAAGCACTTTGAGGTTTTTAAAGTATTTTGTTTTTACAAATATTATCTCATTTCATCCTCAAAACAACTTTGGAAAATAGGTACCATTGTTATCCCCATTTTACAGATGAGATTAAATAATGGGTCCAGAGTTACACAGCCAGAAAATATCTGAGACAGGACTAGAATTCAAATCTTACTGATTCCAAGTTAAGCACTCTGTCTTCTGCACAATCTAGCTGCCAGTAGTGTTTGCTGGGCAGCAAATAAGAATCAGAACAGATCTGAGAGGCAGGTGAAATATGTATCTTTTACTTTTGGTATGTGTATAATAGAGATAATGAATTAGTTTGTTCTAAGTATATTTTAGCATGTTCTTATGAGTTTCATTTTATAATTTCATCTTAAATTTCATCTTGTCTATGGTGAAAAAACAAATGTCCTTTGTCTTGATATCTACTACATTGTAATTAATATATCTATAAACTACTTCGTATTTTTAAAAATATAAAGAACACCTAAGTGGCAATGTGGACAAAGTGCTGAGCCTGAAGTCAGGAACCCTCATCTTTATGGGTTCAAATTTGACCTTTTACTAGTAGGATAACCCTGAGCAAGTCACTTAACCCTGTTTACCTCATCTGTAAAATGAAATGGTGAACCACTCCAGTACCTTTGCCAAGAAAACCCCCATAGGTCATGAAGAGTTGGATACAACTGAGCAAGAAAACACATTTTTTCAAGAGCTTTGCATGCAGAATATACAACAAAGGTATCATTATGAACTCTGAATTGTAGAGGAACATGAAATCACAGAAAATTTTAAATGACTTGCCCAGGATCACACAGCTAATTGGGGAGCTACAAGTAGAAGTAAAACTCAGGTAGTTTCTATCATCATATCATGGTATCTCCTGTAAAGGGCCTTCTAATGAAAAGAGTGTATCTTTTCTGTTGGGTATAAATCTTTCTTTTCATTTATTTGTTTAATCATTCATTCATGTATTCATTCAACTTGATTTGTGATTTCTTCAATCTAGGGAACTCCTAGTAAGGAAATTTTCTTCTTGGCAATTGCCTATAACTTATAAGGTCAAAAGGGAGTTAAGATATAAGTCAATGTAAGCAGATAATGACCTCACCATTTGAAAAGTATGATATAACTGCTTATAATTTTATAATACTTTTTCACCTACAGAGTTTGCATATATGATCCCATTTAAGCCTTACAATACTATAAATAGAGAATCAGTTATTGTCTGAACTTTTTTTTTAAGTGACTAAGTGTAATGTCCTGAAGTCTCTTCAATTATAATCCTTCTCTGGGAGGAGGTTTCAATTCAAAAATTAATTAAAAAAAATTAACTGACTTGTCCATTTCAAGACTTCAGGTCTGACCTCGATTTCTGACCACCTTGGACATCTGTAGAAGACCTTAGTTTAAAAAGGTCAAAGTCTCCCCTTTCATTTGTCTTGATCTACATCTTGCCACTGGATCTAAATGGGTTACAAAGGGGTAGATGACTTTGGAGGAGACAATGAGGTAGATGACCTTACCTAGCCCTCCCTTCCTTAATTCCAATTCAATTGCATGCCATAGCATCACCTCCCTGATGTGATGGGCCTTTTTGAGAATGAAGGATAAATAACAAGATAAATAGATCATCAGAAAAATATGGTAGGTAGTCTGATTTATCTGTTTTTGGTAGTAGTCAATCATTTTTCAGTCACATATGACTTTTTGTGACTCCATTTGAGATTTTCTTGGCAAAGATCCTGGAATGGTTTGCCATTTCATTCCCAGTCACTTTACAGATGAGAAAACTGAGGCAAATAGGGTTAAATGATTTGATGATAGTAACGTGGACAGTAAGGATGTAATCCCCAATTTGAATTCAGGAAGAGGAATCTTCTTGACTCTAGTCCTGACACTCTATCCACTACACTATCTTGTCACCCTCATGTTTATATGAGAGAATGTTTTTTATAATCATTGTTGGCTTGTTCTCCTTTTCAATAGGGTTAAAGAAGAAAGAATCTACTGGCAAGTCATTATCCTGAAGTAAATAAGAAGATTCCTTTTTGTATTCGTATGAAAGTATTGCATTGTAAGTTCATCTTCTGTAGGCTCACTAAAAGCATCTTTGGCATAACTCCAGAAGCAAATAGAACAACAGGTATAATGTGCATCTCAGACTATTCCCACATGATTTTTGAGCTCCTTGGCCAGTTCTCTATTCTTTGAAAGCTATTTGTTCCAAGTAGTTTGGAGATTATGAATATTTGGGGTGGTAAGATTTATTAAGAATATCCTTCTTAAATTTTTTCAAATCTGTGGTATGTCTGGATGATCACAAGAAACAATTTGGTCTTTAATGTTCAACTCCAGTAGAGTTTACTGGCTGACTTCAAGATGTTTTGAGGTCTATATAGATAATATGAAAATTTGTTGGTTTTCAGTCTTTGAAAGTTAAGAGTCTGAGATATAATTCTAACCACCAAATTGGGTTTTGCTAGATGTTTGGCAGATGCCATTTTTTTCAACTTGCAGGTGATGTGATACACTGGCTCCAACATTGGAGCCCATAATCTACATGGGTTCCTTTAGGATAATCTTTCTATTTTTCCTTGTGGCAAAGATCTTCCTATATTATCATCATAAACCCTTCTTATTTCCAGAAACAAATTCATATGACAATCATTATTCAATATTTCTTTGTCAAAATAATACTTATTGAGTTTATCTGAATGTTTACACATGGAAGGACTTAATTCTACTTTTGGATCTCAGTAATTTCATAGCTTCCATCCAGAGCACCTTTGACTGAATTTAACAAATCCAACTGTGTGTAATTATTATAAGCCTTTACTTTTGCTTAACAAAGTGATGTTTCTTTATTATAAAAAATATTTCTGAAGGTTTAAGCTATTTCTTTTTTTCTCTCTTCCTCTTTTCTTTTTTCTTCCATTTTTTCTTTTATGTCTTAGTTTTCATCTACTTTATCTTCTGCTGATTATTGACAATCATAATTAAATTGCTTACCTATATATAGCTTTTTAAGGCTTGCAAAATTATTACAATTAAGTCTGGTAACAACTTAGTTAATTAAACAGGTGTTATAATTATCCCCATTTTGCATATGAAGAAATTTGCCCACCATCAAACAACTTGTAAACATTTGTGAAGTAATTCAAAAGCAAATCTTCTTCACCCTGAGTCCAAATGTTGTATCTATTATGCCAAATTTCCTTGTTGGCTTTATACATATACATTTGCCATTTATATTTTATTTGCTACCCCTTGCCAAATCCAATAATTTTGTGAAAGAGATGAAAGTATGTCCAGACTTTTACTGTATATAAGTCATCTCTCTAATAGGATCTTATGGAAGGGAGCTTATGAATTCATTTTATACACAAAGAAACTGAGGTCCAGGGATGTGAAATGATAGATAATGAGTGGCAGATCTGGGATTCAGATTCAACCCTTCTGAATCTAAATCCAGACCTTTTTTCTACTTCATTGTTACCCTCTGTCTTCTATTAAGCAATAAAAAAATATTGATAAATCCAGTACTATTTCAGTATCAAAGCTTTTTGTGAATGACAAAGGAAAGATGTCGTGGGGGCAACCAAAGCAGTTTTTATTCAACCTTTGAGCTGCTGGGTAGTAAGGCTTACCATTTAGCTCATCAGCTTGAATAAGATTTGGAATTAAAGGTCCATTTGCAGTGAAACCCTGAAAGTTGTCTTGCAAAAAGTTTACTTGAAGATATATAATTCATCAGTTAAAAAGTAATATCTATAAGTATATCAACTAGTACTGACAATTTCTCCAAAAATAGTGATCTGGTTGATTGTAGAATGTGAACTCTGTGATTTCAAAGTTAAAGCATTCACACAGGACCTTGAACCCTGAGGACATCCTTCCCTATGGTATTTGGATTATTGGTGTTTTATGAGATGTTTTCCTCTGAGCCATAGCTTTGAACATTGGCACTATAGAAATATGCCCTACTCTTGTAAGGGCAGAGACTTCTGGAGGGATCCTGTTAGTTTATTTTTACCTTCGAGTGTCAGAAAGGATTTAGAGACTGGTCTCATCTAGTCTAGTCCCTAAGGGCAGTACTTGATTATAAGAAATGCCCTCCTATCCAAATAAATTAGGCTTGTGAATCAAAGAATTTTGAAGCTTCTCTTTTTCTATTACAAGGGAAAAATACCTCAGAAAAGAAAACTCTTTCATGTTTTATTTGGGAAAAGTTTCCATTTAGCCAAGTGATAATCTCTCTGGCCCTATATATTTTTTTTCTCCATACCTGTGTTCTATTTGGGGAGTCAAATTTCAGGGAGGATACTGATGAGCTGGAGATAATATAGAATAGAGTAACCAAAGACATTCAAGAATCTTTGATGCTTGAAATAGGAAAATTGATTGAAAGAATTGATAAAGAATAGAATACTTGGTAGACTGGGGCCAGGGCAAATATCTTTTTTTTTAATTGAAGCTTTTTATTTTCAAAACATATGCATGGATACTTTTTCAACATTAACCCTTGCAAAACCTTCTGTACCAATTTCCACCCATTATCCCCATCTTCTCCCCTAGATGGCAAGTAATTTAATATATGTTTAACATGGTAAAATATATGTTAAATCCAATATGGGCTTACATATTTATACAATTATCTTGCTGCACAAGAAAAATGAAATCAAAAAAAGAAAAAAAAAAAGAGAGAGAAAGAAAATAAGATTCCAGCAAACAACAACAAAAAGAATGAAAATACTATGTTGTGATCCACATTCAGTTTCCACAGTCCTCTCTAGGTACAGCTGACTCTCATCATCATAAGATCATTGGAATTGGCCTGAATCATCTCATTGTCAAAGAGCCACATTTATCAGAATTGATCACTGTATAATCTTGTTGCTATGTACAATGATCTCCTGGTTCTGCTCATTTTACTTAGCATCAGTTCATGTAAGCATCTCCAGGTCTCTCTGAAATTATCCCACTGATTGTTTTTCATAAAACAATAATATTCCATAACATTCATGTACCATAACTTATTCAATCATTCTTCAACTGATGGACATCCACTCAGTATCCATTTACAAACATTTTAGCACATGTGGGTCCCTTTGCCTCCTTTAAGATCTCTTTGAGGCATAAGCTGAGTAGAAACACTGCTAAATCAAAGGGTATGCACATTTCCATAGACTTTTGAACATAGTTCCAAATTGCTCTCCAGAATTGTTGGATCAGTTCACAACTCCACCACCAATGTATTAATGTCCCAATTTTCCCACATTCCCTCCAACATTTGTCATTATCTTTTCCTATCATTTTAGCCACTCTGAGAGATGTATAGTGGTATCTCAGAGTTGTTTTAATTTGCATTTCTCTGATCAATAGTGATTTAGAGCATCTTTTCCTATGACTAGAAATGGTTTCAATTTCTTCATTTGAAAATTGTTCATATCCTTTGACTATTTATCAATTGGAGAATGGCTTGAATTCTTATAAATTTGAGTCAATTCTCTCTATATTTTAGAAATGAAGCCTTTATCAGAATCTTTGAATTTGAAAATGTTTTCCAAGTTTATTGCTTCCCTTCTAATCTTGTATGCATTAATTTTGTTTTTACAAAAAAATTTAAGTCAATATAATCAAAATTATCTATTTTTTTTTTGTTCAATAATGATGTCCATTTCTTCTATGGCCACAAATTCATTCCTTCTTCACAGATCTGAGAAGTAAACTATTCTTTGTTCTTCTAATTTGCTTATAATATCACTCTTTATGTCTAAATCATGAACCCATTTCAATCTTATCTTGTTATGCAGTGTTAGATATGGGTTAAAGTCTAATTTCTGCCATATTAGTTTTGAATTTTCCCAGGAATTTTTGTCATATAGCAAGTTCTTATCCCAAAAGCTAGGGTTTTGGGGTTTGTCAATCACAAGGTTATTATGTGAATCTAACCTATTCCACTGATTGACTACTCTTTTTCTTAGCCAGTACCAAATGGTTTTTATGACTGCTGCTTTATAATAGATCTGGTACAGCTAAGCCACCTTGCATTTTTTCCATTATTTCCCTTGACATTCTTGACTTTTTGTTCTTCCATATGAACTTTCTTCTTATTTTTTTCTAAATCTGTAAAATAATTTTTGGGATTATGATTGGTATGACATTGATTAAGTAAATTAATTTAGGTAGTTGTCATTTTTATTATATTTGCTTGGCCTACCAAGCCTTCTTTAAGAATTTAGGGCAACACATTTAACCTATATCAGATTGTTTTCTGTCTTGGGGGAGAAGGGAAAAAAAAAATTGGAATACAAGGTTTTGCAAAGGTGAAAGTTGAAAACTATCTTTGCATGTATTTGGAAAAATAAAATACTATTAAAATTTTTAAAATTAAAAGAAGAATTTAAGGGCATTCACGTGGAAGAATGATTCTAGAATCCCACAGTTTCTGAATTAGAAGACCTCAATCACCTAATCCTTCCCATATGTGAAAAATAATTTTTTGTACACTATATCTGCCAAAGTGGTCATTCAGCTTTTGTGTGAAAACTTCAAGAAAGGAAAACTGCAACCAACTTCTTTCTCTCCATTTGCAAGCCATTCCAATTTATTTTTGCATAGCTCTAAAATTTAGAAATTTTTAGTCTAAATTTGCCTCTCTGTAACCTTTTCCAATGAATTGTTAATAGTCTTGATCTATGGGGCCAAACGGAGGAAGTCTATTGCTTCTATTATATGATAATATATGGAAATATGGGAAGATTTTTTTTTAAGTCCTACTCCTACTTTCTTGACTTCCTTTCTTTAGGCTAAGTATACTTAATTTCATAAATCAATACTCATGTGTCATCAGTTTTAGGCATTTTACCATCTTCAGCTCTGGACAGCTTCCTGCTTGTAAATGTTCTTGCTAAAGTCTATGATCTGCCTGCTATATATCAATAAGATGTTTGATGAACTTCCCTTCAGAAATGTATGATGATGTATAACAGAGGAGTCTCTCCCTTACAAAAGAACATTTAGTATTCTGTGATGGTTACTTATCAGTTTGCTGAATTGTGGTGATCAAAAACCTTCTCATTAAACACATAATGCACATGGCAACAACAAGATTATATGATGATCAATTCTGATGAACATGGCTCTTTCCAACAATGAGATGATTCAGGCCAGTTCCAATAATCTTGTGATGAAGAAAACCCTCTACACCCAGAGAGAGGATTGTAGGAACTGAGTGTGGATCACAACATAGTATTTTCACTCTTTTTCTTGTTTGTTTGCATTTTGTTTTCTTTCTCATTTTTCCCTTTTTTATCTAATTTTTCTTGTGTAGCATGATAATTGTGGAAATATGTTAAAAATATTGTACATGTTTAACACATACTGGATCACTTGCTGTCTAGGGGAGGGTGTGGGGGAAAGGGAGGGAACAAATTTGAAACACAAGGTTTTGCAAGGCTGAATGTTGAAAATTATCCATGCATAAGTTTTGAAAATGAAAACTTTAAAAAAGCCTTCTCATTGACTATTAAGAGCCAGAACTGAGAGTGCATATAAGAAGTCTTCTCCCTGTTGGCTTTCAGGTTAGGAGGAAAAAGACTTTCTGTGGAACCAAGGTTCCTGTTCCTTGTTCCATGTTCCATGTTCCTGTAAATGCACAGGGCTAATATTTATTCTGCTTCTGTTGTGTTTTATTCTTTTCTGATGGCTAGGTAAATGAGCTCCTGAGACAGAAAAGACAAGGCAATGACCTTGAGTGATTGAAAAGTCAGAACAGCCTTTCAAAATTCTGGCAGCAACTAGGACTAGACATTTCTTCAAGTAGGCCTAGTAAGGAGTGAGACCTCAACTCAGCCCAACTCAGCCATAATTTGACTGTTTCTAATTCTGGAGACAATCCAATAAAGCTTTTAAGTGACCCTGCTTGATCCAGCCCAGTGGTATATTGACCCCACAAACAAGATAGTATATTCAGAAAATGAGGATGAGACTCATTGATTTAATGAAAGTAATGCTTTTCAGATAATACTTAAAATTTGAGTCTATTTTCCCCAAGAACTGAGTGGAATAATGATATATCATAGTTTGGAGGGGGAGAAGGTTGTGACTATCACTTTATTTGAGTCTACTATCCTCAAAGCCAAGACACAGAGGGGAGAGTATACCCTAATATGGGGGATGTTTTTGTATTTTAATTCTTACTATATCTTTTCAGCAAATATTCTTCTGTAAAACTAATTGATGTTAGTTACTTGATCTTAGACTTTAAGACTTAGAATGTTGTCTCAAGACACCGGCCAGTTTATGTCAGAAGAGACATTTGAATTCAGATCTTCCGAGCTATACTTCAGCATAAATACGTAAAATGCATAAATTTAGAGATACCTCCACTCCAAATATTCATGTGGACTATTTGTGCCTGACCTATGGTAGAATATTCCAAGGTTCATATTGGTCTAATTAGATACAGTCAGACACACTGTACCTTGACCCCAACATAATGATATATCATTTTGGTCTTCTTTGAGAACAAAAGACAGCCATCACCCATCACATTTCAGCATAAATGTTTATATCCATTATCTTCCCTTAAATTGCATATATCAGCTAGTATTATTTGAGAGTGGAATAATAAGGGAAGTGATGGACATGCCCTTTTCATAAGTAATAATGCTATTGTTTTATTTTTTTTCTGTTCCCCATGGTGGGAGAAGGGAGTAGGTGGTAGTCTGGATTGGACTATCCATTGGACTGGAGAGAGAAAAGGAAGAGTAGAGATTAGTTGGATTTAGGATTGGCTGGATGTTGTGCTATCAACAAGTAGACAGTGTGGCTTCAGGACTAGAATTCCAAAACTAGATGCCATAAATCCTTTAGGACATGACATCTGGAGTTCAAAGGGAACATCAGAAGAAATTAGTAATGTTCAAAATCAATATCTTTGCTTTCTTATTTTTCTTCTTTCTTTTTCTTTCTCTTTCTCTCCTCTTTCCTTCCTTCTTCCCTTCCTTCCTTCCTCCATTTTTCCTTCCTTCCCTTCCTTTCTTCATTCCTTCTTTCCTTTCTTCATTTGTTCCTTCATTCCTTCTTTCATTTCCTTCTATCTTTTCTTTATTGCATTAAGAGTTTATTTGAACAGGTCAGGTCAAGCCCATTGCAATAGTACATAATATTTTCATCTTTATTCTTTCTTCTTATGTAATACTGATTTTTACCTTCTCCCTCATTAAGTCAATTGTCTGCATACAGATAGTTCATTCTGAAATTAGATAATATTTCTGGCAATGGGATTTTCCTGTGCATTTAAGCCAATTTCTAGAATGAAAAATGTTATGAAACACTGGCTCTGAAAGACTTAGAGATGCTTTATTTCCAAGAAGTATTTACTGGATCAAAAAGATATAACAAAAAGTTAAAAAATAAATCCTATGAATTGTCAAAAATTCAGCGATTTCAGTTAATGTATCTCTAAACTCTCATAAACTTTAAACAAATAACTTAAGTACAGACTTTGTATATTCTATAGCTTATATGATATTAATTCTCATCATTCAGCATACTTGAACCATTCTTTCACCTGTATTTTTATGCTAAAGATAACAGCTCACTAAACACTTCCTGAATAGAGATGACATAATAGAAAATGTTCCTACACCATCTCCTTTCCTGGCTCATCATCTATCATGCTATCTAATTGTGGGTGTTCTCCAAAGCTCTGGGAGCTATCTTTGCTTTCTCCACATGTCTTAATGAACTCTTCAGTTTTCATGGGTTTAATTCTAATATCTATGCAAATTATTTGTGTTTTTATTTAGCCTTGGTCTTTCCCCTGAACTTTGATCCTACATTACCAGCTGCCTTTTCAACATTTCAAATCTAATAATGCAAAACAACTCAATGTGTCAGAAGTTAAATTCATTATCTTACCTCACCTCCCACTACCCAAATATCACCTCTCTTCCAAACTTGCACATTTATACTGATGGTATCATCATTCTGCTAGTTACTCAGGTTCATAACCTTGGCATTATTCTTGATCTTTTATTCTCTCTCATCTCACACATCCCAACAATTGCCAAATCTTGGCAATTCTTCTTCCACAACACTTCTTTCATTCAGCCCCTTCTCTTTTGTATACAGTTACCATCTTAGTTCAGACCCTGATCATCTCCTACCTTGGCTATTTCAATAACCTCCAACTTAGTTCCTTGATCTCAAGTCCTTCTTCATCCCAGTCCATCCTCCACAGAGCTGCCCATGTCATTCCTCTGCTCAGTAAATTCCAGGGTTTCCCTATCACCTCTATTATCAAATGTAAATTGATCTCTTTGGCTTTTCAAGTCCTTGATAAATTAAACCTATTTGCAGCATAGTTATACTTTGCTTGTTGCATTGTTCAACCCAAGCGAAGGAAGAATCAGGACATGGAATATAATCTCCTTTGTTTATAATGAACTCTTTGTCACATAGAGCTCCTCTTCTCCTTAAAAAAAGCTAAAGTGCCACCTTTTACCAAATCCTATTGCCCTCCCACCCCCAACAGTTTTGCCCTCATTTAGTTTGCATTTATTCTCTTATGAGAAACTACTCTGGTATCTTTGCCAAGAAAACTCCAAATGGGATTACAAAGAGTCAGACTGACTGGAAACAACTGAATAACAACAACTGAATATTAATTTGATCAATTCATAAAGGTCAAAATTAAGCTCATAGTGATGGTTGAAGATCAGTTGGTCAAAGGTACATGCAAAAAAGGCAGGTCATGTTAAATTTACTGTTATAAGATCTTTGTCTGGAGGTCTTTGAGCAAAAGCATTATGACTTGTCAATTATATTGTAGAGGGAGTTTTTTTTCAAACTGTGATGGACTAGATGGCCTCTGAAATCTTTTTCAACTTCAATAATCTATGATTCTGTGATTTTTCAGAGACATACTAGAACAAAACTCTATTTGAGTTCTTCTCTGGATGTTCTATACATACATATTTGAATGTCAAAAAAGGCAAAACTCAAAGTTAATTTTTTCTGTATAGTCTTTGATTGAAAGATAGAATATTATATTATATAATACTAATCACTTTGCCATTGACAGTTCCCCTATGAAACTTGGATGAATATTAAATACAGCTGGGGAAAGCTGCAAGAGATAAAAGTAAACATAGAAAACTGGGCTTGATTTCTTTATCCCTTGAGAAAGATAGTTGCCAATAGAATTCCAAACCTACGGCTTAATTTGGATGGATTGAACTTGTTATTGAGTATGTGATATGTATCCCTGTCTTTGGGTTTCTGTTTATTTAAAAGGAATTTTAGGAAGCATCAACATTTTCAAAAGTCTAATTATATATTTCATATAGTTCATAAGATTTTTGGTTATATTTGTTCAAAAACTTATTATGTCATGTCATGGACAATTGTGTTATATCATTAACAGTTTTGAATTTTAGTGTTCAATCAAAAAGAGTATAAATCATTAAAAAACAAAAACCTGACAAATGAGGTAGATTGAGTTTACCCTTAAAGACAAAGCTCAAAATCCTAAGGAGTAGGAGAAGTTGTAATGATCTTTTGGAAAAAAGTATTTGATGAAAGTTTGCAACAATTTGTAGAGATGGTAGAAAAGTTAAACTCTATTCTTAAAAGGGCAAAGATATAGGTTAAGTCCAAAAAACATATGTCTAGTATATATATATATGTTTGTATATATATATATATATATATAGATATATATCTATATATATATATATATATATACACATATATGTTTGTATATATATTTATATATGCATATATATGTATGTGTATGTATATATTAACATAATGCTGTTCTAAGCATCATATGACAACAAATCATGAAACATGGCAATATTCAAAGAATTAAAAATGAGAATCATCCCAAAACAGAGCAGTATAGAGTGGTAGGCGATAAATACATTTTAAAAAAGGAATAGTGGAAGAAAAAGAATTAATCAAAGAAATATATGAGCAGAAAGATAGGCAATTTACATGATAGAGGGTCTGTAAGATCCACTGGGTTTTTGTTATGTCAAGTGAAAGCAAAGAAAACATCTCACTCTTTGCCCACCCACCCCTAGCACTTTGGGTAAACTCCCTCTTGAAAACTTATGGGAGAATGTAGATAGGAGTGGTATGAGTTGAGTAGAACTGGGTGGGTTAAATTTTATGTAACTGGAATTATTATCCACATCATTAAAATCAGAAATTTATTAGAAAGTTTTGAGGACTATATGTAATGCATGACACTATATTTGGGGGAGATATAGGGTTTAAGCTATAGTCATTACCTTCATGAAATTTATAGTCTAATATGGAAATAAGACAAATGTGTGCAATGGAAAGATGGCTAGATAAACACATTACTCAACTTTCTAACATACTTATGTTTGAATTCTGGCTCTGAGACTTATTAGATATAGAACCACAACCAGCCTCTGTTTCTTCATCTGCAAAGAAGTAAAAATTACTTGTACTGCCTACTTTACAGGATTGTTATAAGGAAAATGCTTTGCAAATTTGAAGTATTTTATCAGAGAAATATAAAAGAAAGTGCTTTGTGAGCTTTTAGTTGGAAGGGAGAGCATTACCAGCCAAGGTCAAGAAAGTCTTCATAGAAGTAGTCTAATAATTTGCCAACAGCATATCATACATGACAGAGGATAAAATAAAACAGGCTGGAAAGGTCAGGAAGCCCCAGGTGTGTGTGTGTGTGTGTGTGTGTGTGTGTGTGTGTGTGTGTGTGTGTGTGCATGTGCAATATTCCTTGACAGCAGATATAATCACTTTTTTCTTTGTATTGCCCAAGAGGAAGCTAGGGGGTATAAATATAGCTTTACTCATTTACTAGCTGTGTGACCCTGGGCAAATAATTTTACCCTGTGTGCCTCAGTTTCCTTATATGTAAAATCAGCTGGAGAAGGAAATGGGAAACTACTCCAGTATCTTTACCAAGAAAACTCCAAAATGGGGTCATGAAGAGTGAAATGTGATTGAAATGACTGAACAACCACAAAAATTCCCCACATCTAATACAGTGTTTGGAATATAGTAGGTGCTAAATAAATGCTAGTTGACTGAAAAATAGGTAGAGATCATTGTAAAGAGGTTAGAGCTAAAGTCAAGATTTTTGGTTCTCCCTAATCTTGCTGTTCCTCCAGGTCATGAGTCACATATTCAATCCAGGAACTCTTGACACTTCTCCAGAAGGCCTAGATTCAGGCATTTCTGTCTCCCCTGTGTTTATCTCCTCTCTACAAAAGCTTTTGGCAAAGGACCATATGAAATCAGCCATCAAGCTCAAGAGCATAAGATAGTCAACCTGTTTTTCAGACATTTTGACTTAATTACATATTTTCGATCAGGTTTCAGTTGATGCACAAGTACCCAATAGATATCCTCAGTCCTCTCACTTAGGTTCCCCTAGGAATATTTATACTCTCCAAGATGAAATATTGTCAAATACTCAAAGGATGGCTAGTCTCTTTCCCCATGTAACCTCATTAAAGTTGGATACACTGCCCTGCTCAACCCTTTATATCTCTGTAAATGACAGGTTATTCTGTTCTAAAGATTTTCCATTTCTTTAGAGTGCATGCAGTTTCTTTTTTATGATATTCTAAGGATGCTTTTAAATACTATTCTGTACATATTTTCCTTCTTGTTTTATCCATTAATTGTGAAGTGAAGCAAAAGATCATTTGCTTTAGCTGTTAAAAGGCATTATTTGGGCATCACCTGAAACTAAACTTTTCTTTTTAAATCAAAGCTAGCTCAGACTCCCTCTCCTCAAACCTACCTTATCTTTCTTATTAGTTTTTTTGGACTTCATTAATATATTCCTTTTCCTCATTTTCTCTAGTGATGTAGTGATGGAAGTTCAAACTATAAAACCATATTAGCGGGGCAGCTAAATGGCGCAGTGGATAGAGCACCAGCCTTTAATTCAGGAGGACCCGAGTTCAAATCTGGTCTCAGACACTTAACACTTCCTAGCTGTGTGACCCTGGGCAAGTCACTTAACCCCAGCCTCAGGGAGGAAAAACAAAACAAAACAAAACATATTAGGAAGTCCCTTTCCATAGAGCCTGCACTGCTATTCATTTAGGCCTTTTCACAAAAGGTATTCATCATGAATCCTGACTTATTCATCTTAATGTAATACCAGCCAAAGTACCTTGTAGAAAGAGCAGAGTTTGGGATGTTGTTAAAAGGCTTATGAAGTGTAACTTTGCATGTGGACTAGCTTAAACAAATATTTGTCAATTTAAACATCTGCAATTGAGAAGAAATTGTTTAATGAATTAGCCTATTATGCAGACAAAGCCAAATGACAAAGTTCATGTTCATAGGAGTAGAAGCAAATGATGGAATTAAAAAGCATTTCCTTTTCTGCCTGGGACTTTATTCCTGCCTTGCTTCCATCTTTCCAACTCAGGTAGGTTGGCTTTGAAATATTAAGAGCTCAAATTTAGTCTTATCCAGAAATAAATATATCAATATGTCAGGAGCCTATGATCTCATTGCTAAAAACTTGCTCCATCTATTTATTTATTCCTAGAGAGGTCCTTGAGGTGAACCTTGTTTAGAATTACATAACTAATTAGTATAAGAAGTGAAATTTGAAACTATATCTTTCTGACTTCGAATCTAGTATCCTATCCTATGCCTCTCTTAAAATAACTGCTATATAGTAGAAGGAAATAAGCATTTATTACATGTTAACCTCATATTAAACATTTTACAAATATTATCTCACTTGAGCCTTGCAATAACCTTGGGAGGTAGGTGCTATTATTATCCACAATTTTTTTTTTTAAATTTTTTATTTTATTTTATAATTATAACATTTTTCGACAGTACATATGCATGGGTAATTTTTTACAACATTATCCCTTGCACTTACTTCTATTCAGATTTTTTCCCTTCCTCCCCCAACCCCCTCCCCCAGATGGCAAGCAGTCTTATATATGTTAAATATATTACAGTATATTCTAGATACAATATATGTGTGTAGAACCGAATTTTTTGTTGCACAGGAAGAATTGGATTCAGAAGGTAAAAATAACAGTTTACACTCATTTCCCAGTGTTCCTTTTCTGGATGTAGCTGGTTCTGTCCATCATTAATCAATTGGAATTGGATTAGTTCTTCTCTATGTTGAAGAAATCCACTTCCATCAGCATACATCCTCGTACAGTATCATTGTTGAAGTGTATAATGATCTTCTGGTTCTGCTCGTTTCACTCAGCATCAGTTGATGTAAGTCTCTCCAAGCCTCTCTGTATTTCTCCTGTTGGTCATTTCTTATAGAACAATAATATTCCATAACATTCATATACCATAGTTTACCCAACCATTCTCCAATTGATGGACATCCATTCATCTTCCAGCTTCTAGCCACTATGAAAAGGGCTGCCACAAACATTTTGGCACATACAGGACCCTTTCCCTTCTCTAGTAGTTCCTTGGGGTATAAGCCCAGTAGTAGTATGGCTGGGTCAAAGGGTATGCACATTTTGATAACTTTTTGCGCATAATTCCAGATTGCTCTCCAGAATGGTTGGATTCTTTCACAACTCCACCAACAATGCATCAGTGTCCCAGTTTTCCCACAGCCCCTCCAACATTCATCGTTATTTGTTCCTGTCATCTTAGCCAATCTGACAGGTGTGTAATGATACCTCAGAGTTGTCTTAATTTGCATTTCTCTGATCAATAGTGATTTGGAACACTCTTTCATATGAGTGGAAATAGTTTTAATTTCATCATCTGAAAATTGTCTGTTCATATCCTTTGACCATTTATCAATTGGAGAATGGCTTGATTTCTTATAAATTAAAGTCAATTCTCTGTATATTTTGGAGATGAGGCCTTTATCAGAACCTTGAACTGTAAAAATGTTTTCCCAATTTGTTACTTCCCTTCTAATCTTGTTTGCATTAGTTTTGTTTGTGCAGAAACTTTTTAATTTGGTGTATTCAAAATGTTCTATTTTGTGATCAATAATGGTCTCTAGTTCTCCCTTGGACACAAACTCCTTCCTCCTCCACAAGTCTGAGAGGTAAACCATCCCATGTTCCTCCAATTTATTTATGATTTCGTTCTTTATGCCTAAATCTTGGACCCATTTTGATCTAATCTTAGTATGTGGTGTTAAATGTGGGTCCATGCCTAGTTTCTGCCATACTAATTTCCAGTTTTCCCAGCAGTTTTTGTCAAATAATGAATTCTTATCCCAAAATTTGGGATCTTTGGGTTTGTCAAAGATTAGATTGCTATTTTTATTCACTATCTTGTCCTGTGAACCTAACCTATGCCACTGATCAACTAGTCTATTTCTTAGCCAATACCAAATGGTTTTGGTGACTGTTGCTTTATAATATAGCTTTAAATCAGGTACACTTAGACCACCTTCCTCTGACTTTTTTTTCATTAGTTCCCTTGCAATTCTCGACCTTTTATTCTTCCATATGAATTTTGTTGTTATTTTTTCTAGGTCATTAAAATAGTTTCTTGGGAGTCTGATGGGTATAGCACTAAATAAATAGATTAGTTTGGGGAGTATTGTCATCTTTATTATATTCGCTCGGCCTATCCAAGAACATTGAATGTCTTTCCAATTATTTAAATCTGACTTTATTTTTGTGGCAAGTGTTTTGTAATTTTGCTCATATAATTCCTGACTCTCCTTTGGTAGATATATTCCCAAATATTTGATACTATCGACTGTTATTTTGAATGGAATTTCTCTTTGTATCTCTTGCTGTTGGATTGTGTTGGTAATGTATAAAAATCCTGAGGATTTATGTGGATTTATTTTGTATCCTGCGACTTTGCTAAAATTCTGAATTATTTCTAATAGCTTTTTAGCAGAGTCTTTGGGGTTCTCTAAGTATACCATCATGTCATCTGCGAAAAGTGACAATTTGATTTCTTCATTTCCTACTCTAATTCCTTGGATCTCTTTCTCGGCTCTTATTGCCAAGGCTAGAGTTTCTAGTACTATATTGAATAGTAATGGTGATAGTGGGCAACCTTGTTTCACTCCTGATCTTACAGGGAAAGGTTTTAGTTTATCACCATTACATATGATGTTTACTGTAGGTTTTAAATATATGCTCCTTATTATTTTAAGGAATAGTCCATTTATTCCTATACTCTCAAGCGTTTTTAGTAGGAATGGATGTTGGATTTTATCAAATGCCTTTTCTGCATCTATTGAGATGATCATATGGTTTTTATTAATTTGATTATTAATATGGTCAATTATACTAATAGTTTTCCTAATATTAAACCAGCCCTGCATTCCTGGTATAAATCCCACTTGGTCATAGTGTATTATCCTGGGGATGATTTTCTGAAGTCTATTTGCTAATATCTTATTTAAGATTTTAGCATCAATATTCATTAAGGAAATTAGTCTATAGTTTTATCCACAATTTATAGTTGAGGAAACTGAACCAGAAAAGGTACAATATTTTATATTTTATATTTTGCAATGCTCTCTATATTGTCTTTGGTTCTAAATTCTTCCCTAACCTATATATTTGACAAATAAATATTCTATACTTTAAAAATTTGCTTATGCTATCACCCTTTATGTGTAAATCTTGTATTCATTTTGATCTTATCTTGATATACAGTGTGAGATATTGATCGATAACCATTTCTGCTATACTGTTTTTGACCGTTTTCTGGCAATTTTTGTCAAATAATGGGTTTTTGTTGTAAAAGCTTAGATCTTTGGGTTTAATCACATATAAGATTACTATGGTCTTTTTGATAACATAGCTAATCTACTCCACTGTCTACAAATCCCTTTTCCCCCTATGTTCTCAAATATTTTAAACAGAATGGGTGTTGTATAACAGCAAAATTTTTTCTACCTTCATTGAGATAGTCATCTGATTTCTATTGGTTTTGTTATTAGTTATATAGTCTATTATGCTGATAGTTTTTTTTTATATTGAACCAGCCCTGTACTTCTGGCATAAATCACACCTGATCATAATGTATGACTCTTGTGATGTATTGCTGTAATCTCCTTACTAGTATTTTATTTAAAATTTTTGTATCAATATTCATTAAAAACATTGGTCTATAATTTTCTTTATCTGTTTTGGCTCTTCTTGATTTAGGTATCAACACCCCAATTGTGTCACAAAAGGAATTTCGTAGGACTCCTTCTTTGCCTATTTTTCCAAATAGTTTATATAGTACTGGGATTAATTGTTCTTTAAATGTTCTTTATTTTTTAAAAAGTGCACTAAATTTCTCTTTAAATATTAGAATTAATTTGTGAAGGGTCATAGATATAAACCAAGACCTTGGAGTTCTTTGAGTCACATCTCCTCATTTCACAGATGAATGAACTGAATCACAGGATTATAAAAAGAAGGGATGAATGGAACCAACTCTCAAACACACAGTTCATGAAATCAAGTCATTTCCTTGATATTGAAACTTAGTTTCTTATCCTCAATGAGGTTTCTTTCAGTGGATCCACAAGAATGTTATAGATATCCTCACTCTTCTCATTGAGGTTCCACTGAGAACTCTTATGTCATCCAAGAGGGGATACAGTCACAAACCCAAATGATGACCTATTCTTTATGCCTTGTAACTTCTTCAAGTTGGCCACACTCCCTTTTCAATATTCTTCATCTCTATAAATCCTGTATATCCCCATAAATGAGGATGGCCAGTCCTTTTATTTTATTTTTATTTAAATATTTCTAAAAGGACTAAAATATCTAAAATATCTGGTACAATAACAGTTGCTTCTCAAATTTGTCCATATGCATAGCCATGATGTGCATGCATGTAAATGTAGAAATATTGAGAATTAACTGTACTTTTATAAACAAGTTTGCTAAGATGTAGTTTGATTATATCCACAGCTTCCTCTCTTCTACTTGTTTAGAAATCCTGTCAAAAGAGTTAGAAAAGTAGCCTCAAAAACACTATTTTTGTTGAAGCCTTTTTGAATCTTTGTAATGAGTCATTTTCAACATTTCCACCAACCATCTCCTTAATTATATGTACTTGAATCCTCCCAACAAGTGATGTCGAATTTATTTGTCTGTATTTACAGATTCTGTTCTCTTCCCTTTTTTGAAAACAGGAATAGCAGTTGACTTTTCCAATCTTATACCTCTCCCTTTATCCACAGTCTTTTTAAACATCGCTGACAGCAATTTAGTGATTACATCTATGATTTCTTTCAGTAGCCACACATGTAATTAATCTAAACCAGGTGACTTGAATTCAGCAAGAAGGTTAGGTGCTTTCTAGTTTACCTCCTACTCATATTCCATATCAACTTTTTATTAATCATTTTTGGTTTTTTGCTTCCAGTACAAGAGTTATCTCCTTGATAAAAGAAAAAAAAAGAAATAAGATGAGAATGGAATATCTGTCTTCTCTATGTTTTCAATTATTATTACATCTAATCCATGCAAATGTCTAATCCTTCCTTCCATTCTCATTTTTCCTAATAGAATTAAAACTAACTTTTTGTCATCTTCAGCTTCCTTTACCAGCCTATTTTTGGCATTGTTTTTATAAGATGGTGTCACACTCATATTTATCCTTGGTTACTTGGCTTTCTTTTTATCTTCTGTATATTTGTTTCTCTTTCAAAAAGTTGAGTTGATTACTGAATAATATATACATCTGCACAAAGAATCAATATTTTCCCTTTCAATTTTATATGTCCACATTGAAAATCTTTGCTTTAATCCATTTTATAACTGTTTTTACCAAAATCCTTTATGTGTTTCCAATTAAGCCCATAATTCTGGTCTTGATACCATCACTTCCCATCAGGGCTTCCATAGTTTTCACCCCAGCAATGTCCCTATCTTTGAGAATCAGATCTATAACGGAATTTTCTTTCTCTTTTCTTGTTCCAATAGATGAGTAAGTCAAGAAGTTTAGATTCTCTGTTTTTGACAGAAAGAAAGCTCCAACAGTTTGCTGAAAAACTGAAACCATGTAACATTATCATATTATATCTGGGCCAGGATTGTTATTTGCTTCACATTTCTTTTCCCTGTCCAGGGAATGTGGAGTATACTCCAGTGACAAATCCAATTATTCCCCTCCATTTACCTTCACCCAAATACTTTTTATAATGCTTATTATGTCTGATTTCTTGATTTTCTCATAAGTATACTTTCTCTTTGTTTTTTGACACAATTTTTATTTGTATACAAAAAAAGCAAATATACATTTAACTCTTATTTAGTTGAAAGTTATTTTATTTTTGCCCTTTCCAGCATTGCAAAATGAGCCTCTGATTTCTTTGAACCCAAGATATTTACATTGCCAATGATGACATGAAAGATTTCATATCTATCATTATAAGTGAACTCCTTGTTTTGTCATGCCTTTGTGAATCAGTTTAAGCTGTCAGCTAGTAGTCTGATGATTTAAGGAGCAGTAAGTAAGGTGGTACAGTGGATAGAGAGCCAGGCCTGGAGTCAGGAAGGTTTATCTTACTGAGTTCAAATCTGGTCTGACACTTATTAGTTCTATGACTCTGGGGAAGTCACTAAACTCTGTTTGCCTCAGTTTCCTCATCTGTAAAGTGGCTGCAGTTGGAAAGAATCCTATCATCCCAGTGTCTCTGCCAAGAAAACCCCAAATGAGGTCACAGAGAACTGAATGACTGGAAAGAAGCAAAATAGATAACATGGTATTAAGCCCAAGTGAACTGGTTAATTGCCATAGGCCTTTTCAATTATTTAGAAATGCTAGATTCTTGACTATGCATTCTAATGAATCTAGGCTATTTGACAAAATGAGTGTGGTGTCTTTTGAAGTCAGTATCTTAATCAATGCCAAAGTTCTTATACCATTTCTCAAAGGAAGGATTAACCGTTAACTTTCCTGGCTTCCTGCTTCTTTATAACAGCTAGGTTCCTTTTGGACTTTTCTCTTTTGACATCTTAGCTAGCTGGATGCAAACATAGCAGAAGAGACTTTAGTTTACTTTTTTTTCATTGAGATTACACAGTGGATAGAATGCTCATTACCTAGGTGACCTTGGAACTGTCATTTACCTTCTCTGAATCTCATTTTCCTCATCTACAAAATAGCAGAATTAGACTAGTTAACTTCTAAGGTTCTTCCATTTCTAAGTCTGTGCTCTTGTGATTCTATGGATTATCTCATAATATTGAGTAAGGTTGGAATAGGGAAATTAGAAGAAATAACAAGACTTTAAGATTCTTAGGCAGCTTAAAAGAAGCTTGCTTAAAAGAGATTTTCAAATGGGAATCTCTTGTTCTAGAACACTCCAAAAGTGGCTTCCCAGAGACTGCTTAAAGATACTCAGGTGCAATAATGAATCTCCCAACATGTAACTTTTCCAATTTTGAATGTTCTGTTACAACTTCTGATCATTGCTTCTGGTTCTGGCCAAATACAGCCAGCTGATTTCCACCTCAACCACAAATATTCTCTTCCAGAGCAGAGAGATATACATGATTAAAAAAATTTCTGTCTTCTTGGCACTTATAGTTAAACAAAATGAGCATCAATGAAATAGATAAGAATATGTGGGAAATAAACTAATATAAGACAGTAAATAGCTGAAGAATTCTTTAAAATAACTGAGTGGAATAAAAACAAACAGAACCCAACCACACATTTCCTCATACATAAAAACTGACAGATGTTGTCCAGATGAGTTGTTTAAGATGGAGTGAAAGATTTTTTAACATTTAACTAAAAGATGATCTGGCAATAAGAATGATAAAAGAATGAAAAATCATTTACTAAAACCTTACAGTGTGCCAGACTCTGCTAAGTACAGAAAAGAGATGCATTGCCCTCAAGGAAGTTATATTCTAATGGAGGAAGCCAATACATAGAGGAAAGAAAAAACTGGGAAGGGAGTTTGGGGAAAGCAAAATATTAGTTAGGGAAAAAATTGAATTGAATGGATGACCAGATGGGATGTGACATTGAGGCAGGATATATCTGAAACCAATCAGTAGAGATAGTGGGTAAAAAAGCAATTTTGCACACACTCAATCACCAATTCAGCAGAGTGTGCCCTAGAGTAGAAACTCCAGATACCCGAATATACTTCCTTGAGGTTAGAGACATGGTTCCAGTTTTGGCAGGACTAAATAACAATTTAGTGATTTTCCAATTTTATTCAACTCTTCATGATGCCATTTGTGGTTTTCTTGGTAGAAATACTAGAGTGAATTATCATTTTCTTCTCCAGTTCATTTAACAGATGAGAAAACTGAGCCAAATAGGGCATCACATAGCTACTAAATGTTTGAGGCCAGATTTAAATTTGGGGAAATGAGTCTTCTTAGCTGTAGTGACATAGCATAGCATACTGGCCACATTCCTAAATAATATAAGAATGAAAGGGATTATAACTATGTTGAGTGCCAGAATTGGTACCCAAAAAGATATAGAACAATGGGCTAGATCTGGATCAGTTCTGCTACTTTTAGCCTTTGTGACTTTGAATAAACCATTGAAATTTCCTGGGTTCCTTTGTCTATAAAATTTGAAGGCTAGACTAGATCATCTCTAGCTCAGAATCCTATGAACCAATGAGATGAAAATTAGTAAAGATACATACATGGATGTGCTTGACTACCTGGTTTAACAAACAGTCTCCAAAACAACAACAACAACAAAAATACCCACAATATGCTTTTAAGTTTAATATGAACTATTGACATTTTCTTTATTGCTTAATTGTAGACGATCAATAAAACAAGAAATCAAACCCTGATTTGTAATGTTTGCTGATTTCTGAGATATAAAGGCTCCTTATTCAAAATTTTAAAATTGCTAATTGTTAAATGCTGAGATAGTATGAGCCAGCTCCAACAGATTACTGAATCACTGGATCAAAACCTATAGTTAGATATACATATATATATATATATATTTTTTAAATCAGTGACATTAGTATATTATGTGTCTGAAATATACTTGGAGAGCTAAGTGAACTGAAAATTTAAAAAGAATCAATAATTTTAGTGCAACAACCAAAAAGTTAACTAGACTTTTGACCCAATAAATAAAAACATAATGTCTAGAATAGAAAAGAAGGAAGTATTTATTAAGTTCTGTTCCCAGCACTGTGCTAAGTGTTTTATAAATATTTTATGTAATCTGCACTTGGGAGATAAGTACTATTAATAATTTTTTAATAGTTGGAGAAACAGAGATTAAGTGACTTGCCCAAATCACACAGCTAATAAGTATTTGAGGATATATTTGAACTCAAGTCTTCTTGACCTGGACCCAGCCCTCTAACTGTACCATTCTGCTTCCCCTACAGTAATAGATAGTGATTACAGTATACTATATTTTGATCAGATCACACCTAGAGATGTTTCTTCAGATAGGCATATATAATAGAAAACATATTAATAAGTATTTCCAAAGGAGAATGAACAGGATAGTGAGTGGTTTCAAAACATTTGGAATTGATTGAAGGAATTAGGGTTTGACTAGGAAATTTTGTAAACTCCATGACTTTAGAGAAGATGAAGAAAGCAGGAAAGAATAAGCATTTATATATCTCCTACTGAAGAAGGGACTCTGAAACTCTAAAACTTCTTGAAGGAAAAAAAATCTCCTTCAACTCTGCTTCAGTGAGAAGACTACCCCAAGGAATCAGATAAAGTGGTTTATCTAGGTAGGGTTGGTTCAGTCCTGAGCTAAAAGAATTCCAAATCTATTCAATTAAAGATCTTCTATTCAATTCAACTCCACCCACCAGCTTCATTAGGAGGGGGAGCTGGCCTCTCTTGCAGCCAAAGACCTCCTTATAAAAATGGCGATTAAAAATTAATTTCTTTGCAGAGGTTCTAGACATGCATCTGCCCACTGGAATAATATTCTTTTCCAGTGCTATCCTCTCTTTATCCTCACCTATTTCCCTAACAAGACTTTTTGCCTCTCTGTCGTCAGGTTTTCTAACCTTATTTCTCAATGCCTATAATAAGCTTCTTTTATCAATTTAGTTTTTCAGGTTTGTAAATTTCTTTACAAAGAATCTCTGCACCACCAGAAGGGAATTCCCAAAACTCCCTATTCTTGCGCTGAATCCCAAGGGGGTATAAGTTCATTTGGTTCCCCATTTGGGAACCCCAAAACATAAACCTTATCACTACTAATGATGAGAATTAGATAAGGAGTACCTAAATGAAATTAAGGTTAATTGAAGTCTAGTAGCAGGTTAGGGGTACAGGGAATCAAATAGAGCTCCTCGGCAACCCCTTTGGATTCAGCACAAGGATACAGAGTTAAATGAGGTCTAGTAGCAGTGCAAGATTCCTCTGTAAAGGAACTTACAAACTGGAAAGCTTAGATTGATAAAAGAGGTTTATTTTGGGTTTTGGAAGTAAGGTTAAAGGGCTGGCACCGGTGGGCAGAAACCCCTGACATGGCCGGCTCAAGGATGCCCTTTTATAACAGGGGGCTTTTGGTAATCTTGAAGGGGCTTGTGGGTGATATCCCAGGTTGGCTCCTGGCTGGGTTTCAGTCAAGGTTAGAATTTGAATAGAATTCAATGGGTTTTTAGATAAGGAACTGTTTGTGCTTGGGGTGGGATTGGGAAACCTGAGCAGAACATTAGAATGGAGGCTGGGACAGCCCAAGTTAGCTCAGATCCAATGAGGGCTGGGAGAGCCCGGATATCTCCCATTGGAATTCATGGGGGTTGGGAATCAGAAAGGGATCTTAACTCACATCACTATGTTCCAGGTAATATGCCAAGTACTTACAATATCTTTGCACTGTAGATGTTATTTTTTATCATCCTTTTTCTATAGTTGAGGAAACTAAGGCACATAGAAGTAAAATAACTTGCCCACTATTATAGAGCTAGTAAGTGTCTGAGGCAGGATTTGTACTGAGATCTTAGCACACTTAGCACTCTGTCTATTGTAACCCCTAACTACCCATTTTTATGTCCTTTGTATTTGAGACCTTAGTGCCTACCATGGTGACTGGCATATTAATCAGTTTGTTGATTAGTTGATGGATTGATTATATGCAAAACAGAAAGATATGAGTTTGAATTTGACTTCACTTAACCCAATTGTGTGACTTTGGGCAAGTATTTTAACCTCTCACAGCCTCATTTTTCTCATCTGAAACAAACTGTTCATAATAATCATTCCTACCTTGTAGATTTTTGTGAGGATCAAATGAGTTGATATATGCAAAGTGCTTTTCAAACCATACAATTGTATATAAAGATTAGATATTATCTAAATTATTATGTAGATATTATACATCCCTGTTTTCATATTTAACTATAATGAATAAAATGGTATTAATGATGACAATAGCTCATATTCATGCTTCTATGTAATCATTGAATGTATCCATGATGGTTGAAAAAATATTTTTGTAGCTCTGACTTTTGTTAAGAAATAACAAATTCGTATCAAAACATGGAAGTATATTTAAACCAGCCAGGAAAAATGTTGACTTCACTGAGGATTTAACAATGTATAAATTCACTGTGTGGTTCACATTTTGAAATTAAAGCATGTAGTAACTATAGGTAAGAGTAAGAAGCTCTTACTACATAAAGTCACTGTGCTAAATGTCAGAGATACAAACACAAAAAGAATCAGGCCCCTCCCTCAAGGAACTTACATTCTCTCTGGAGGATGCATTTAAATAAATAAGTAAATACACACCCTCTGTCACTATTTCTCTTTCTTTGTCTTTGACTCTGTTTCTGTCTGTGTGTCTGTCTCTCTACACATCCATATACATATGTATAAGCATATTGTACATATATATTACATAAAAATATATAAATATTATATACATGCATGCACACTTACATATATATATGTGTGTGTGTGTGTGTGTGTGTGTGTGTGTGTGTGTGTGTGTGTCCCTCTTTTCAAGGACCAAATATACTACATCAACTCTAAGGGTTCCAGGAAAGTAGTCTAAGGGAATGAGAATGTCTTTTTTCTATTACCATTATCACAGGCTTCTATCAGCTATATTCCTCCCTGTTCTTAAGAGCCAAATAGCCAGACTATAAGTCTCATTTAACCACTTAAAATTTGTTTGCTTTTAAAAAGGAATATTTACTTCAATTATTGTAATTGAATTACACAAACATGCAAATATTTACTCCAGTATTTCTAGTACTGTCTTATAATGCCTTAAACACTTCAGTATCAGGAAAGAAAAGGTCAAATATTAGTTCATTTCTTATATATCTTGGATTCACCAAGTTCATGTCTAAAGATGATTTTGCCACTGGATGAGTAATCATTAAATTAACACCATAAAAATAGCTGATATTTCTAAGGCACTTACTATATACCAGATATTATGCTACCTAAGTTCTTTACAATTATTATTTTGATTGATCTTATACATAGGGTCACACATCTAGTATATGTCTGAAACCAGATTTGGATTCACACTTTCAAGCTTCCTTTCTTAAGGTCTTGAAATCCATCCATCGGTTCACAGAATTGTCACTCTTGTCAGCCTCCTAAAGATCACTTGTGAAAGAAAAAATGGCAAAGTATTTTCCTCAAAGTCTGTTAATGAATTCAGTGAGTAAAAGAAGGACCAGGCTCTCCCAGATGCAAATGAAGCAACAAAGAAATAACTAAAGCCTTTCTGAATACCTTCAAAGCTTCCTCTCTGCCTTCCCTACCAAAGCACTTGAGCTGTGCTTGGAAGAAAATAAGGTTTTCTACCATTCTCCAATTGATAAATGGTCAAGGGATATGAACAGACAATTCTCAGATGATGAAATTGAAATTATTTCCACTCATATGAAAGAGTGTTCCAAATCACTACTGATCAGAGAAATGCAAATTAAGACAACTCCGAGATACTACTATACACCTGTCAGATTGGCTTAGATGACAGGAACAAATAATGATGAATGTTGGAGGGGATGTGGGAAAACTGGGACACTGATACATTGTTGGTGGAGTTGTGAAAGAATCCAGCCATTCTGGAGAGCAATTTGGAACTATGCCCAAAAAGTTGTCAAACTGTGCATACCCTTTGACCCAGCATTGCTGTTATTGGGATTATATCCCAAAGAAATACTAATGAGTGGAAAGGGACCTGTATATGCCAAAATGTTTGTGGCAGCTCTTTTTGTTGTAGCTAGAAACTGGAAGTTGAATGGATGCCCATCAATTGGAGAATGGTTGGGTAAATTGTGGTATATGAAGGTTATGGAATATTATTGCTCTGTAAGAAATGACCAGCAGGAGGAATACAGAGAGGCTTGGAGCGACTTACATCAACTGATGCTGCGTGAAATGAGCAGAACCAGAAGATCACTATACACTTCAACAACAATACTGTATGAGGATGTATTCTGATGGAAGTGGAAATCTTCAACATAAAGAAAATCCAACTCACTTCCAGTTGATCAATGATGGACAGAAATAACTATACCCAGAGAAGGAACACTGGGAAGCGAATGTAAATTGTTAGCACTACTGTCTATGTACCCAGGTTACTTATACCTTTGGAAGCTAATAATTAATGTGCAATAAGAAAATGGTATTTACACACATATATTGTATCTAGGTTATATTGTAACACATGTAAAATGTATGGAATTACCTGCCATCGGGGGGAGGGAGTGGAGGGAGGGAGGGGATAATTTGGAAAAATGAATAAAAAAAATTAAAAAAAAAAAGAAAAAAGAAAATAAGGTTTTCTGCCAGACAGAAATGGAGAAAGAATACATTTCTCATCTGGGTGACCACTATCATTTTCATAAACTGAACATGAAGACATTCATCTCAGCTTCATAAATAGAATTTGGTCTGCTAGAATCTCTAACATGGTAGTTCATCAAGATCTTGATGACAAAAAGAAAAATTATTCTGAGATCTCAGAAGCAGGAGGTCAGGTTTACTCTTTAATCTTAAAATCTGGTCTTCCCACTCCCTTTCTCCATCTCCCATAGTTTGGTTTATGGAAACTCTTCCACCTACATCTGCAGCATAACAACATGGGATTTAGAGCTGGAAGAAACTTTAGAAGATCATATAGTTCAGAGCTTCTTAAACTTTTTCCATTCATGCCCCCTTTTCACCATCTCATATATACATATATATATATATATAATAGGTATATAAATCAAACATTTACTAATAATAAATCATAAGAAAATTTATTTTAAAACAATTTTTGATATACATATAATTTTACCATTTATTAGAGATGAAAGCAAATTTGCATATTAACAGGATGAATGTATTTATTTTTACACAAAGAATTAAATCTTGGTGCAATATTTGATGCTTTTTACTGCTGCCAAATTTTTTGTGACCCTCTCATTCAGTTATGTGACCCTAAAGTTTAAGAAGCTTTGATCTATTCCAGCCCCTGGCATGTAGACACTTATTATATGTATAACACTAAGTAAGGAACTTAACCCTGATTGCCTCAGTTTTATTATCTGTAAAATAAGCCAGAGAAGGAAGTATCTGCAAAGGAAATCCTAAAAGGGGCCACAAAACTGAAATTACACAAGTCCAATCCCCAGGACCTCTCCCCCCTTTTTTTTACAGATGAGAAAAAGAGGGCCATTTTACAGAGGGACATAAGTGACTTGGCCAAGGCATTTATTAAATGTCTACTGTATACCAATAATATGTAATAATAAATATATGTATATATTTAATATAATACATTAATAGAAATAATAAGGTAGTAAGCAAGCAAGCAAGCTGAAATCCAAACCTAAGTCTTTTACATGTAAATACAGGCCCTTTCCACTATACCATGGCTTTCTCTATAATTAGGTAAAGAGTAAGGGAGAGGTCCCTGATTGTATTTTAATGAGGAAACTGTGTCATTAGGAAATAAGCCAACTAGTAAAGAGCAATTTATGACTCCTAAGTAAGCAAGAAAGTACCCAGTAGGGATGTAAAAATGTTATCTCCTGACATGATATGTGGTTTATACAAGAGCTCCATTTGCCATGGATGACAGCTTGCCTTGTCCTTCCTCTCTTAAAAAGCATTTAAATGCTTTTAGAATTTTGTCAGGTAACCTTTTCACAGAAACTTACACCTACTATGTCACATAGAGTAATATATACAAGTCAAGTTAAGCTACTGTATAATTTCTAGGCCTACAGGCTTGTTTGATTTCTTGTTGCTTCATCTCTGAGCTGGCAATCTGGATATCTTCTTTCTTTAAAAAACTAATTAAATCTTCTTTGCAGACACCCTTTTATTTATTGATTCCATGTGTGCAGAGGAGTATAATTGAGAAAGTTAACTGGTTCAAAGAAAACTTTATGAACAGCTGGGACTTCCAACCTGTAGCCAAATTATGGCCAATTAACAAGCATGTATTAAGCATATTATTATGATTACGATTATGCTAAGCCATGGGGAATCAAAGAACGTAAAGAACACTTTACTTGAGCTCAAGGAACTCACATTCTAACAGAATGGGAAAGAAGAAGGTTTTATTAAATGTCTACTATACCTAGGGCAAACTACTTAATGGTTTGCCTCAGTTTTCTTATCTGTAAAATGAGTTGGAGAAGGAAATAGCACACTACCTCAGTATCTTTGCCAATATAATGAGGTCATGAAGATAATATCAAAAAAAAAAAAAAGACTCAACAACAACTAGGTATTATACAAGAGCTTTATACATATTATTTTATTTGATTTTCATGACACCCTTGGAAAGTAAGGGCTATTATAATTAATCTCTCCTTTCTAGTCAAGGAAGCTAAGGTAGTCAGAAAGTTATTTGCCTAAAGTTACACAGCTAATAAGTGTCATTCTGATAGGAGAGGCAATATGTGGATAACTATGTAAAATGTAGATACAAAAAAGTAGATACAACATTATTTCAAGAGAATAAATTAGCAGATTGTGCTAGTTGGATGTTCAGTTGTATAAATGATAAATGGCAAAATAAATTTCAATGCAATGGGATATTTGTTGTATAAGAAACAGCAAACATGAAGAATTGAGAGAAATAGTGATAGATTTGTATAAACTGATACAGAAGGGACAAAACAGAACCAGGAGAGTAACATTCTCAACTACTAGAATAATTAAGTGAATACAAGTCTAAAAAACAGTCAAATTCAGATTAACTATAATGATCAGTCTTGGTCCTTGAAGATAAACATATTTCACTAGAGAGGACACAGATGTGGAATGGAGTTTATAGTAATAGGCAAAATCAATTTAACAATCACTTCTATTTAACTTTGTTACAAAAAGGATTCAGTGGAGGAGGGTGTATATTGGGAAATAATTAATGTGAAAGGCAATGATAAAAATGTAAAAGAATAAAAATATTGAAAAATGTGTTCCTCACCTCCTATGTTCGATGGATAGGGAGGATCTATTAAAAGAATCTATTAAAGGAAATCTCCCCCTAACCTCAGCCAAGAACTCAATAACTCAATAATAATGGTAATCCCCCTTCTGCTGCAAATACAATCAACCCAAAGATTAATCAATCCATGACAAACTGAAGACATCATCTTCTTCCCCCCCATTTAAACATTTTTGGGAATTGAAAGAAGAGGGAGTTAGGCAGAGGAGAGACATATCATCCATTGCTTCTCTAGACAGAATATGAAATGGATAATTTTATATTCTGTGATGATCACTCTATGCAAATTTTACTTTAAACAATAGATGGCCACTTTTTTTTTTTTAGTTCTTGTATAGTCCCTAAACTTCAGAATAAGAGTTCTTAATCTGGGTTCATGGATTCTTTGGATAGATTTCAGGTCATCCCTGATCTTTGATGAGGACATCTACATTTTCATTAATTTTTGGTTTCCTTTGTGATTGATTTTATTTATTTAAAAACCATGATTTTGAGAAGGGGTCCATAGACTTTTTCAGAGATCCAGAGGGATCTATGACACAAAAAGGTTAAGAACCCTTTCCTTAGAGGCACACTAGCATATTAGTGTAGGTCATTCCTATTCTGGGAGTTCTGTACATTATGAAATAAGACATTTGTTAATTCCTGTATTGGCTCTAAAATGGCATAATTTCCCTCTGGGAGCCTGGGTGATCAACTTCAGAATTGTATAACCTAAAAAAGCCATCGAGTTTAATGAAGCATGATGGTCTCAGAATAACAAATGTATAAAATAAAATATTTTAGATTATATAGTAAGCTAATTATGTTAAAATATAGTAATCACAATATTTTAAAAATAAGTTCATGGGCCCAAGTTGAAGAACTCGTGCCCTAGTGAACCTATAGGAACAAATTTCATTTTTATCACCATAGATAAGATAAAGTTTGAAGGAGAACTTGCATTCAAATCTTTCTATGCTCTATCCACTCTTCTCCCAATGGCTCTTAACAGAGGATCTACCCAAAATGAGGATCTCATACCAGATGGCTTTCAATGTTTCTTTCGACTCTAAATCTATGATGTCTGGTGGACCCCTTCTCAGAATTATGTTTTAAAATAATTGAAATAAATACTAAATTTTATTTAAAGTTTAGTTAATGAGATGAAATATTCTCCTTCCAAATTCACATACCTGATTTTAGAAGCTTTGATGTAGTTAAATGTCCTTTTTACAGCTGGGGAAGTTGAGGCCTCCCAAAGGTTAAAAAAGAAGATGATTCAGTGACAAGGACAAACCTCTTGATTCCCTATTTAGTGCTCTTTCCATAAAAATCCTCAATTTATTCATCTTTTGCATTTAACACTTGTTGACCATGAAAATTAAGCCTTTCTACTCCAAGAGGTCTTCTTGCCAGCAAAGCAAGGTTGTTAGAAATAAACAAGCTTTTGGATTGTATCCACATTAACTGAATGAATGACTGTCAAATATGGACCCTGTAACCTTTCTCTAGCTGCCATGACATTATAGAAACTATTTTATTATAAACAGCTAGGAAAATGCAGTAAGGCTGAATTTGAGTGCTGCTCCTGAAATCAAAAAGATCTGAATTCAAATTTTGCCCCAAATACTTACTAACTATATGATTCTCTCAGAAAGCTATTTGAGTTCCCTTAGACTTAGTTTTCTTATTTGTAAAATGGGACTATATCACAGGGTTGTGCAATATTAAATGAGATAACATATAAAAAGCACTTTGAAATTTTAAAGATATATATAAATGTTAGCTATTAGTATTGTGATTACCTCTGTTTCAGAGGACTTGGCAATGCTAAGATTCTCTTGAAATACTCCATTCATCCTTATGTTCTTCTCAGACCTTTATACTATCTTGACCAGAAACAGGTCAAGGTCATGGGATACCCACAGAAATAAGGAAAAAATGAATATGAAATAACTGGAAAGATTAATACGATTACATGGCATTTCCCATTGTTTATTTCATGTTTAATAAACATGTAGAGCTGAAGTGATATGAAGTGAAATATTTATCTCTGAGATCCTGTTACTAATGACTTGAAATAAAAAAACCTTATAATCTGAGAGCTGGAAAAGACATGATAGTTTTGTTTTGTTTATCTCAATCTCAGCTTTCTAATCTGTTCTTCCAAACATGGGATAGATCCTTGTCTAGTAATTACCCAGCATTTTCATAATTTATACTTCTACGCAAACTCTATTATACTATTATCATCCTATCTGGTCTGTAACTGAAGAAGGAAACTAACAGTTGTTCTCAGCTATTCAAAACTTTGTAACAAGGTAGAACTAAGTTCTTTTCTGAGTAAGTTAGAGCACCCCAAGTTTCTGTTTAGAATTTGAAGCTCAGTTTGAACCATCCTTATCTTTCTAGTCCCTTTCCTAATCTTTCTAGTCCCCCTTTTTACTTTTCTAACCCTCTCCTTATCTTTCTAGTCATCCTTTTTACTTTTCTAGTCCCCTTACATTTCTAGTTCTCTTTCTTACCTTTCTACTTCCCTTCATTACCTCTCTGGTTCCCTTCTTACCTGTATTGTCCTTTTAAACATTAAGTATGGACCTAGTATGGACCCTTTATGGCAGCCTAGTTGTTCCTCCTATATGTCCAAGTTCTGTGTCTTTTTGATAAATTACTTCCATTTCTTGAAGGTTCTCCCTCCTTATCTTCATCTCTTGGAGTCCCTAGTTTTCTTCAAGATAACTCAAACATCACCTTCTGCCAAAGCCCTTTTTGAAATCTGGAACTCTTAGATTCCTTTCATTTCTACTTTTCCCCTTATGTGTCTTGAAATTCAAGATCCTTCAGAGGAATATTGTTATTATTTTTCTATGTACCTAAAGTAATGTTGGTAGTTTTATTGGTAGAGGTTTAAGTTTAGATTCCATGTCACTACTGGCTAAAGAGCTTGTTGATTTTTGACTATTTTTGATATATTCTAATCTCTATATCTTTTCTGATTTTTGCCAGCTCATTCATTAGTTTTTACATAATCAACAGTAAGAGCTAATAGGGAAGCAGGTGGTTTTTTTCTGAATTAAAAAAAAAACACTATATTTTTAATCTATAAGTATTTGGGAGGACAGAGAGTTATAAATCTAACCTAAGTGTTCTATCAAAGATAGGTGAAAGAATCAACCATCCAGTTCTGATCCTTTTCCTATTTCCTTTAAGGTGGAATTAATCTTTTATTGAAAGAGATATTTATCCATTGCTGCCTACAAGCAATGTTTATATAATAAGACAATTCACGTAGATGTACACATCTTATGTAAGAACACATATTTTACATTGAAAAGGTCCCTGACTTATTTCAACTACATATGATTTTGGCTTAGGAATTTAAATAGACATCATCTAATCATATTAAAGAAATTATTTTTATCCATATACTTTTAAAATTAAGAATGTTTATACATTTATTGATATAGTCATGTAATTTTGATTGTTTTATTATTAATATTAATCTGCCCATCTTAATTCTTTTTACTAGATTGGATCCTACTAATTTTTATTATTTTGAGTGGATATATAAGATAAATTAAATATGTCCTAAACATGATGACTTTCCTTTACCAGTAAACATTTGTATAATTTAAGAGAAAGAATATTAGATATTATGTTAATGTGAGAATTTAGGGAATTATAAATCCTTGAATTATGTACTTTCTTAGCAAAATATTTAGAATATTTCTCAATCTGTCAAGAGCCTCTTTTTAGATATGACATCAGTTAATCCCCAAACCATACTTTGAATTAGATATAGTGAACCCCATTTTAACAAAACAGGAGATCAAATACTGAGAATCTTGTCATACAGCTAAGATCACCTTAAATTAAAGCCATATTCCTAGAATTTGTAACAAGTTGAAAAGCTTCTTCTTGTATTTCTTTCCTTATGGATTTTGTTTTATTTGACAGATACTGTAAAAAAAATGGACACTATTTTTTAATAATCTAGAAGTTTCCTTCAAAGTTCTCCTGTGATAGCTATTTCTAAGAAGGTAAGACTCATGTTGGATTTGAGCTTACTGCATCTGCTAATTCTCACCTTCAAATAGAAAATGACAGAAAAAAAAGAAGTAAATAATGTGTCTTCTTACGCTGAAGAGCCAAAAAGAAAATGAAAACAAGATGAACAAATGCTATGGTAATATTAAAATCTTGAAACATGCAATTAACCACCTTTAATTATAGCAAAGCCAAAATCATTACTCAGACATCATATCCCTTTAAAGTCAAAGAAAAGTACCAAAGTGAAAATTAAGGACTCAAAGAGGAATTCCACTAATTTCAAGTCTGGCTGCAATGACTTCAAGATAAATAACACATTTTCTCGACCAACTTTGTCTCCCAGAAAATAATATGATAAGACAGAAAAACATTGCAATGGGAGTTAGGAATCATGGAAAGATTCATGTTCTCCCAATTTTGGCATAATTTTCTCAAGAACAAGTAATAACTGCAGCCTTGTTTTATTGTCTGTAAATTGATCATATTGAACTAGATGATTTCTCAAGATTCTTCTAGATCTAACATTCTGTGATTCTAACTGAACATTGTACTTCTTTCATGTCATAAAACAATATATTGATTGTGTCTTCATAGGAAAAAAGCTTACTTTCAATGCTCAGAAACTATTCATCTTGACACAAATTTGGTAACAAAAATTATTTTAAATATCCAGAGAAATAGGGAAAAGGGAGATCAAAGATCGCTTTTAAAATATGCAAGTTTCTTTTGGCACAATAAGTCATTGAAATTTCTTTGATGTTTTATTAGTCTACTGTTTATGATTTACAGCATCAACTTGTTCAAAACTCTGGAGGAAATAAAATTGTCTTGAAGAACAGCCTATTGAACTTTGACTTTTTTAGCCTGATGTTTATACTATCTTGCCACTAGCTGACATAAAGAGATTAGAACAGACATATTAACATGTTGAATATTGTATGCCAGGAAGGCATTTGGCTAGACAAAATAAGTAGATTTAGTTAAATGGTTGGATTTCCTCTTGTATGTCATCTTTTCTTTCTTAGACATGGTGTAACAAGTTAGTAACTCTTTTTGTATTTTAAGTTTTCCAATGAACCATATGAAGGGAACCAAGCACTCAACTTGGGAGTTCAGGATCGACTTGGATTCTAATTCTGCTACTAATACTTATTGCTTATGTGATGATCGTTCATATAGACAATTAACCTCTTCAAGGCTCAATTTCCTCATTTGTTAAATGGGAATTAAAATATCTATAAGAATCTAACTTAGATAATTGTTGTAAAGATCAAATGACATCATAAAAAGAATTTTATAATCCACAAAAGACAACAGAAACACTATAGCAGAGTGAATAGAGAAATGGTCTTAAAACCAAGAGATATGAATTCAAATCTCATTTTTAACACACTATTGGCTGAGTATGTCCCTTAACCTTTCAGGGTTCAAGGAAATTTTCTAAGACTAAGTTGCAGAGAAGGTTCTGACCTGCTTTTGAAGTTTCCTTACTTGAGCTCCCTATATGTGATCCCATTGGAATCACAGATCCAGACAGCTATATAAATTTCAAACATCATTTTATTGTTTCTATCAGATGTAAGATTTGGCAGAAATGTGCTAATTGCCTAAAAGATGCAGTAGAGAAGTCCCATCTCAAAAAAATGTAATAAGCCTGCCTTGAGTTAACTAAACTTGACAGTAGAGTGCCTAATACATAATAGGTACCTAACAAATACTTGCTCTCTAATAGTCTGTTGATGAAGATGATGATAAAGCATAAAGTTAATGTTTGGACATGTATACATATATTGTATTTAATTTATACTTTAACATATTTAACATGTATTGGTCAACCTGATATCTGGGGGGGGGGTAGGAGGGGAAAAATTAGAACAAAAGGTTTGGCAATTGTCAACGTTGTAAAATTACCCATGCATATATCTAGTAAATAAAAACTATTAAAAAAACGTAAGGTTAATAAGAGAATAGTAAGTTGAGCAAACATCATTTCTACCTGAACTCCATGAAAAATGTGAGGATGAAATTTATAATATAATGATAAAATAATGATAAATGCTTATAACAAGATTCTATCTATAATTATCTTATTTGAGCCTCATAACCCTGTGAGGAAAATGCTATAGATATTATTATCTTAACTGAGTAGTTGATTCAGAAGGGATTCAGAAGGTTAAACAATTTGATCTGAAGGGAGAGAACTCAGGTTTAAAAATCCCATTTCTGATCCTTTCTAGATGTGTGACCTCAGACAACCTAATTAATCTCTTTGCGTCCTCATCATTAGAATGAATGTTGGATTAAATGACCTTCAATACACTTTCCAGCTTTAGAATGAACAATCCTATGACTTGATGTTGATGGATGGAAGATGGTAGTACACACACACACACACACACGCACACACACACACACACACACATATATATAATATTCATATGGGATTTTGGACAGTTTGGAAGAGAAAATAAAAATTTGGAATGAACATGATGACTTGTATCTTGTCAATTATGTGTGAATTGGACATAGGACCACATAGGGACCATAATTGGTCCTTGGTTATATAGGACCAGTAATAGAGAACACTCTTTTAATTATTAAAAACTGAGAAATAAATGAAGAAGTGAAGTTTCTAAAGTGGGCAGATTACTGTGTTGGGGGTAATGAGAGAGAACATTAGGCATGGAGTCAGGAAGGCTTGAGTTCAGATCTGGCCCCCAGCACTTATTACTTGTATTTCCTTGGGAAAGTCACTTAACCCCAACTTGTATCATCTAAAAAATTAAAATAATAATAATACCTACCTCTTAGTGTTATTGTTCAGATCAAGATCAAGATATCTGTAAAGCACTTAGCCCTATATAAGGCTCCATTTAAAAATTAGCTATTAATGTTATATTAATACTAATTAATATTATAATAGAATTCCAAAACGACAAACTCTAACTGGATATCTTAGCTAATGTGTATATATACAGTTTATCACTGAAGAGGGTAAAACTACCCTTAAGTGCCACCTAGAGTTGGATAAAGGTAAAGCTTTGCTTAAGGGTTTGTTGCTTTTACTTTCTGTCATCAGGAATGGCTTGGGAAGGAAGAACAAGAGGACTTAACTGACTCTCATATCCTATGATGCTATAGGACGTTTCACCGTAGTGATGGCTGAATAACTGGCTAAACAGGACTATGTAACTTAATTAAAAGAACTTGGAAGTTGTTTGGCTTAAAGAAAACTGCTATTTATAGTAAATGCTAATACTTTCTAAACATTCATTTAAGAATGAACATTTAATTGAAAAAGCTGATAAAGTCTGTTTAAGTTGAGGAGGGAATTTCTCCAGTTGAGGAGTGGAGAAGATCAACAATTTAGCAATGGACAGCAAGCAGTTTCATGTAGTATGGGCTTTCCTCAATAAACTGATAATGTTAAACCTTGAATTCCAGAGTTGTGAATTACCCAAAGTATATGAGTAGTCCTCCTTCATATATTTCATTTTGAACTTTTTATTTTATTTTTTTCTAACTACATTAAAAACAATTTTTAACATTCACTTTTTGAAACTTTTAGTTTCCACTTCGCTCCCTCTCTCTCCTGCTGCCTTATGAAAAAGGCAAACAATTTGATATAGGCTATATTTGAACAATCATACAAAACATATTTCCATATATGTTTACATGCCAAGTTTCTATAACTGTGTCCACTTGTCACCATAGCTATTAAATACATTAGTGGAAAAGTGTGATCTAAATTTACATTGTGATATACTTTGTTATAGATGTATTTTATTAAACTTAGGACAATTAGGTGGCATAATGGATAAAACACTGGCCCTGGAGTCAAAGTTCAAATCTGAATTCAAATCTGCAAGTCACTTTACCCTATATGTTTCAGTTCTCCAAATATAAACAGCAAACCCCAGTACCTTTGCCAAATAAACCCCAAATGGGGTCATAAAGAGTTGGACATGATTGAAATGACTCAACAATAATAACAAATATTAGTGGAAGAATGTGATGTAGATTAATGTGTTTTGTGATATTTTTCATTATGTATATACTTGATTTAGTGTACCAGTACCTATGATATATTATTTATTTTGATTTATTAAATAAGGGTTATGTTTAAGATCCAAAAATTATTATGAGTAGTTGTGTTGATAGAAAGTATATTATATATGGGCTTAAAAACTAGAGTGATGAATAGGAGAAGTAATTTTCTTTCAATAAAGTTATCACCAGGACTTCTGAGAGAATATAATGTTAAAGTGATGATCAATCTCTGAGAATTTAGGTCTGCTAGTATAAAAACAAATTGGAGGAACAATCCAAACCCAAAAGAAAAAGAGATTTAACTATAAGATATTTAATATGTATGGGAATGCCTGCCATCTAGTAGAGGGGGTGGAGGGAAGGAGGGGAAAATTTCAGAACAGAAGGGAGTACACGAGATAATGTTGTAAAAAAAATTACTTATGCATATGTAGTGTCAAAAAATGTTATAATTATAAAATTAATTAAAAAAAGGAAAAGATATACTGTAAACATCCAAGTAATAGGTTACAGATTCTACATGACATAAGGGTTGACTATACCCCATTCTAACAACCCATTTTTACCACTATTACATGGTAGGGGTACTGAAATATGCCACAGATCATTATACAAGGAATGACTATGTGAATCTACAGGTGTTATCAGATAGGAAATGGGAAAAAAAGTGAAGAAATTTTTATCTTAAGAACATCTGCCAGAGACGAATGTTATTAATCAAATTATTGTAATTATAAGTAGTTCTGCTTAGACAGAGAATCCAAATGGAGAGAAATATATTCTGCCTTTGAAAACCTCTTTTTGACACAAGCAATTTCCACTCAGAATTTATAGCATTCCCAAACAAAAGATTAAAATTATACAATTAGATTTAACATAGCCCAGGCAAAAGTTCAGTTAATAGTTTGTCATCAGACAGAATGATAAGTCACTTAAAATGTCAGCACACTCTGAAGAATGATTCTCTTGAACTATTCAATCCTTCTAAACCACATGTCACACAAATTTAGATTTGAATTTGGGTGAATGTCATGCAACAACATTAATATTACATAAAATGGTTTGTATACTCAAAACCAAGCCCAGCATAAGGAAGGATGGACAGATGGATAGCAGTTCCATCAGGGATAAAATCACATGAAGCTTCTCTGGCCCCTACTGTCCCACAAAGCAGAATATAGTTTGGTAGCCCAGAAGAACAATGGTATGTGCTCCCAGAGAAGCAATGGTATATGCATTCAGGTCAAGAGCTTCAAGGGACTTGGGTTTGTATTGGTTTTCAGACAAAGGGTTTGCTATGGCTTTTGCCAAAGAATTATAGAATGCTGGCTTCAGGAATAATAGGCCAGAAACAAAGGGAATTCAATGAAGAATAATGAGGAAGACCTATTCTAACTACCATAGGTCATGAGCATGGAAGCTGAGGAAGAAAATTATAACCCTGTCACATCAGTCAATTTATGGGGAAATTTTAGCAATGATTGCAGTCAAGTCTCAACATATCAGCATGGTGTAACAGAAGTCAGGCTTTGAATGATGATTATTCATTACCAATGTCAGGATTTTCCATTTTTCCTTACCAATGATGAAGTTGAAAGAGATTTCCATTAACAGAATGAATTAAAGATATCTTCTTTCTCTTTATCTTATTACCCAATAGCTATAAAATCAAAAATGGTCTTTTAGGCAGGGGTATAGTGTACCTAACATAGGTAAGTAAAAAAAAAATATATATATATATACATATATATATATATATATATATATATGTCTAAAGTTTTATAGATCGGATGTAGAAAACTTTAATCTGAAAAGAAGAGGAAAAAAATTGCCCATATTTGTCATATATTCTGCCATGTTCTTGCCCATTCACCATCTTCTTTCAATCTTTACAAAGAACTGAATTTCCTTCCTCATTTATGACTCAGTTTTAAACATAGGGCATACTTTGAAAAGGATATTAAGTTGAATAAGTTATTACCAAGGTTTTCTATTAAGGTAGGATAAAGGACTTCAGACTAAAGTAATATTCTCATATTATTATGCAATATATACTCTTTGTATATTCAGCATTTATCACAGCACCTTGTACACAGTTGTTGCTTAATAAATGCTAGTTGATCAACTTGTTTCGAAGAGTAGAGGCAAAGACCTCAGAGTGCTTCCAAGCTCATGCAGAAGGAAAAATAAGTAAATCTGACATAGGCAGCAGAGATCTTCTGTCTTTCCTGGGAAAGTTATCAAAAATGAAGTGGAGAGTAACCTAAGCAAAGTTCTAATAATGTGGATCAAGCAGAGTCTCGTCCCAGGATACTGGAATGTAAGAGGGCATGTTTCTTGATGAAGTGAGGTGCATCTCCTCCCAACTTCCAGTACAATCCCATTGATTTGTCATGAGTAGCTCCATGATCCAGCAGTATCCAAACATCCTTGGGTATGGCTTTCCTTAGCATCTCATTATGCTTTGCCTAAGCCCTATGGAGAAGAAAGACCAAACTCTCTAAGGCTAGACCTAACCCTAGCACAAGTGCACAGGTCTTAGTAATTCCTGGTAGCCTCTCCCAGTTTTACCCCAATCCCAATCATTATAGTTAAAGAAGTTAGCATTCCGCTCCTAAGACTTGTCAAATATGATGACCACTATCCAGGGATATGGTAAATATTTAACAACCAGCTCTCTAAAATGAAATGTAAGGCCCCATTTTAAAGCTTTATTTGCATTGTTAATATTTTCTCCATTGCTTTCTTAAGACTGGACAATCAACAAAATAATAAATCAGGCTCTGGTTTATAGTTTTTGACAATTTCTGAGGCATAAATACTCACAATGAAATTTTACTCCAGAGTTAGTAAGAGCTGACTCCAACACAATACAGCTACTATTCATTTTTTCTGATTCATGTTTTGGACCAAAAAAATATGATACATAAAAGACATAGTGTTTTCATCAATATTTTTGTAGAGTATAGGAATTTAGGAGAGAAAATCATATTTAAGAAATAAACTAGTTAAGATAAAGATGTCTGAGAACTGGATTTGAAATTCTTTATTATAGTTTGGGGGGTCAGCTATCTGCCATATTAGAGCATAGGCTTGAAGTCCAGCCATACAAATTGGTCTTTTCTCTGTTCTTTGCACTCAATATTATGGGGCATATCCCATACCTGGATGAATTTCCTCTTATCTCAGCCTCAAAGCTTCTCTTGCTTCTTTCAAGACCCACATTAAGCACCATCTTCTTAATGAAATTTTTCTGATACATCGAAATACTAGTTCTCTCCCTCAAACTATCTGGTACCTACTTTGTATTTTCATTATATTTATTTGTTAACATTCCCTCCAAGGTTACTTCTCCAATTTCTGTCACACTGGCAGATCAGGTCCCCCCAAAAGTGTCTACTACTGTTACTCTTGGGAATGTAAAGGTAACTTTGAGAGGTTGAATTTCCAGTATTCATTTATAAGCCTCCCCAGTGTGTCTCCCACTATTTAATAGCCAGATTTTTTTTAGCAAATTTGTTTGCTAAAATAATATAATATAAATAATTGTTACAAAAGCATTCCCCTAAAATTTGGTGACACATTCTCCCACTAAGACATAAAGATTCTAGGGGAAGAGTGGAAACATCTTGAAATGCAAAGGTAGTAAGGTAGAAATTGTAAAAATCATAGGCAGTGCATGTTGCAAAGGTGTATCTTTCAACTCTTGGTTACTAGGTTACTTTCTCTCCAGACAATCTTCATAAGGCAGATTTCTTTCTCATGGGCATAACTCTGCTAAGATTTAAGGGTCAGTGCTTTTGAAAATTCTATAACTAGTATTTCTATTCATTACAAGAATCATGTTACCTAAAGCTGTCTTTTCTCAAGCAACTTTTGCTCCTGGATGGATATATTATCTACCACAGATCTAATGCCTTTAACACTGCATGCACTATTTACTACTGGTTCAGCATCTCCTATGACATGGTTAGACTTGGGTGAAGATAATGGAGAGAGAGAGAAAGAATCTCCCCATCTACAACCCTGTTTCCAAGAGCTATTCATTCTCAGGGGCTTGGATCCTACTGAAATCCTTTAAATTCTTCTGCCAGTAGACAGGTTCACTGATTGACTGAGTTCACCTTTGGACTAACTACTATTTTATTCACAGACCCAATGGGCATGATTGATTTCTGTCAATTATATTATTTTCCTTCTTAACCCAGTTAATGAAACTCATACCTAATAAGGACATCACACACTTAAAATTTTATCATGTCTACTGATTTATTGATTCAAATGAACTATCTTGACCTTTCATGATTACAACATAGAGCATAGGAATAAAATCTCAAATCTGTATATTTATAATTGTACAAGTTACCTCTCACATTAGATTGTAAAATCCTTGTGAATATGGGATGTTTAACTCTTTAAAAAAAAACAACTTTTTTTGTATATTTAGCACAGTTCTTGGCATATATTAGTTACTTATTACATGATTATTGATTGAATAACTAAATAGATTTATTAAATAGAATATACATTCTACTTGGGAGAGGGAAATAACATATAAATAAAAATAAATACAACCTACATACAATGTAGTTAGGGGAAATAGGAAACACTGATAACTAGATAAATCAGGAAAGAACCCTTTTTGGAGCTGGTTTTTGAGATCAACCTTAGAGGTAGCTAGGAGTTCCTTATTCAGGGAAGAAGAGAGAGAATATTCCAGATGTGGGATACAACCTATGAAAAACCATAAACACAAGAAATCTAAACAGGGCAGTGAGGTGGTTCAGTAGATAGAGCCAGGCTCTATATACTGGTAGATTCATCTTCTTGAGTTCAAATTGAGCCTCAGATAGTAGCTGTGCAACCTTGGACACTTAATTCTGTTTCCCTCACTTTCCTCATCTGTAAAATGAACTGAAGGAGGAAATGGCAAACTATTCTAGTATTTGGGCCAAGAAATCTCCAAATAGGATCATTAAACATTGGATACTACTGAAATGACCAAACAACAAAAGCATAACTTATTCCTGGAATACAGCTTAGAAGTGACTTAATTCTAACTTCTTGGAGACCATTGGAAGAGTGGTGAATCTACTCCATTCTCCACTTAACTCTTAGAACAATAGGTCACATTACTAAGTGTTTTGATAATTAAAAGTTTTGCCTGATTGTTACTTGCTTTTTTTAATCACTTGGTTACATAAAGGAAAAAATAATTTTAATTACATTTTCACCCTGGGCTTCTATTTTGGTTTAGAAAACATGACAGAAGAAAGGAAAATTTAAATATATTTAATTGCAATTGGCTATGAGATCACTGTTCTTGGTTGGCCAGCAACACATTGCCTAAGGGTTTGAAGTATCTAATGAATTCTATTGGCAATTTGTATTTTTTAAAGACTTTTGTAATGGGGGTGAAGCCAAAATAGGGGTGAAGCCAAAGTGGGGGAGTGAAGTCAGGAAACTGCTCAAACTCTACAAGTTTCCCTTGAAAACCACATGAAACCAAGTCTCTGAACAAAGTCTGATGGAATGAAACTGATGCGGGTTGAGGTCCCTTTAAGATTCCTTTCTAATTGCCTAACCCATGGCTGACCTTGATTGACAAATCCTGGTCAAAGGCACCCTTTGAATATCTGGGCCCAGGCCCACTATCAACTCAGCTTCCCCCAGCCCTCACCTGATCTGAGCTAACTGAAAAGCCCTACCCCCCAAGAAGTTGGGGGGTACTGCCCATCATCTTCTAGGTATAAAAGAAACTAGGCAGAGCACTCTCTTTGCAGGAGCCGTCCCAGCCAACACATGGTATCCTACTGACTATGTAAGGGTTCCTGCCTACCCAGCGGTCACCTTTGGTCCTGGTGTCTTTCTAACTGAACTTTTCTTCCAATTTCTACAATAAACCTTTTATTTATCAATCTAGGTTTTCAAGCCTGTAAATTCATTTACAGGGGACACTGCGCCTCATGGGATTATCTTACTATCTATGCACTGAGAAATGGGGTTCCCCCTTTCCTTTCCCTCATTAGTTGGTGGCCCTACAGGGACCCCAAAAATTGTTACCTTGAAAACTAACCTTAACCTTTTAAGGTCCCTCAGAAACAATTGTTGTCCTTATCAGGTTTGAGGAGCTTCCAGGAAGAATATTTGTGTTCCTACCCTCGTCTCACTCTATCTCTAAAACATAGGGCACCCAGACCATGTTTGGGGTGGGAGCAAAGTCTCCCGTGGAGACTACTTGCTTTTCAGGAAAAAAGTTCTCCTTTTGTCTCACTTTGTCTCTAGAGGCTGCTTTTCCAAGGCATTTCTAATCCCTTTATCTCGCCAGAAAAGCCTGGCCCCAGGTCTCAACTCCAACACAGGGGAGAGTGTCTCTTCACCCCTCCCCCCACCACATGGCCATTCCTCTTGGGTCCCAGGCCAGCAGTCTCCTTGATCTCTTCTGGGGGAGAAATATGTGTTTGAGCCCCTCTTGCACTCCACCATAGTGGTCAGGCTGTAGCCAGAAGGAAACGGTTAATGGATCGGGGCCAACTTGGAGCTGTGTCTCTACCCAACTGTGTGAGCCTTCACCTTCGACACTGGAGAAGCACTGGGTAAGATAAAATCTCTCCCTACTCTCATCCTCTCTCTTTTCCAACCTCTCTCATGTGGCTTAACCTGCCATTTGAATGTTCCCATCCTCTCCCCTTCTTGGGGTACAGTGGGGAGATTTGGGGACTCTTCAAGATCTCCAGAAAAGACTCCTATTCACTTTTTAAAAGTGCTCTGTTGCAACTCTGAATGCCCCTCCCAAAACTTCTACCTGGCTCTTAAATGAATCAAGGCTTCCAGTGCTCTCAGAGAATTAGCTTGTCCCATACCTTTTAAAATGGGACTCAGTTTCCTGATTTAGTAATTCTTCATTAGGCCATGCTGTCTAGGTTGGATATAGGATTTTAAAACTGTCCATTTTCTTTCTAAGCCTCAGGGCATACTTACCTGCTCTCTAGAGCCTAGACAGAGAATTTAAACTGCTCAAGCTTTTCTCTGTCTCAGGAGCTCCTAGCACACTCTCTATTTCTCTCGATTGGCATCCTATGACACATATGCCAATATTTAAGGGTTTCTTTTCTGAAGTGCAGCTTTGGCCACACTATCATTTCAGAAAGGAGATCTTTGTGATTTTGGCTGGGGAACTAAATTCCAAATCCAGGCAAATTAATTGTTAAGAGTGATAATAGTTTCCTTTATCTTATCCTTATCCTGACTGCAGCAGGAGGAGAATTAAAAAGAAATTGAAACTATTTAAACACTCCTTAATTACTTTTAATTTGGCGCCTCACTAGAATGTTTCTCTGTTCTGGTGTGCAACAGTTCTTTTTTTACTGACTCAGTTTCCTTAAACTGTCTCTTTCCTGCCTCAACTTCTCTGGCTTCAGTCCAGGAAGCCAGGGATATAGAAAGAATTTCCCTCAAGCTGCCTTTTAGAGAATGGCTAAATTAACACCTGAATTCTATGTAGAGTTCCAATCTCTCTCTACTTGCCCAACTCCCAACTTTCTTTTCCAGAGTTGCTTATCTCCAATTAGAGTCTGACCTTTCTAAATGCCCCAAACTCCTCCACACCCTACTCACTAAAAGATGGGTGGGGTAGGGTCTGCATTAAGTACCTCGTAGCCTGAGGTAAATGCTAGCAGCCTTCCCCTCCCTCTGCCTCTTCTAAAGAGTAGGGAGGGGCCACGTGGAATTTCTTCACACCCACCTTCCACAGATAAGGTTCTGAGTGAGATAAGCTGGCTTTCAAATTAATTTAAGACTCATTAAAACTGGGGGACTAGCTAAACTGTTTGACTATTGTTCTGTATGAGAAAAACTTTTAACTATTGTTTAAACCTGTTTAACTATTGCTGCATAAAACTGTTTAATAGTGCTGTTTCAGGAAATTTACTAGTATGTTATGTATAATCTGATAATTTTTGTAAATGGGGGGAAGGAAACAGATTTCAGCTGGTCAGGAAATTGGGAAAAACTGATGTCTTATTTCAGTTCAGGTTGAATTAGAAATTATTTTACTCTTTGCTTAAAACTTATTAGACTATGATTGACTGTTTATGTTTTAACTTTGAAATCCCTTATTCAGTCTTTGGGATTATTCTTTAGAAACAACCAAAAATCACACACCTGTCCAAGGACTGGGCAGCCTCTCTAATCTGTTTCTCCACCCCTGTTATCCCAGTTCCTTTATTATTTCAGCATTTCAACATCAGAACTCTAATGGTTTGGGGTGGCCTGTCTTGATCTAACTGCATAATTTGCTCTTGCTAGAGAGAGAGAGAGAGAAAGAGAGAGAGAGGGAGAGAGAGAGAGAGAGAGAGAGAGAGAGAGAGAGAGAGAGAGAGAGAGAGAGAGAGAGAGAGAGAGGGAGGAGAGAGAGAGAGAGAGAGAGAGAGAGAGAGAGAGAGAGAGAGAGAGAGAGAGAATATGAAGCTCTCAACTTCATTTTTTTTGTCTCTCTCTCAGAGCCCCTGATGGACTTGGGATGCCCTGTTAGCAGGAGTACCTTGAGCACTGCTACACAGCAGACGCTGAGTTAAATGCACGAATGACCACAGATCTAAAGATTGTCCATCTCTGGCTGAGATGCCCCCCAATTGCAGAGATTCGAACAGGGAGGCTTGTGTCTCTCTGAATAAGGAGTGCTGAGAGATACAAAGAGAAATTCCATTCCAAACAAATGTTGAGAGTATAAAGTATAAATAGATTAGAGAAACAGAAAATAGTCTACCCTCAGACCTGTGGAGGAGGAAGGAATTTATGACCAGAGGAGAACTAGAGATCATTATTGATCACAAAATAGAAGATTTTGATTACATCAAACTAAAAAGTTTCTGTACAAACAATACTAATGCAAACAAGATTAGAAGGGGAAATAACAAATTGGGAAAATATTTTTAAAGGAAAGGTTCTGACAAAGGTCTCATTTTCAAAATATATAGAGAACTGACCCTAATTTATAAGAAATCAAACCATTCTCCAATTGATAAATGGTCAAAGGATATGAACAGACAATTCTCAGATGATGAAATTGAAACTATTTCCACTCATATGAAAGAGTATTCCAAATCACTACTGATCAGAGAAATGCAAATGAAGACCACTCTGAGATACCACTACACACCTGTCAGATTGGCTAAGATGACAGGAACAAATAATGATGAACGTTGGAGGGACTGTGGGAAAACTGGGACACTGATACATTGTTGGTGGAGCTGTGAAAGGATCCAGCCATTCTGGAGAGCAATTTGGAACTATGCCCAAAAAGTTATCAAACTGTGCATACCCTTTGACCCAGCATTGCTGTTATTGGGATTATATCCCAAAGAAATACTAAAAAAGGGAAAGGGACCTGTATATGCCAAAATGTTTGTGGCAGCTCTTTTTGTTGTAGCTAGAAACTGGAAGTTGAATGGATGCCCATCAATTGGAGAATGGTTGGGTAAATTATGGTATATGAAGGTTATGAAATATTGCTCTGTAAGAAATGACCAGCAGGAGGAATACAGAGAGGCTTGGAGAGACTTACATCAACTGATGCTGAGTGAAATGAACAGAACCAGAAGATTGCTGTACACTTCAATGCTGTATGAAGAGGTATTCTGATGGAAGTGGATATCTTCAACATAAAGAAGATCCAACTCACTTCCAGTTGATCAATGATGGACAGAAACAACTACACCCAGAGAAGGAACACTGGGAAGTGAATGTAAATTGTTAGCACTACTGTCAATCTACCCAGGTTACTTATACCTTTGGAATCTAATACTTAATGTGCAACAAGAAAATGGTATTTACACACATATATTGTATCTAGGTTATATTGTAACACATGTAAAATGTATGGGATTGCCTGTCATCGGGGGGAGGGAGTGAAGGGAGGGAGGGATAATTTGGAAAAATGAATACAAGGGATAATATTATTAAAAAAATTACTCATGCATATATACTGTGGGAAAAAATTCTAAATAAAAAAATGAATGAGTGCTGTTCTATCCTAATAATTCTGCAGTATGCTAATAATTCTAGGGTTATCAGGGAGAAACTGGTCCTTGCCACAAGTCCTTGCATTTTCTAGTTTTAGTCTGGTTTGTTTATCATTGTCCTAACTCAGTTTCCTTAATTATCCTGAATCAGTCCTGCCTCAGTTTCCCTGACTCTTAGTTCTGCAAAACCTGCCCCTGCCTCTTTATCAGAATACTTGATAAGTTCTTATGTTTCAGAATAGCAGAATGTCTCTCCCATCCCAAGCTATGGGAATCTCTTATCAAGATGCTGTCTCCACTGATTGTCATCTCTCTAGAGACCTACTCCAATATTGCTCTTGCCTCTATTTCAGTCTTCCTGTTCATGAGGTAACACAAATCCCCCCCACTCTGTCAGCGAGGTGGGACAGCTCAATTTCCCAGGACTTGATTGATGCTGTCTGGAACTCTATGCTCAAGCCAAGCATTGCTCATGGAGACATCATTGTACAGCTCTGGCAAAATAAAAGTTTTTGTCATATCTCTCTCTCTTAGGGATGCCTAAAGGGAATGAAGGCTATAGATTTGAGGTCCGGTTACTGCCTCTCAATAAACTCCACTGAATAGATTAACTAATCTATCTCCACCCACCTTGACAGGGCTTCCACACCCAGCAAAGCTAACTCCTATGAAGCCAAAAGGTTGGGAAAGAGCAATATTCAAACTTAGCCTGGGCTTCTGTGAATGCCATCCATATTCTGGTAGGATTTATTTCTAAAAGTTCAACTGCAAACTTCTTGAATTTTCTTATGTGGAATTAGACATTCTGTCTATGATTGTATTTGCATTGGGTATTTTTAAAACAAACTGATTTGTAACTCATTGGGACAAATTCCTTATTGTTATCAACATAAGGTTATGATAAATATTTGTTTATAATTTATTTTCTTGCATTTTTCCCTTATGTAACTGATTTTAAGATCAGAGCAGTAGTCAATAGAAATTGTTAATGCAATTCAATTATGTCATACCTTGCTGTTTCTAGCCTGATTATATGTAATCATTGTATCCTAAAGGCTTGGGCAAATAAGTATTTAGCCTGGTCATCTGTCTGCTACTGGACAACTAATAGAGATCTGTAAGACAAAAACTGACTTCTACCATCTGTTGGTTTCCCTTTATCTAGTTAACATGAGATTCTCAGTTCTCTTCTCAGGGCAACTCCTGCCTCCAGACTCTCAGAAAAAAGCAGAGATGCCCTTTTAATGCAAATCTCTTCTAGGCTTAAGCCTTAGAAGACCCCAGTCTCTGCCCTGAATTCGAGCAGGAGGAGCTGCCTTTTCACCACCACAGAACACCACAAGGGTTGAAATAGCCCCTCAGCATCCTGCTCCCTGGTAGGAATTTGAGGTCTGGCCCTGTTTCCCCTTTATCTCAGGACAGCCCGAACACCTCAAGGGCTGGTAAGCTGGGTAGGCTATGCTGGTGCTTTTCACCCCTCCCCCACAAAGAGTGGGGAAACTAGGAAGGAAAAGATTCAGGATCTTTGGTTATTGAATAACCAACTCTCTTCAAGAAAAACAGCAGTTTTTCCAACATTTCCAAAAGCTTACACCACATTCTTATCTTGGTCTGCAGCTCTGACAACTGGAGATACATACCCATCCCTAGACCCTGCCTTAAAAAAGAGCAGTGCAGTGGTTCATTAAATTTACTAGATATCAAGGCCTCTTGCCTCCCCTGACTTCTGAGTCCACACCTATTAATCCCAACCCCAGGAGAAATTAGCTTTCCTGGAAATTAAGGGTGAAAGAGCTCAGCTACAAATAATCTTTTCTCTCAGCATTTTCTCCTATTTCTCTTTGATAATTAGATGGGCTATCAGACAAGCAGCCCACAGAAAGGACCTGATGCATTTCTTGCTAAAGGCCCTATTTTCCTGAATGTCACCATCTCCACCCTGGGATGACACCCCACTTTTAATCTGTGCCCGAGATATGTTTTCTCTAGGCTTCACACTTTGGATTCTCAGCTGGCCTTTCAGCCTGGAGAACATTTACTGGGGACAACTGACCAGGACACCCCCTCGATGCCCTGCTGCCATCCCCCACACCTCACACCTCGCCTCTCCTGGCATGGAACTCCAAATCTCTACAATCCTTGAAGCAGTTAAGAGGAGATTGACGCCTCTTTTCTCACATGCATCTGGAGGTGATGGTTTGAGGGGGGAACAAGACGAGGGGACCCCGCTATTCGGAAGATCTTTGGAGAAAATCTTCAATCTTGCCTTAAATGAAGGACACTGCCCCACATTTTCTTTTTTTCTTAAATGAATTTAAGTCTCAACTGTTTAAGGGGGGAACTGATGGGGGTTGAAAGATTCCTTTCTAATTGCCCAACCCATGGCTGACCTTGATTGACAAATCCTGGTCAAAGGCACCCTTTGAATATCCAGGCCCAGTCCCACTATCAGCTCAGCTTCTCCCATCCCTCACCTGATCTGAGCTAACTGAAAAGCCCTACCCCCCAAGAACTTGGGGAGTACTGCCCATCATCTTCTAGGTATAAAAGAAATGAGTCAGAGCTCTCTCTTTGTAGGAGCCCTCCCAGCCATGTGTTCATGGTATCCTTCCAGCCATGTAAGGGTTCTTGCCCGCACAGTGGCCACCTTTGGCCCTGCTGTCTTTCTAACTGAACTTTACTTCCAATTTCTACAATAAATCTTTTATTTATAAATCTAGGTTTTGGGGCCTGTAAATTCATTTACAAGGGACACTGCGCCTCATGGGATTATCTTAGTATCTATGTGCTGAGAAATGAGATTCCCCCTTTCCTTTCCCTCATTAAAACTACTCTCCCGTTCAAGACAGATTGTAAAAACTTCAAGAAAGATGAGTCTCACTGGGGTGAAAAGGGTGTTCAGCCCAGCTCAGACAGACTCTGGAAAAACTGATGAGAGGTGATTTTCTTAATCACAGAAAATAAACTCTAGGAAACCAGGCTGTTTCCTGAAAAAAGCAGGGAAAGTTACTCCCTGCAAACACAAGGGGCCTCTGTGCTCAAAGCCAAGGCTTAGAGCTGCACAGGAAGCTTGAGACAGTGCTCTCTTTACCCCAGGAGCAAAGTACTTCCCACTGACCCTCTCCAGCTCCAGCTTGTGGGTTGCATCTTCAGACAAATAAGCAGATTTGTATGGCACAGAGGCAACAAATATTACTTACATCTTCATGACCAAAAGATTGGGCTTCCTATGTCCCAAGCTCACCAGATGTCTTTAGCTCTGAATCCACTATTAAAAACCATTCTAATTTATTATTTATTTATTTTAACATCCTTTTCTTTTTCAATTTTGAGTTCCAAATTCTTCTATCCTTCTCCCACACCCACTGAGAAGGCAAACAATATAATACCAGTAACACATGTGAAATCATGTAAAACATTTTTATATTAGCCATATTTCATATTTCAATTTGCAATCAGAATTAATCAATTCTTCTCTGTGTAGGTGGATAGCACTTTTTCCTCATGAGTTCTTTGGAACTGTCTTGTTGTATTGATCATTGTATTAATCAGAGTAACCAAATCTTTTTACATAAAAGTAAAAAAGAAGAAGAAGAAGAAGAAATATTAAAAGAAAAGGAAAGAAATGAGCAAAAAACAGGAAAAAAACCCTTGTTTATAAAAAGCTACTGTGGTGACAGGGAAGACTAAATCACCAACTCAGAAGAGGACAAAATGTCCACAAAAGAAGTCTCAGAGAGTGATTAGTCTCAAGCTCACAGGCTTCTTAGAAGTGCTTATAAAAGATTTTAAAAGGCAAATAAGAGAGATAGAAGAAAAAAAAATTAGAAAAGAAATGTGAGAGGTATGCAAAAAGGAGTCAACAGCTTGAAAAAGGAAGTCAATCCTTAAAAAATACAATTGATCAATTGCAAAAAAAAATCACTGAAGAAAATAACATCTTTAAAAGTAGAATTAACGAAATGGAAAAAGATGCAAAAACTAACTGAAGAAAATCAGGGGCAAATGGAAGCTAATGATTATGAGACAGCAAGAATCAGTCAAACAAAATACAAAAGATGAAAAAGTGGGGAAAAGTGAAATAATTCCACTAGACAAAACAGCTAACCTGGAAAATAGATCCAGAAAAGACAATTTTGAAATTATTGAGCTACCTAAAGACCATGACTAAAAGAAGAATCTGGATAGCATTATTCAAGAGATCATAAAGGAAAATTGCTCTGATATTCTAACAGAGTCAAATAGTCATTGAAAGAATCCATCAATCACTTTTGGAAAGAGATCACACAAGGAAAACCCCTAGGAACGTTGTTGCAAAACTCCAGAACTACAATCTTAAGGAAAAAATACTGCAAACTGCCAGACAAAAACAATTCAAATATCAAGGAGCAATAGTCAGGATTACCTAGGATCCAGCAGCTTCTACAATAAATGATTGGAGAGCCTGTAATACCATATTCTGGAAGGCAAAGTACCTGGAGTTACAATCAAGAATTAACAACCCAGTGATATTGAGCATCATCTTTCCAGGGAGGCAATGAAATAAAAGACTTTCAGTCATCTTTATTGAAAAAACCAAACCAAACAACTAAACAGAAAATATAATCTGATGGGGGCAGTAGCCCCTTTAAGATTCCTTTTCTGATCTCCAACTTCCTTTGGGACTGACCTTTGATTTACAAGATCTGGTCAAAACCACCCTTTTGTATTCCAAGGGGAGAGATCCAGATCTGAGCCAGTTTGGGCTGTACCCAGCCCCCATTCTAATTTTCTGCTCAGATAGCCCAACCCCCACCTGGTGGGTCCTGGACCTCAAGGAATCAACCTGGGCTCCACCCATATGCCCCTTCAAGCAAATAAAAGAGCCAAGCTGGAATCATCTCTTGGCAGCAAGTTGAAACATGTAAGCATCATGCTTTGCATCATAGACTCACTGTCCCTCCACTTTTGGTGTATTTCTTCCTCTATTTAATACCTTTTACTAACCAGACTTTAACCTTACTTCCAAACCCTACAATATACTTCTTTTTATCAATCTATGTTTTCGGGCCTGTAAATTCATTTATAGGGGACTCTCGCCACCACTAGAACTCATTTAACTTTGTATCCTTGTGCCGAATGCAAAGGGGTTGCAGGAGAGCTCCACTTGACTCCTTGTACTCCTAACCTGCCACTAGACCTTAATTAATCCTAATTTTATTTAGGTATAGACCTCAACATTGGGTTATACCTCATTATAATCTACAAACACAGAACTCAAGAAAAGCATAGAAAGATAAAAAGGGGGAAATATATATTATTTAAAAGTTAAACTGGTTACATTCCTAGGTAGGAAAATTATATCTTCAAATTTTGAGAACTGTATCTATCACTGGGGTAGACAGAAAGAGAGTCATATAGATGGAGAGTGTGGTCTCTCCATCTCCCTTAAACAGTCTTTTTACAAAGATTTTAAAAAAACCTTTCTAGTGTCAGGAAGCCTCACCCTAGGCTAAATGCCTTATACACTAATCTTATACTCTTTAAATTGACAGGGTTCTTTATTCCAAGGGGAATAATAAATCTATAAATAAATAAATCTATGTGGTCTAGTGGATATGTAATGCCAGAGAAACTGAGGCAAAATAGAAATTAGAGAGTTTTTAATATTTTATTTGAAAGGGAAAGATTTACTGAGACCAAATGGATCCATGGTTTGGTTCCCAGGGCTTAATGAGACTATCATCTCCAAGAATCCAGCATCCAGCCTCCAGTGTGAGTTCCCATGACATATTTATACACAGTAGCTAAACAAAGGCAGGGGGGTGGAGTCCAAACTCTGGTGAGAGGGAATCTCCAGGCAGGAACCATCAATTAGGTTCTGACAGGTTGGGGAGGGGTAGGACCATAAATTCTAACAATCTGCGAGTTAAGAAAGTGTCTGACTAGAGACAGAATGTCCGATTCCCCCTTTTTTGAGTTTATACATTGACAATTTATAACCTCTGAGTTATAACAGTTTCAATGCACTGGAGGAGGGGGGTGGGTTTGCAACTGAGGGGATTGAGGCAGAACAATTAAGGAAGCTGAGGAAGGACCAATTTAGGGAAACTGAGTCAAGATAATTAGGAAAACAGTGTCAGGACAATTAAGGAAACTGAGGCAGAACAATTTAGGGAAACTGAGGCAGAACCAATTTAGAAAAACTGAGATAGGACAATAAAAGGGAACTATGGCACAACAGATAGAGTATGGGGCTGAATTCAAATCTGACCTCAGACATTTGCTACCTATAAGGTCTAGGTAAATTGCTTAATTTTGATTTGTCTCAATTTTCTCAACCACAAAATGAGGATCATAATAACATTTTACCTCTTAGGGTTATGAAGATTAAAAGAAATACTATTTGTAAAGTGCTTATCACATTGCCTAGAACATAGTAGACACCACGTAAATGCCTTGTTTTCTTCTCTCAGGGGACCTAAAAAAAAAAAATCTCTTATCATAAGCCAGTCAATATTATAAAATGCATTTGAGGTGATTGTAAAGCTAACCAATTCTTTCTTTTGTGTTTTAGCCTCTCTGAGCTTTTGTGGTTTCTAATTTGAAATGTGTATTTGGTGACTACACTTTCTTGCTTCTATCATTGGCAATGTACACAATAAAAAATGTTTTTTCAATGAAGATGCTTTTTTTAAAATTTGAGTTATGTTTTTTGTCATGTCAAGCTACATTTTTAAGTGTGATTTTAATTTATTCTTGAAACAACATTTTCCCAGTGGGAAGTAATTTGCAATTGTAAAATTTTTCTTAGTAGTAAACATGGCTTAATGAATTAAAATATGGTTTATAACTAACTGAAAGAATTAATTGTCAAATGATTCACAACTTGAAGTTCCTTTTAAGCAATTACATATTCCAATTCCTTCATTTTACCAAAGAAAGAGTGGAACCAAATGAGATGACTTAATTTGCTCAAGATCCCACAAATAGCAAATAGCAGAATCTTTCTTTTTTTTTTTTTAAGAGTACTTTCTTTTTTTCTAATCACACATAAAGATAAATTTTAATATTCATTTGAAAATTTTGAGTTTCTAATTTTCTTCCTCTTTTTTTCTCCTCATCCCTCCCTAAAACAGTAATTGATTTGGTATAGTTTATATATGTGAAATCATATAAAGTACATTTCCACATTAGTCAGAGTTTAAAAGCTCAGCAAATACCAATAGCTAAATGCTAGGCTTAAATTCAGGGAAACACAGGCTCAAATCCTACTTAATATATGTGGCCCAGAGCCTCCAGTAACTCTTTAAATATTTATTAATCGACCAACATTTTTTTTTAAATTGCCATCACTACAAAGAGCCATACTAGCCATAGGGATTATGTAAACAAAAATGAAGCAAAACTTTCTTTTTAGAAAATCATATCCTTTCCTCCAAAAACATTTATTATTATATTATTTATTTAACACCTTCAATATTCCAGGAACTATGCTATAAGGAAAACAATCTATAGATAGAAAGATGACAACTAGATAGATGAACAGAAAGACAAATATGTGGACCTATGTTTGTTCATTGTCTTTTTTACTCAAAGGGGACATGACATCAGGGAAGTTATGCCATGACTTGCAAGTTAATTGGATTGAAGTGAAAGAGGGCTCTGTAAGATCACCTGCCTCATCTCTCCTCAGAAACCATCTGGGTCCAATGGTAAGATATAGAGCAGGCTGACTGTAGATAGCCCTGGATACAGGGGGAGACCTTGGCCTTTTTAAACTAAGGCCTCTCCCAGGTCTCAGTTTAACTGAAGTAATATCTATTTAGTGATTAAAGCTAGGTAAGAAATGAGGCAAAAATAGCCTCTTACCTAGTTTAAAAAAATCAGTCTGGGAGGGGGAAATCTTCAACTTTTTTTTTTTTTTTTTTTTTTTTTTTTTTTTTTATCAAAACAGAAACAATTGCTATTTATAATTATTTTAAGCCATTGACTGGGGCCCAGATAATGACCAAGGTAGGCTTGGGCTGGGAAATATTGTAAGTCAATCAAAGCAAACCAGAATGACTTGGGTTTAAAGCAAAGAAAAGAAAGAAAATGTCATTCCTATGGAGTTCTGGGGGAAAGGAAAGAAGTTTCTTTTGGGGAAAAAATGTTCCTTATCATTTGTTGGGGAGGAAAAGGGGGAGGAAGGAGGGCTTTATTTGACATCACTGCTAGGGTAAAAGCAGACCTAGTTTTAAAATGTTTAGGAATTTTTGGAAAATTGTACTCAGGAAGTTGATATAGTTTTCTGATAGGACATAACTGGGTTGCCCACAACCTCTATAGAGGAAGAGCCTCAGGGCTTTGACATAATTAGTCATAAGAAGGAGAACTTTATATTTTAATTATTTATGAATTTTGTGTAGTACACTAAGTAGGTAAACAAAAGCATATGCACATATTATATGACACCATAACAAGATAGAGCTTTGTTTCCATGGATACAAGAAATTTACCTGGCATGAAGATGAGGGAGATGTGTTGGGATTTCAACTCTGTAAAATAAGGTGCCAGGAGAATGACTCAAGAGGCTACACCTGGCCAAATTTCACCCATTTAAAAGCTTTTAACCTTATCTGCCTGACAGTGTACAAGCTATTTTTGCCTATTTGCTTTTATGGGAACTAGGACCATTTAGCCTGACTGACTCCATATTGGATTCCTATTGAAGAGGTCCTGGATGGCACAGAGAGAAACTGGAGCAGTGATGAAATTGTTCCCTGGGGCAGAGAGGGAAAAGGTTCTGAAAGAGATCAGTTTAGCTTTGTTCTCCCACTATGGGGATTGTCCAGTCAGAAATCCAATTAAGTCAAAGTCCCAAAGATCATCCTCTGTGGAGATCATGGGCAGCCTACCTATATCCTGTTAGAAATCCCAGTTATGCTCCTGAGTTTAAAGTTTCCCTATAAATCTGCATATAGCCCATGCCAACTCTTTTGCACTCCTTTGGATCAGTCCATCTCTGGCACTCTGACTCACAGTTTTTCTCCCCATACCCCTCTCACATGCCACGTGGAACCTCTCCACTGATCCCCCCACTATTCTCTCCTGTCAACCCCTAACCTTATGATATCTTTCTCCTTCTTATAGCTAACTCTTTTGGGGTGCTTAATCTCTTTTAAGATTTAGCTTCCAGCTAAGGGCATGCCCCAACTTCTTGGGGTATTTCCTTTCTTCTGGCTAATTGTAAATTCCACTTTTTGGAACTTGTGAGAAGGAACTTGTCCTTCTCAATAATAATTGTTTAAATCTCTTTCCTTGCTATGTGCTCTCCCACTCTATTTCACATTGACTTATTTCTGATATCTATTGTATCTCTTCATTTTGTCTGTAATCTCTTCTCCTAAATAAACCTATCTTTTGTCAAAGAGAATGGCCATTGTCATTCAGATTCAGTCATTCACATGACTGAATCCCATTATTTGACTCTATTATTTGGTGCTTCCAACAATCACACCATTTGCTACAACAGCCAATCATCATAACTATAACATAAAAAGCCCTGTAATATGAAACAATATAGAATTTATAATTATCACAAAAAACTAGAAAAGAAACATTTCTTCCCAAACTTTGCCTTACATAGTCATCTGCTAGTTATATTTCAACAAAATATATTTTATTTTACAACTTATATTTCTAATGGAACTCCAAATGGTAGGTGACACTTGTACTACAGTGGGTAACCCAAAGAATAGAGTACCAAATCTGAAGATTAAGAAGAGTCATCTTTATGAGTTCAAATCTGGTCTCAGACACTAACCAGCTTTGTGATGTTTGTAAGGCACTTAACTCTATTGACTTCAGTTTTCTCATTTACAAAATCAGATGGAAAAGGCAATGGTAAACCAGTCTAGTATCTTTGCCAAGAAAACTCCAAATGGAGACACAAAAACTCAAACGTAACTGAAAAACAATGAAATTTTTATCCCAGAGAAAGACAGTAGTTCCAGGGCTCTGGAGGCAGAGGCTCAGGCAGTTTCTTGAATTATTTTGACAGTGGGAACTGAGGTTGAGGTTGTGACTATTGGTCCTGAGAGGGAAAACCAAAGGTAAGCTCCCTGTCACCAAGTTGAACTACCTGGCCTAGTACATGAAGATCAATCCCTTGGAGACAACCTATCTTTGTCTCTTCCAATCAAATATTCTTAAACCACAGACTTCTTCCTAGGACCCACACTAAAGGATGAGGTTCCAAAGATTATTATCTGTCAGAAATAGGCCTGCACTGGTTCAGGATTTTAAAGCCATTGGCAACTATAATCAAGGTAATTTAGGGTGTCAAGTGCTCCAAGAAAACGGTTGTAGGTCACTAACCATAATATAATACTCTGATCAAGTTGTTCCTTACTCCTGGCTATTGAGGGAGCAAGTAGCCCTGAAAGAGCTCTGAATATTGTGAATTGGTTCCAGTCCCTCATTCTTTCCCACAGAAGGCTTGGAATCTTTTTGGCTCTAGTGCCTGCATTACTCATGATAGCAGTAATTGATGACTACTGGACTTCTGCCAGGATCTGTACCCATTTTAACTAACTTTGCCAAAAATTACCTTTGGTACCACTTCCAAAATACATAACTTCTGCTAAGTTCACAAAATCTGTTCTTTCAGGAATTCACCAATCATCTTATAAAGACTAATATTTGAGTACCTCTCCAAAGAAACCAGGGAGTTGCTAAGGCCACCTCATAAAAGTTTTTGTATGAAAAAAGAACAAAGCAAACTTGCTTATTTTGAAAGAGAGACAGAGACAAACACAGAGAGAGGGAGAGAAAGAGAAAGTCAGAGAGGAAGAGAGATAGACACAGAGAGATAGAGATGGAAGCAAAAAGTGAGAGACAGAGATACAGAGAGAAGAAAGAATGGAGAATGAAAATAAAAATGAAAACCAATCCTTTATACAACCTGGCACTGTAAGGAAAATATTCCCATAGTTACTACAAACCAGTTGTATATATTTCAAGACAAAGTGAATTAGAGTTGGCATTTCTGGCAGTAGTGTTATCTTGCATAGCTAAGATAGCTGAATCTAGTACATGTACCCATAAAAGTGAGAGAAAGTGAAATCCATTGTGGCAAACTTGTCCAGGGGTTAAATATGTGCTGTGTGAAAACACATTTTTATAGTCTCATAAAGGAAGGAAGCCCTATTCACAATCCACTGCAGTGGTTTCCATCGGCAAACCATCTAGGAAAAGGTAAGTTTTAATTTAAATGATTCCAGAAGACTGATGGTAAAGAATAACATCCATTTCTTGATCAAGAGGTAGACTAAATATCAAGGAAACACAACTTTTTAGACATGGGAAATTTGTTTTGCTTGACTATGTGCATTTATTATAATTTTTTTCTTTTCAGGGAGAGATGAGAAGAAATGAAAGTGCTTATTAATGGGAAAAAACTCAATTTTAAAATAATTTAAATGACTGCTTACTGGGCTAGATTGATCAATACTATACTACTCTAATGCTTCTCATTGTAATAATATCAAAGTGTCGCAATGAAAGTCTTTTGTCATGCTATGGCTTTTAATTGTGTAGTTCCATATTTGCCCCTCTTTTATTAAATACAATTTCTTCTTCTTAAAAATGGGAATGGGCAGTAAAGTAATGCCTGTTATATACATTGTGTTCCTAGTTCTGTTCCCTCTTCTTCCCACAATTCTCTGCCTTCATTTTTATGAACACAATAATATTCTACCACCTTAATAGAAGCAAGATTGATTTGCTATTATTAAATGGCCATTGATCTTAAAGTTAAATGTGATCTTAAGTTCCAACTCTTGCCTCAGTATCTGCTTAGATTCCCTTTTTGTTTCAGATATCAAGATGTATACCAAATTTGCTATTCTTCAGTCTGCTCTTATCCAGACCTCCTGATGCCCATTTACTCTACATCCACTCTCCTACCCTTATTGCCAACAAACATATGAAGATATACACATGCATATACCCAGACATGACAAATATAGATATATATGTACATACTCACATACATGCACAAATATACAGAGAGTTTTTCCTTTCTTTTCATCTGCTGCTACATAAAACTATAATTCTCTGAATCCATAATGGGACATGGGAAATAATTAACCTGACAATAAAATTAATAAACAGTTAATAATCACAATTGATAAAATAATCAAAGTCAAGTACAATCTTGCCTGTCAAATAGACTATAGTACTTATTTCACAGTATAAACAAGTACTTCACTTTGTATAAATATTCCCCTAATGATGGCCATCCATTTTACTTCCAATTCTTGGATACTGCCACCAGAAACACCTTGTTGATAGCATATGTGGTGTTTATTTTCCAAAAATCTCACTACACATCTCCCAGTTACTTTAGAGCTCCAATATACTATTTCTGTTTTTCCTAAATTTGGCTCAACATGGGAGCCAGAGCTGACTCCATGATTAATGTAACACTTATTCCTTCTTTGTGTCTTTTGCCTAGCAAGGAGTTCAACAAGATTTGATAACTATGAGTTATCATATAAGAAAGCATCTTTCTTGATTTACTTCCAGTACTTGAGAAATAAGTGGTCTGAAGAGTGCATTCTTTTCTTGGCTTAAATCTCTACCAAGAAATCTAGAGAACTATCTCGACTAGACAACCATATGGGTTGGCACCAATTATAAGTGTTTTGGGTTCCTTCCGTGTTTATTAAAAAGATGGAAGAATCAATACACATTATCTCTTATATGATTAAATATTAAGTCCTTAACCCACAGTGAGCATTTCCTAGTGCTACACTCCCAGAAAAAGTCTTGGCTGGGGTGCTCTGTGTGTTGTTATCAAGGACCCAAATTCAAGGTTCTTCTCTGGCTTACTTTTCTGTTAGTCCTACTTCAAGCAACATTAGTCACCAATTCATCTTGTTTCTGTCTGCTGCGAAATCCTTTGCTACCCTTAGAAGGTGAAAGGTGATTCCTTCCATTGGTATTTCTTCTAGTTGGGAGTTTGCTTCTTGACCAGAGTATCCTCTATACTACAACAGGGCCCCTAAGATTTTTTCTCAAATGACCAGGAGTAGCCATACTCCTTTGCTAAGTTCATGGCCCTTATATTGAGCTGACAAAACAAAACAAAACAACAACAACAACAAAAAACAAATAAAAAAAAAAAACTCATCCCTCATCTATCTACATATTTTTCTATATATCCTAAACATTAATACATAAATGCTTATTGAAGATTATATAGTGATGGGAATTCAAATTTGTTCCCCTTCACAATTAAGCTACATGGTAATCCCAGTAATTGGCATTGTTTGGGTTGGAGGATAAATGGAAGGGAAATCATGGTAGAGATGGAAAATCATTAAATCTAGAGACAGAAGACTCTGCAACTTCTTAACTACAAAATCCTTAGGCAAATCATTTTGCCCATATAAAACGTAGTTTCCTCATCTGGAAAATGGGACAAATAAGTTCAAGAAGATATCATGATATAGTAAGGAATGCATTCTGTCTGGAGTCAGAAGACCTATAGTCAAATCGCAGCCCTCTCATGTAACAGGGGTATTGTTTAGGGGAAGTCACTTAACTTTCTTGAGTCGTGGCTTCTTCCTCTGTAAAACAGAGAGGGAGGAAGAGGGAGAAGTTGAATTAAATTACCTCTTAGGAGCCTTCTAGCTTTTATTTGAAAGAGACTATGAACTTCACCCCAACTCTTTTGTCCTTAATAGTTTTTAACATTACACTTTGGCACCACTTCCCCCAAATGATTATACTTCCTACTCACTTATTAGCTAGACATTTTAGGAGACATAATTTTAATATTATGTGCCAAATTATTGTAATATAACCTCTTTATATCATTTAAACTTTTCCAAATGTAGTGCTCATCAAATGCATACCTGCAAATGTTCTTAAAAGAGAAGGGTTGGCATATTTTTCTGGAGTGATTTCATGGTGATGCTGCTAAATATCCTCCTAATTATACAGGACATCCACTTAGAATAAAATAACCCAATTGGCAAAGACAATCAAAGATAGAGATAGTAAATTATGGTAGAACTGTGGGAAGACAAGCATACTAAATACACTGTTAGTGGTGTTGTCAATGAGTCTGACAATTATAGAAAAGAATTTGGAATTCTGAGAGAAAAGTATAAAATTCTTCATACCCGTTGGCTCATTGATACACTACTGCACATGGGATCCCAAGAAGATCAAAAATAGAAACATTGAACTGAGGATCCCATACCTACCAAAATATTGATAGCTGCACTCTCTGTGATAGTAAGAAACTGGAAACAAAGTCAATACCTATAGATTACCAACCAGCAGATCTAACAGCAAAACAGGAAAATTATGAAATAGTATAATGGCATAAAAAATAGCATACTTGATAATTTCATATAAAATTTGCATTTGATTCTAGAAGTAATTAAAAAATTCAGGAGGGGTTGATTAAGAGGAAGAGTGACATTATTAGAACTGTGCTTTAGGAAAATCATTTAGTTACTGTATAAAGAATGGTTAGAAGGGAAGAGAAACTCTTCAATTCTAGGTTGCAAGCTTGAGGGATAGGGAGGATGGGGTCACCCTTTGCAATAATATGGGAAAAGATGGGTCATGGTAGTGGTGAGAGTTTATAGAGAAATATTGTTGTTAACAACAACAGTAAAACCAATGGGGAAATATAATGAGGACTATTTGGATGTAGTGAGTTTAAGGTGTACAATGAACATCTTGTTTGAGATATCTGAAAGGCAGTTGGAGATGAGAAATGGGAGGTAATAAGAAAGATAATATAGGATGAGATGATAAGATAACTAAATGAAGTACTATAAAGGGTGATAAGAGAACCCAAGATAAGGCTGAGAGACACCTTCAATTAGAGAGCATGACCTGGAGGAGGATCCAGCAAAGGAGAAGAAAAGTAGGAGATTCTGGAGTTTCAAAAACCTAGAGAGAAAAGAATATCAAGGATAAGAGAGCAATCAGGTGTCAAAAGGCTGTAGAGAAGTCAAGGAGAATGGGGATGGAGAAAAGGTAGCTGGATTTAAGAGAACAGTTGAAATGATAAGATAAGAAGCTAGATTGTAAAAAAAAAAAGTGATAGTAAAGAAAGTGGCAACATCTATTGTAGATGGCTTTTTTGAGTTGTTTACCTACAAAAAGAATTATTTAATGATAATTAATGAGAATGATTCTATTCACAGTAGTTATAAGGTTGATTTATTCAAATTTCAGTTGGGCAGAAATATGTTTCTTAGTGATTTTTAAAGCAGAAAAAAGTGAGTAGACATTCAAAACCAAAAACTATTTTGTTGTTGTCAATTGCTTATCGTATCCAATTCATCATGACCTCATTGGCAGTTTTCTTGGTAAAGAATCATTTGCCATTTCCTTCTCCAACTCATTTTACAGATGAGAAAACTGAGTCAAACAAGATTAAGTGATTTGCCCAGAGTCACAAGCTAATAAATATATGAGCCAGGATTTGAAGTAAGGAAGATGAGTTTTCTTGACTACAGGCTAAGCACTCTATCTACTGCATTACCTAGCTGCCCTCGAAATTATTGCTCATCTTTAATGATAACAACACAACAAGAACAAAGTTTTAAGTTGTTTTTTATGAGTCTCTTGGAATGCACAATAGTCATAAAAATTGCTTTCTGGAATTCTCTCTTTCCTCAAGAGGAAAAAAAAATCTCAGTGAGAATCTGAAACTTAAAAGCATCCACAATAATGGTCTGACTACTGTTAAAATGCATAAACCTCTTAGCCAACTTTACATTCCATTATGAATTTCTTTTCTGCCTTGTGAGTTACCTTCTATTCTTCCCATTCCTACTTTCCTATTTTAATATTGTTTCTCTCAGTGGATTTTCTTTACCTATTCTATTTTGGCACAAAAATGCTCTTTCCTATTCTTCTGGACCTTATGATCTTTTAATGTTGTCTGCATTCTAAAGCTAACCTCAGCACAAATACATCCATCTAACTAGCTCACCTTTCTGTATGTATGGGGGGGTAAGTTTTTCCCTTTGAAGTTATTGTTATTTCTATAATGCAAGACTGACTAGTGAGAGTTCAGTCTTTATGAATATATGCAATCTTCTCTTTACCTAATTTAAACTCTTATGTGGACTGTGACACGAGGGTAGGTATTCTGTGACAATATTCCATCTCTGTTTTCTAAGTATCTGCTGAATTAGAACTAAAAATGTATACAAAAGACACTCAGAATTTGATTTTCTTGATAATGAATATTTGTTACAAGGGCCCTGTTGGTTTATTACACCATGGGTGATAAGATGGGCAGCCCAATGGTAGAATCAATAGAGCACCAGCCCTGGAGTCAGGAGGACTTGAGTTCAAATGGGGCTTCAGATACTTACTAGCTGCATGACTCTGGGCAAGTCACTTAATTCTCTTTGCCTTAGTTTCCTCATCTATAAAAAAAAATGACCTGGAGAAGGAAATGACAAACTGTTTTAGCATTTTTGCCAAGAAAACCTCAAATGGGAATTATAGAATTGGACACAAGTGAAAGAATTCAACCACAACAACAAAATGGTAAGGAGGTGGAAGGTTGAGGGGAAATGGATAATACACTCACAAATAAAAAAAAAAGAAGAAGAAAATGAAGAGGCTCACTGAAATATCATTTTTAAAAAATGCAATTAGAACAGAAGTTATGGATGTGGAAAGTCCATTTTCTTGGTTTTTAAGTTTAGAACAAAAAAAAAAAAAAAAAAAAAGGAAAAACCAAACAAAAATTCCTCCCACAAGAGAACTTGATCTTATCTCAATGATCTTATCATTGGTGGGCCAAGTTAACCCCATGGCATCCTCTACTCTTAAATTCCTTGTTCACTAAACTTTATCACCAATTACACAATGGGAAAAACCACAGTTGGATTAGTCTCACCACTGACCTACTTCATTTCTATTCAAGTGCTACTGACTGGAGCTTCATTCAGTAGCTGAAGAAAATCAGGAAATCATATTGACTCTTTCCTCTGCAAATTCACATTATTTAATTTCAACTTGCCTTTACTGCAGGGGCACAAATATTTTATGCCTCTCTAATCATCCTACTCCCCATAGCAACTCTTTCAAACATTTTGTTCAAATGTCCTCTCCTCAAGCCATGATCTCTTTCCTTTACCTTCTCAGGCAAGGTTCTTGACTAAACATTATATTTACTATTGAAAATACAATAATATTATTAATCAACATGGAAAATGTAAACAGAAGATGTCTACTTAAATGGAGAGTAAAAAGTGACTCCCATAGTAATGTTTGAATTTAAAATGAATTATATAGAAAAAAATCCACACCTAGAAACATGCTCTGTGTCCAGTGATTAGGGAATCCTGAATAAATTATGCAAATACAATAATATGATACTATACATAATGATGAATATGGACGATATGAGGGAATATGATACTATTTGTATGAATTGATGCAGCAGAGCAAAGAACCCTCCAAAATCCATTGACTATAAGTATGTAAATGAAGACAAATCAAACCTCAGCAAAACTCCTGTAATAAGAGATGACATTGCCAGAACCTTTGAAAAGTTAATGAGTACAGCCTTCATTTCTTTAAACAATTAGTAAAAAGCCAGGCATGAATGAGTGCATATCTAATCATCCACATCCTCTTTGTTGTTTTGCTTAATTATTTTCAGAGGATTTGAAAGAATTTATTTTTTTTGTTCTTGCTTCTGATTTTGCTTGTACTTTCTTTGTTTTTGTTCACATTGTTCATTTTGTTCACATTCATGCTTGAATACTTGTACATGTCAGTGGCAGAAGATCCAAAATTAATTAAGAAAAATAAATAAGATTCTATGAACAATAAGATTATATTAAAAATAATTACAATGTGGAAATAATATCCAATTTCTGGAATATAGGCAAAGTAATTCTCAGAGGTTAATTTATATCCCTGAGCATTCATATTAACAAAAAAATTTTTTAAAAAGTGTTCATAAATTGTTTGCAGTTAAAATTTTAGAAATGAACAACACATTAAGCCCATCACAGGGATAAAACCAGAAATCAGCAGAATTAAAGAAGTGAGCAAAACAGACAATAAAAGGACAATTGAAGTAATAAATCACTCTAACACCCAATTCTTTGAAAAGACTAGTAACTTCACTAAGCCATGAATAAATTTAATTCAAAAATGGGAGGATGAAAATCAAACGACAAAAATTTTAAAATAAAACAGGAAAGAGCACAATGAATAGAGTAGGAAAGAAAAACATCCAGAGATATTGAATGTAGCAATGTCACAACAAATCAGAGGATACAAAGAAAGTGGATGAATATGGGAAAATATGAAAGTTCCAAATTGCCAAGACAAGGAAAAAACAAATAATCCAATATCAGGAAACAAAAAGAAATTGAGTAAACCAATAATGAATGGAAAAATAGGAAGATATGAGTGAGAACAAGATGGTTTCACAAACTAATTCTACAAATGTAAAGAAAAATAATTCCCATACTACATATAATTTTCAAAAATCAAGACTTTTCCCTATACTACTCCTTCTGTGAAGCAAATATTAGAATATTCCCTACACCAAAGATAAGGGAGAAAAAGAGAAATACAGACTGATTTTATTAATGAATAAATCACTATGTAGAAATTCCAGTAGTGCAGATTTCAAATTTTCCATGACTTAGTTGATAAATCCTGCATCTTGGGAAATGGCTTAACCTTTCTGGTTCTCAGTTTCTTCAGTCGTAAAATGAATATCATCAAGATGCAAATCTGTGAATTACTATATTTATAGTAGGAAATAATATGCCCAAGGTCACATGGCTAATAATGATAATAACTAACTATATATATATATATATACATATATATATATAAAGTAATATAATAATAAATAATAATGATAATAGTTTTTAGCTAACATACATATATAACTTTTTTTTTCCATATAGCACTTAAAATGTGCCAGGCACTCTACTAAATATTATGAATGTTATCTCAATTGATCCTCACCATAACTCTGGAAGTTAGGTGCTCTTATTACAGATAAAGAAACTGAGGAAAGCAAAAATTAAGTGATTTGTCCAGCATTATGCTAGATTTGACCTAAAGTCGTCCAGACTAGAGATTCAGCCCTCTACCCACTGTACCACCCATCTGCTCCTTTCAAGTTTGAACTTTAAACACAAGCCTTCCTTAATGCTAATCTTGATATTTTGTTAATGCCATGCTGCCTCTATATCACTGATAAACATTAATATAAAAAGATGTACAATACAATTCAATATTCGTTTTAAACCATTCATAATTCTCAATGATTCATTCCAAGTATGAAAGGATATTGAAAAATATTAGGAAAAAGTATAAAATAATATAAATTAGTAAAATTACAAAAATCACATCTCTTTGTAAACAGATATATAGTCTTTGATAAAATATAACAGATAGAAGAGGATGTTTTCAAGAAGAATCAGCATTGAAATGACTTTTAAAATGATTAAAAAAGGAGGTAAGTCAATAAGAGCTGAGTGTTGTACATTCTTGTTGTTATTCTGCACAATGTTTCTCTGGTTCTGCTCACTTCATGTAAGCATCAGTTCATATAAGTCTTTCCAAGTTTTTTATGAAATCTCCCTGCTCATTGTTCCTTATAGGACCTACCACAAATTGTTTAGTCATTCCCCAATTGATGGATTTCCCCTCATTCTCCAATTCTTTGCCAACACATAAAGAGGTCCTATAAAGACTTTTTGTACATGTAGGTCCTTTTCTGGGTATTTTAAATAATCTCTTTGAAATTCAGACCTAGTAATGACATTACTAAATCAAAAGGTATGCACAGTTTGATTGCTCTTTTGGCATAGCTCCAAATTGCTCTACAAAATAGTTGGATCAGTTCACAACTCCACCAAAAATGAATGCATTAGTGCCTTAATTTGCCACATCTTCTCCAACACTTATCATTTTCTGTCATATTAGTTATAGGTATAAAGTGATACCTTAGAATTGTTTTAATTTTCATTTCTCTAATCAATAGTGCATTATCAATAGAGCATTTTTATGTTAAATTAAAACAGGTAGTTTTAATTTTTTTATCTGAAAACTGCTTGTTCATATTCTTTGATTATTCATCATTTGAGGAGTGACTTATTTTCTTATATATTTGATTCAGTTCTCTATATATCTAAGAAACAAGTCCTTTGTCAGAAGCACTTTCTTTAAAAATTGTTTCCCCCTTTCTGCTTTCCTTCTAATTTTGGTTGCATTGGCTTTGTTTGTGCAAAACCTTTTGAATTGGATATAATAAAAATTATCCATTTTGCATTTCTTAATATTCTATATTTCTTGTTTGGTCATAAATTCTTCCCCATAGATCTGACAAGTAATCAATTCCTTGCTCTCCTAATTTATTCATGGTATCACCATTTAAGTCTACTCATTTTGACCTTATTTTGGTATATGGTGTGCAAAGATAAATTATGTCTAGTTTCTGCAATACTGTTTTCCAGTTTTCCTAGTAGTTTTTTGTCAGATAATGAGTTCTTATCCCTTATCAAAGCTGAATTCTTTGGGTTTATCAAATCCAAACAGCTATAGATTACTATAATCATTTACTACTGGTACCTGTTTTCTTCCATTGATGCACCATTCTATTTATTAATCAGTACCAAATGGTTTTGATGATTATTGCTTTACAATATAGTTTTAGATTTGGTAGAACTTCCTTTTCATTTTTTTAATTTGCTTCCATGATATTGTTCATTTTTTGTTCTTCCAGATTAATTTTATTATTTTTTTAGTGCTATAAAATAATTGTTTAGTAGTTTGATTGGCAAAGCATTAAATAAATTAAATTAGGTAAAACTTTCATTTTTTAATTATATTAACTCAGCCTGCCCATGAGCAGTTGGTATTTTTCCATTGTTTAGATCTGACTTTATTTGTATGAAAAGTGATTTGTAATTTTGTTCATATTGTTCCTGGGTTTGTCTTGGCAAGTAGACTCCCAAATAGCTTACATTATCTACAGTTATTTTAAATGGAATTTCTCTTTCTAGGTCATATTGTTGGATTTTGTTGGGACTATAATAGAAATACAGATGATTTATGTGGATTTATTTTATATCCTGTGACTTTGCTAAAGGTTTTTTTAGTTGATTCTCTAAGTATACCAATCATATCAATTTGCACATCAAAATGTACAGAGTGCTGGTTTTGTTTCCTCATGGCCTATTCTAATTCTTTCAATTTCTTTTTCTTTCCTTAATGCTAAAGCTAACAATTCCACACAATTATTTGATAGTAGTAAGTAATGGACATTCTTGTTTCCTTTCCAATTTTATTAGGAAGATTTTTAGCTTATTCCCATTAGAGACAATGATTGCTAATGGTTTTATATAGATGCTGCTTATCATTTTAAGGAAAATGCTTTTAATAGGAATATCAAAAGCTTTTTCTGCATTTATTGAGATAATCATATGATTTGGTTTTGTTATTGATATGGCAAATTATGTTGATTATTTACCTAATATTGAAACAATCCTGTATTCCTGATTAAAACAAACAAACAAACAAACAGAAAAACCCACAGTCATACTGTATTATCCTGGCAATAAACTACTCTAATTTCTTTGCTAATATTTTATTTAAATTTGTGTGTGTGTATGTGTCAGGATGATCTTGGGAAAAAAAAACCTGGAAAGTCCTCCATGATCTCAAGCAGAGTAAAATGAACTATAACAAAATAACAGCAGTGTTCTGAGACAAGCAGCTATAAATGAGTTTGCTATTCTCAGTAGTGCAATCATTCATGACTACCCTGAAGGACTTAAGATGAAAAATCCTACCATACTGAGAGAAGGAACTGATTGTTTCTGAATATAGATTAAAGCATTCTCTCTCTGTGTTTCTGTCTTTCTCTGTCTCTCTGTCTCTCTCTCTCAAACTTGACTTTTATTTTCATTAGTATGAGAGATCTGTTTTCTTTCATAGCTATACTTTTATGGAGATGTTTTGTATAACTTCACATGCTTTTTTATTGTGGGTGGGGAAAAAAGAAAACCTAGAACTCAGAAATTTTAAAAACAAATGTATTTTTAATGTAACTGTAAAATGTAAAATATTAAGTAAATAAATAAAAATAAAATTCTTGCATCAATATTCATTAGGAAATTGTTTTATAATTCTTTCTGTTTTGGCTCTTCCTGATTTAGGTATCATTACCATATTTGTGTAACAAAAGAAATTTTGTAGAACTTCTTTTACTTATTTTCCATATATATATATATATATATATATATATATATATATATATAATTTATATGTAGTATTGGAATTGATTGTTCTTTGAGTGTTTGTTAGAATTCATTGGAAAATCATCTGGCCCTGGTGATTTTTGCTTAGGGAGCTCAATAATGGTTTGTTCAATTTTTTTTTTCTAAAATGGGTTAACTTAAGTATTTTATTTTCTCTTTTGTTAATATGGGCAATTTATATTTTTGTAGATATTTATTTATTTCACTTGGGTTACCAGATTTATTGACAAACAGTTGGGCAAAATAGTTCTTAGTAATTGCTTTAATTTTCTCTGCATTGTTGGTGGGTTCACCCTTTTCATTTTTGATATATTTTTGGTTTTCTTCTTTTTTTAAATAAAATTATTATTAATAAAATTAAATTTATCTATTTTACTAGTTCTCCACCTCCTACAATCAATTTTTCATTTATTTGTTCAATAGTTTTCTTACTTTTGATTTTATTAATCTCTCCTTTGATTTTCAGAATTTCTAATCTATTTAATTGAGGATTTTATTCCCTCCCAGCTTTTTAAAGTTATATACCCAAATCATTAATTTGTTTTTGTTTTTGTTTTTTCCCCCTGTATTTTATTAATTTAAGCATTTATAAATATAACATTTTTCCTAAGTCCTGCTTTGATTGCATCCTATCAATTTTGGTATGCTGTCTCATTATTGTCATTCTCTTTGATGAAATTATTAATTGTTTCTACAATTTGTTCTTTGATCCACTCATTTTTAGGATTGCTTAGTTTCCAATTAATTTTAATCTATCTTTACATATACCCTTATTACATATAATTTTTATTGCATCATGATCTTAAAAAGAATGGATTTATCATTTCTACCTTTCTAAATGTGAATGGAAGGTTTTTATGCCCTAAAACATGATCAATTTTTGTGTATTTACCATATACCCACAAGAAAAATGGTAGAGACAGTTAGATGGTGCAGTAGATATAGCACTGGCCCTGAAGTCATAAGGACTGAGTTCCAAATCTGGCCTTAGACACTTAACACTTACTAGCTGTGTGATCCTGGAAAAGTCACTTAACCCCAATTGCCGCACCAAAAAATAAAAACAAAACAAACAAAAAAAAAAAAAGAGAAAAAAGGTATATTCCTTTCTATCCCCATTCAATTTTCTCTAAAGATCTTTTATATCTAACTTTTTTTTTACATAATAGCTTTTTGTTTTCAAAATACATACAAAGATAATTTCAACACTGACCCTTGCAAAGGCACTCATGTCTCTCTACTTATTTTCTACTATAACAGGTCTCCCTGACTTTTTGTATAATACAATTTCTCCCATTCTGCCTCTTGCTTTCTTCTTCTCCCAGTACAAATTCTTCATCCTTTAACAATTATTTTTATTATCACATCAAAGTCAACTTGTACCCACACCTTTTAAGTTAAAACTTAACTGCCCTAATAAAGATACAGTTCTCAAGTTACAAAGATCATATTCCCACAAAGGGATTTTAATAAACAGTTAATGCAATCTTATGGAATAACATGTTTTGTTTTATTTTTCCTTTCCTGTTTGGCTTTTTTTTAATGCTCCTTTTGAATCATGTATTTGAAGATAAAATATTCTGTTCAACTCTGATCTTTTAGTCAGGAAAGACTGAATCATCTATTTCAGTGAATATCAATCTTTTTCCACAAAATATTATACTTAGTTTTGCTGAGTAGTTCAACTCTTTTGACTTTCAGAATATCACATTCCAAGCTCTCCTATCCTTTTATTGTAGAAGCTTCTAAGTCTTCTATAATTCTGAATATGGCTCTTTAATATTTGAATTGTTTCCTGTAGCTTGGAGTATTTTCTCCTTGACCTGGAATTTGGCTACAATATTCCTTGGAGTTTTCATTTGGGGATCTCTTCAGGAGGTAATTGGAAGATTCTTTCAGTGCTATTTTACTTTCTGGTTTTAGGATATCAGGGCATCTTGTGAGATGCTATCTAGACTTTTTTTGGTCATGGCTTTCAGATAGTTGAATAATTTTTAAATTATCTCTCCCGGATCTATTTTTCAGGTCAGTTGTTTTGTATATATATATGTATATGTATATGTATATGTATATGTATATGTATATGTATATGTATATGTATATGTATATGTATATGTATATGTATATGTATATGTATATGTGTGTGTATGTATATATATGTGTGTGTGTGTATGTATGTATGTATATATATATGTATGTATACATTTTCCATAGGGTTCAGTTATTGGCATGGAGTCATTCTTAACCTTTTTGGGTCACACCCCTTGAGGAGTCTGGTATGGTCAATGAACTTCTTAAACAATGTTTTTAAATGCATTGAATCCATAATATAACAAAGAAAATAAATTACATTGAAATACAGTTGTTAATTTAAAAAAAAAGTTAATGGACCCCAGGTTAAGAATTTATACCCTAAAAAAAAAAAAAAAGCAAGAAACAGCTTTTACAGTAGAGGGGAAGAGAAAAAGAAGAGAGTGAGTGAACCTTATTCTCATAAGTACATATATATATATATATATATGTATATATATATATATATATATATATATATATATATATATATATATATATATATATATATATATATATATATATATATATATATATATATATATATACATATATATATTCTCATAAGTACATATACATACTATATTCTCATAAGGATATATATATATTTTCTTCTATTTTTTTCATTCTTTTAATTTTGTTTGACTAGTTCTTGTTGTATTTTAAAGTCTTTTGCTTAGCTTTTACTTGCTTAATTTTATTTTTTCAGTAATTTTTTTCAATAAAAAATCTCTTCTTTTCCATTTGGCCAATCCTACTTTTTAAAAAGTTGTTTCCTTCATTCTATTTTGTCCTTTTTTCCCCAAACTGTTCATTCTTTTCTCCTATAATTTTCCTGCATAACTCATTTCTTTTCCCAATTTTTCTTCTATCTCTCTTGATTTTTAACCTTTTTGAGCTTTTTCAAAAGGACTTTTTGGGCTTGCAACCAATTCATATTCTCCTTTGAGGCTTCACATGTAGGCATTTTGATATTGTCCTCTTCTGAGTTTGTGTTTTTGATTTTCCCTATCATCATATTATGTAGAGGAAAGGGATTCTGAAAAAGTATACTTAAGGCTCAGTATGATTTATTTAATCCTACACCAAGGTGTTAACTCATTGGAATTGAGATAATGATTCTCTGGTTTACATGTACCTAGTACTTAATATAGTTCTACAAGATTGTACCTATGATGATGTACTTAAAGTATATCAAAGCTAAGAGATCTGGGAGGGAAGACAGACTCAGAGATAGACAGAGAAGATAGAGAAGGCAGAGGACTGGAGTTTGGAGTCTGGAGTCTGGAGTCTGGAGCTCAGACTCAAAGACAAAGACCCTTGTGATGGTGTCTTGTCTCCTTCATTTTTCCACTAAGACCAAGGTTCACCTGAAAGTCCCCCAGAAAAACTAGCCCAGCCCCAGACTAAGGAGACAGACTGTGAAAGAGATAATAAAGACTTTGGACTTTATCCCCGACTATTCTCATAGTGATTATTCTCCTGAAATCAAGGCTGGTCCCAAGATCTCCAGAAAGCTAGCCAGAATATTACAATACTATTTTTTCTAAAATCAGAGCCTTTTGTTTTTTTTTTTTTTTTTTTTTTTTTTTTTTTTGCTCCTTGTCCCAAGTTTCTTGAACTGGACCTACCTGGCTTTCTGACCAGGGCCTTTGACGATGACAGCTTGCCCACTGTGCTAGAGTGTGTTGATCTAGAGTGCCTGTTCTGTCTGGGTTCTAAAGCTGGCAGATTGCCTGCTGTTTGGGAGGCCTTATAGCTAGTCAGCCATATCATTGGCTTGCTGACCTAGGACTAAAGGACGTGGCATGCTAATCTTTATTGTGGCTAAGAACCTTCTCCTGGCTTGCCCAGACAGTACCGGGCTGGGTGCCACTCCTTTTATAGCCAAATGAAACAGACTGTTCCTGAAAACCTTCTAAGTTATCTTGGATTAGAAAACTTTTTTATTTTATATTTTGTGGATTCTGTCATTCCAGAATTCTTTTAGAATCTTGATTTAATTTTATTTCTGAAGAAAAGTGGGGAGGGTTCAGGCAACTTTCTGGCTTTTCTCTGCCATATTGGCTCCACCTCCCAACCCCCTCTTTTTTCTATTTTGAATTAAAAACAATAGCTTTCAAAGTAGGCTTCTTGGGGATTTTAAAAGAGAAAAGCATCTAGTTTCACATCTGGAAGTGGAAAATGCTATAAATCCAAGAAAGTTCCCAATTTACTTTTTTTTTTTGGACCTTCTATTTCATTTGGCTTTTCTTTTAGGGAATATGACTCAAAATTTTATAGTGACACATTCATCCACACCCCAAATATCCACACACTAACCATATGGTCTAGTTGGAAGAGAAATTGGGATAATATAAATTGGGATTTTAAGATATTAATGCTTTATATTGAATAAGAATTGTTCAAAAGTATTCTATGTGAAGAGACATATGAGTATAGAGGCTTAGATAATGACACTTTGTGATGGAACTTATATGAAAAGGAAGGAATGGTAAGGGAGTCATGTTTGGCTGCTGCTGCGACTGGTGCTTTCAATGATCTACTCTATGAACTTTAGTTGTCCATGGAATTTTTGATGAAACCTCTAGATTTCCTGAACTCAATAGGCATATATCTGTTTCAGAGTACTTATGGACTCCTGATTCTCAATTCTCTTTTGGATAGAAATTGGATCTTCCAAGCTTCCATAGGATTCAGTTATTGGCAGGGAATCATTCTTAACCTTTTTTGGATCACAAATACCTTGAGGAATCTGGTACAGTTTTTAAATGCATTGAATCCCTAGCATTACAAAGGAAATAAATTATATTGAAATATAGTTGTTAACTTTTTTTTTTTTAAGTTAATGGACCTTAGGTAAGAATTTCTTCCCTTAAAAAAGAGGCAAGAAACAACTTTTACAGTGGAGGAGAAGAGAAGGGGAAGAAAGTGAGTGATCCTTATCTCACAAAAATTGACTCAATTAGGAAATAACATGTATACTCAATAGGATTATAGAAATGCATCTTACTCTACAGAAATAGGAGGGGAATAAGACATGGGAAGGGGGGAAGGTGATAAAAAGAAAGGGTATATTAGGGGAGGGAGTGGTAAGTAGCAAAACTTTTGAGGGGGGATAGGGTGAAAGGAAAGAGAATAAATGGAAAAAATAGAATTAGAAATAATAATTGTAAAAAAAATTGAAGCAATTTTCTCTGATGGAATATTACTGTACTCTAGAAAATGATGAACAGGATGCTCTCAGGAAAAAAAAAACAAAAAACAAAAACAACCTGTAAAGTCCTCCATGAAAAAAGTGAAATATACTGCATACAAAATAATATACAAACATTCAAAAAAAGTTTTGAATGTAACTGGGAGAAAAAATTAAATAAATAAAAAAGAATCTCTATCCCTTATACTAATGATTTGAAAGCAACTAGGGAATATCTGCACATTTTTTCCATTTTTCAAGGATCTTTATCCATCCTTCATATTGACTGGTACACTACATTATTGTACACTACATTATTCATATACAACATACATCAAAAGTAGGGGCTGTGGTAGCTGGGATCTGAGCTGCTTTTAAAGGATTGAGGATTCTAAAATGCTAAGGTAAGTTGGGAGAACATATAGGGTATGTGTGACAACCAATGAAAAAGCATGATGGTGGTATATGGAGCAGAAAGTGAAGTACATGGAAATGATGTGTAAGAAGAATAGAAAGAGAAGAGAGGACTAGTTATAAAGTGTTATACATGCCAAAAAAGGAGATTGCATTTTGATCCTAAAGATACTATGGAGTCATCAAAGTTTATTTAGTGGGATTGATGACATGGTCCCTTTCAGGAAAATCATTTGGAATCTATGTTTGTTGGGTTAGCTACCTAAGTGTAGGATCCTTTGGTGATAATGAAAATACACAGAAAGAATAGGGATGTCATGGGGGTAAATGAAGGGGGAAGATGTAGAAGAAGAAAGAAGAGAGACAGACAGACAGATAGAGACAGAGACAAAGAGAAATAGAGACACAGAGAGACAGAGAGAGAGAAGAGAGAGAGAGAGAGAGAGAGAGAGAGAGAGAGAGAGAGAGAGAGAGAGAGAGAGAGAGAGAGAGAGAGAGAGAGAAGGACAACTAGGACCCTGAATCACGACTTCTTTTTCCCTTCTATTCTCAACCATTATCACCTTTTCTAAATTGTCGACACTGAGTTTGGCTAGTTATGATCTATAGGGTCAAACATTGAACAGGCTTGACTTAGGGGAAAATCTGAGTAATGGTTTGTTTAGACATTTGTTTGTCTGATCCCTGTCCCTACAGAGAAACACAGGAAAAGGAATGTGAAGCCTATCCTTTTCTTGATCGAAAGAGCAACAGGGAATGATGGAAAGTGCACTAGACTTGGACCTAGAAGAACAGACAATTTAGAGCTAGAAGGAACTTTATAGATATCTGGGTTCCTTAATTAAAAAAAATTCATTGGGGTAGCTAGATAGTATAATGGATAGAGCACCAGTTCTGAAGTCAGGAGGACCTGAGTTCAAATCTGGTCTCAGATACTTAACACTTCCTAGCTATGTGACCCTAGGCAAGTCACTTAGCCCCAATTGCCTCAGCAAAAAAAAAATCATTAACTTTTTCAATGTAATTAATTTTCTTTATAATCTTTTGTATTTTTTTTTTATGCATTCTAAAACATATTCTGAGAAAGGTTCCACAGACTTCACTGGAATTCCCAATGAATCCAGGATTCAGAGAAAGGTGAAGAACCCCTGATTTAGAAAAAGAAGAAAAAGAACTTTAATTTTGCAGATGAAGACATTGGAATACAAAGAAATTAAATGATTTGCATAAAGTAACAGAAGTAGGATTATAGAAGCACAATGCACTGAAAGGAAGGATGCAGATTATAGGGTCTATTGTTTTCATTTTGTAGATGAGTAAATTGAGGCTGAGAAAGTATAAATAACTTGCTGAAGCCAATCTGAAACCAATTCTGAATCCTAACTCCAAATTTAATGCTTTCTCCACTATTTAACATCCTCAAGACAGGATTTGAAACTAAGACTCTTTCCATTGTACCATTACAAATTCATATCCTACATTATTACTTTGTGATATATGGCAAAACTTGTTAAATTGTGGGATATGGCACTGAATATGAGGGTCATGAAATTATGATGTATTATCAGTGTTTGATCTGTATGCCTATTTTGTATACCTACATACCCAAGGTCACATAAAGATTTCTCAGGTAAAAAGGGGTCATGAGTGCAAAAAAATTAAAAAGCCCTGATGTGGAGCATAGGGACTTGGAGTCAAGAATATCTGAGTTAAAATTCTGCCACAGTATTTAAACTATCTCAGCTTCAATTTTGCATAATAATAGCTTCTACTTGGGTAGCAAGGTGGCACAGCGGATAGCATGGTAGATGGCTTCATATACTTACTAGCTGTGTGAGCCTATAAAAGCCACTGTATTTATTTATTTTTTTGCCTCAATTTCCTCATCTGAAAAATGAGCTGGAAAAGGAAATGGCAAACCAGTGGCTTCGCCAAGAAAACCTTAAATGAGGTCACAGAGACTCAAAAACAACTGAAAAATGACTGAACAACAAGCATCTTCTTCACAGGATTGTTATGAAAATAAGATAAAATAATATGCATGCAATATAATATGTAAGATATGTGATGTAAAGCACTTGCAAACTTTAAAGTACTATGAAAATGTTAGTGATCACGATATGATGATGATGATGATATAACTCAGGACTCAAAGACTCTGTGTGTCTGTCTCAAAACTAAAAGCAAGAAGACTAGGATCTCTCTGGAGCCTTTTCTTTTTTTCATCATATAGCTAGAAAGTATTAAGTGAGGCTGTATTTGATCTTAAATCCTCTTGAATTTAGGGCCAATGCTCTATGTACTGCACCATCTAGTTGCCCCAAGGATCTCTCCTTTGGAGCTCACCAACTCCACTCTTCACCTTGGCACAGACCATTGAGTAATCAAACTCTAACAATGAATAGACTTTTATGCAAATGAGTTTCAAGCTCTTGGTTCCAATGATTATTACTAGTTATCTATCTATCTATCTATCTATCTATCTATCTATCTATCTATCTATCTATTTATCTATATTTATATCCATATATATGAATAAACTTGGGGCTAGCTGTTTTACCTCCCTGGGTCTCAATTTCCTCCACTATAAAAATGGAGATATAAAACCAATAACAGAGCTGTTGGGAAGATTAAATGAAGTCATTTTTAAAACACTTCACAATCTTCAAGCACTTTTCACATTCATAAAGCAAAATTAACTTATTAAAATGAGGAAGTTGGACTAGATGAAGTCTGAGGTTCCTTTCAGCTCTCAATACTGCCATCCTGAGGAAATTATAAATGTAAATAGCAAAAGAGCCCCTTTTCAAACTACTTGCAAATGACATCTATCTCAGAATCACTTTGGCACATGTACATGATGGACACCTTAATTTATGGTACCAGCACTTGGATTTCTCACTCAAGGACTTTTTCTACTCTCAGCTAAGGGTGGTACAAGTTTTGCCTCACATTCTGGAATAATTCTTCCCCAACTAATATATAAAGAATCTTGTTACTAAGGAGAACGGAAAGTCAAATTATGCAAACATATACAGTATTCTTTAGGTGGGTTTGTATAGAAGTGCTAATGCATTAACTTGAAGCCTTGTGTAATTTCTAGCAGCTTTCAACAATTAATATGATTCACATGACTCCTCTTGGCATTTTCAAAGAACATCTAGATTCATTCCATGCTTGCTTACTCTGGACTGAGATAAAACATCTTTAGGTTTCTCTCGGATAGTGTGAAACATATTTTCAATTTGTATATCATTATCCTCAACATGATATTTTTATTTTTCTTCTGGGACTTAGTTTACTCATCTATAAAATTAAAAAGTTTGACCAAATTACCTCTAATATCCCCCTTTCAGGGGGGAAAAGGGAAGGGACTAAAGGAGATTCACTTAAGCACAAAACAAAAAAAAAAAGACTATTCAACAAGGATAGGTATTGAGGATACAAGAAAATGATATTCAACAAAGATCAGCATTGAGACATTTGTGTTGATTTGGTGGAGAAAAGTTTTCCTGCATCTGAGTTGCCCATTGTTTTTTACTACTCAGGCACGTGGAGTTCCCTGTTTTGTATTCAGGTGCCTAAAGAGTGATGTCAGCAGCTTTAGTCTTTAGCATTCTGAACCAATCAAGTCTTAAGAATGAATTTAATATCTTTTATGTAAAAACTAACAATCTAAATGGAGCTGTGTATTGTTTCTATCACACCTTTCCATGAAATGCATTTAGATATTTAAACACATATCTAATTACAGCATGTTCCTCACCTTCTCCAAGGCTTTGCCAATCAACAAGATTGGGGTTTAATGAGCAACTATTTGTTATATGCTTAGGGGATGTAAATTAATTGTATTGTAGTCAAGTAAAAACTTAAATAAATCATTTAATCTGCTGAAGGAAAAAATAAGTTGGATAGTGTTTGAAGGATTATAAAGTGCTTTAAAATTTTTTCTAATTTCATCTTCCCAACAGCTCTGTTTTTGGTTTTAAATCTCCAATTTTATAGTGGAGGAAATTGGGACCCAAGAGGGTAAAACAACTGACCCCAAGTTTATTTATACATATATTCATACATACATAACTAGTAATAATAATTGTAATAAGGGGCTTGAGGTTCATTTGCCTAAGACTCTCTTCATTGCTAAAGTTGGTCTGTGCCAAGGAGAAGAGTAGAATTGGTGAGAGCTTGAAAGAAGACCATCTAGCAATACTAAACTCAAATATAAAATACTTTTGACTCCCTTTCATTGGGGATGTTCTAAAATCCTCTACTTTCAGGCATTTATAAAGAATCAGTTATGTCACCGATAAGATACTTCCTTCACTGGTGAAGAACATTACCCATCTTCATAGAGTTATCCTATTTGATTTTTTCCCCACAAATTCTTATTCGAGAAACTAATCAAAATGCTAGAAACCTTGCTGTAGATTTTTAAGCATGTAGGACCACCAGTATGTAAGGTAAATAAGAACCTGAGCCACAACAGTATAAATTCAAAGCAAAGTTCTGCTTAATTCTTTTTCCAGGAATGATAAAATGTTCCTTAAGGTTTACCAAAACCATAAGGTAATTTACGTAGCTCTGGAACTAGGAGCTAGAAGGAATTTGTTCACTCTAATCTGTGTATCTTTACACAGATTTAAAAGTGGATTTAAATGGAATTTTTGTTGTTATGGGCAGGGTTCATAGGAAAAGATTTTGATCTCCACCTAAGGGGCCTTTTTGTGTTGCTGTGGATCTGATTTGAAATAAAATTTGAAAATGTGTTGATTACTCTCAGGCATTGTAGCCAGCTAACACAAGAGCTGATAACAGTCCTTTTGAGGAGGAAGTCAAGAAGCTTATTATATTTTCCTTAAATGGCAATAGCAATTCAATTCAGAAGAAGCTCTGGGAGCAGTTAAGAGTCTGTCCTAGGAGATGACAGCAGAGAAACAAACAAATCAAAAAAAAAAAAAAAAAGGCAGCCACACAACTGTAGTTAAAGAGCTGTCAGTTGTTGGGAAGCAGAGAAAAATCAAGTATAGTACAAAACTAGATATATTAAGTTATCCAAGAAGTGATAGTATCAACTCCCTTGATTCAGTTATCCTCTCTTGGCAGTTTATTTCCAAATATATATATCCATTATTCAGTCTTTTGCTGAGCTACAGGTCTCTGTCAACAATTGTCTTTTAGCCATTTTAAATTAGACATCCTACAGCCTTCTTAAATGATACATGTCCCAGGAAAGAACTTATTATCTTTCTTTTCAAGTTCTTCCCTTCTCCTCCCTTCCCCTCCCTTCCTTTCCCTTCCCTTCTTTTCTCTTCCATTCTCTTCTCTCCTCCCCTCTTTCTTTCTCTCTAACTATGGGTCTAATTATGTCATCTCATCCACACTACTCAATAAATTTGAATAGCTCCCCAGTACCTCCAGGATCTAAAATTAAATCTTCTTCTTAATCTCACTCCTTCCCATCTTTCCAGTCTTCTTATATTTTATGGTTGCCCATACACTATGATCCATATGATCCAGCCTGTGACTTAGCACAAGTTGTCTCCCATGTCTAGAGTGGTCTGCCTCTAACCCTTTTTTTCCCCCACTGCAGGAGACATCTCACTTCTGGTTGATGCCTTCCCTTTTCAGATCACCTTCTACCTACTTTGTGTACATCTAAATCGTGAGTTATTTACATATTATCGTCTTCATTAGACTGAGCATTTTTTTCTTTTAAAATTTTCAATAGTGTTTTATTTTTCCAAATACATGTAAAGATAATTTTCAAAATTCATATTTTGTAAGACTGTGTTCCAGATTTTTCTTCCTCCCTCCTTTCCTTTCTCTCTTCTCAATATAGCAAGTAGTGTGATATAGATTAAATTTGTGAACTTCTTTTAAACATATTTCCATATTTGTCATATTGTGCAAGAAAAATCAGACCAGAAGGGAAAAAAACATGAGAAAGAAAAAACAAACAAGATGAAAATACTATGCTTCGATGCATATTCAATCTCCATAGTTCTCTTTCTGGATGTGATTGATATTTTCCATCCCAAGTCTACTGGAATTTCTTTGAATCATCACATTGTTGAGAAGAGACTGGTCCATCATTCGTTATTATCATGTAATCTTCTTGTTACTATTGATGATGTTTTTTTGGTTTTCCTCACTTCACTTAGCGTCAGTTTATGCAAGTCTTTCCAGACTTTTCTGAAATCAGCCTGCTTATCATTTCTTATGAAACAATAATATTCCATTAGCTTCATATATCATAATTTATTCAACCAGTCATTCCCCAACTGATAAGCATCCGCTCAATTTCCAGTTCTTTGCCACTGGGGCTGCTACAAACATTTTTGTACATATGGGTCCTTTTCCTTCTTTTATAATCTCTTTGGGATACAGACCTATTAGTGATCAAAGGGTGTGACCAATTTATAGCCCTTTGGGTATAGTTTCAAATTATTCTCCAGAATGGTCATGTCATTTCACAGCTCTACCAAAAATGCATTAGTATTCCAGTTTTCCCCCATCCCCTCTAATACTTATGATTATCTTTGCCTGTAATCTTAGCCAATCTAAGAGGTATGAAATGGTATGTCAAAGTTGTTTTAATTTGTATTTCTCTAATCAATAGTGACTTAGAACTTTTTTTCATAAAACTAGAAATGTCTTTAATTTTTTATTTGAAAATTTTCTGTTCATATCCTTTGACCATTTATCAACTGGAGAATGACTTGTAGTCTTATACATTTGAGTCAGTTCTCTATATATTTTAGAAATGAAGCCTTCATCAAAACATTGACTGTAAAAACAAATTCTTTTCCACCTTTCTGCTTCCATTCTAAAATTGGTTGCATTGGTTTTGTTTGAACAAAAACTTTTAACTTTAATCAAAATTGTCCATTTTGTATTTCACGGTGTTTGTTAGTTCTTCTTTGGCCATAAATTCCTCCCTTCTTCACAGATCTGAGAGGTAGATTATCCCTTGTTTTCTTACTGTGCTTATAGTATCACCCTTTATTTCTAAATCATGTATCCATTTCAACCTTATCTTTGTATAGGGTTTAGATGTTGGATGTTGGTCAGTGTCTAGTTTCTGCCATACTATTTTCTAATTTTCCCAACAAATTTTGTCAAATCATGAGTTCTTATCCCAGAAGCTGGAGTCTTTGGGTTTATCCTACACTAGATTATTATAATTACTGACTATTGTGTCTTGTGTACCTTAGTACACAATAATGTACAACTTTTAGCTACTATCAAATGGTTTTGATGACTGCTGCTTTATAAAATAGTTTTAAGCCTGGTGCAGGTAGGCAACCTTCTTTTGCATCTTTTTTTCATTAATTCCCTTGATATTCTTCATTTGTTGTTCATCCAGATGAGTTTGTTATTATTTTTTCTAGCTCTACAAAGTGATTTCTTGGCAGTTTTATTGTTATGGCACTAAGTAGATTTAGATAGAATTGTTATTTTTATTATACTAGCTTAGCTTACCCATAAACAATTGATATTCTTCCTATTGTTCTGATATAACTTTATTTGTATGAAAAGTTTTATAATTTTGTTCATACATCTCCTGGCTTTGTCTTGGCAGTTGGGCTTACAAATATTTTATATTGTCTACAGTTATTTTAAATTATATTTTTCTTTCTATCTCATGTTGTTGGGCTATATTGGGAATATAGAGATATGCTGATGATTTATGTGGGTTTATTTTATATCCTGCAACTTTACTAAAGTTGTTGTTTCTAGTAGTTTTTAGTTGATTCTCTAGGATTCTCTAAATATACTATCACAACATCTACAAAGAGTAATAATTTTGTTACCTCATTACCTACTCTAATTCTGTCAGTTTCTTTTTCTTTTATTGCTAAAGCTGAAATTTCTAATACAATATTCAATAACAATAGTGATAATGGGCAACCTTGATTCACCCCTGATCTTATTGGGAATACTTCTAACTTATCTTCATCATGTCTAATGCTTGTTGATGGTTTTGAATAGATGTTACTTATCATTTTAGGAAAACTCTATTTATTCCCATGTATTCTAGTGTTCTGTATTTTGTTAGATGCTTTTTCTGCATCTCTTGAAATAATCATATGATTTTCTGTTAGTTTGGTTATAGATATGATCAATTATGATCATTGATAGTTTTCCTGATATTGAATGATCAATCAAAGATCAATGATGGTTTTCCTGATATTGAATCATCCCTGCTTTCCAGATTGTAACCTTCTTGAGAATAAGCACTGTTTTTGTCTTTGTTGACTCAGAGTATATGCTTAATTAGGCAGCAGTATATAGAGTATCTTCCTGACTTCAAAACTGACCACAGTTATTTCCTACCTATGTGATCCCAGACAAATCATTTAACTCTATTTGCCTCAATTTCCTCATCTGTAAAATGACCTGAACAAGGAAATAGCAAATTATTCCAGTGTCTTGGCCAAGAAAACTCCAAATGGGGTCACAAAGAGACAAGATTGATCACAATGCCTAGTAAGTACTTGTTGACTGACCTCAAAATGTAAGTTGTCCAAAGAGTATTCCCTCTACCACATAAAGCATAAAAATCTAATATAGATGGTATCTTGTTTATTTATAGATTTTCCTTTGTAAGTTACTTTGCTATTCTTCCCTAAGTAAAGCTTTCACTATCTAAGTTTTGTTTCTTTATCCCTTGACAGAGTGTGAAGATGGTGGGGATGTTATATTTGCATATTTTCAGGGGACAATAAATAGCCCAATTTCCTTGGAGGTGGGAGCTTTGATAAGCAAAGAATAGGAAGTTCAAAAATCTTTGTTGATTATCCAAAATATCTCACATTGAACTTGACATGACATCCAGTTAAGCAGATTGAATGCCAAGACTGGAGTTAGAAAGGTTCATCTTTCTGAGTTCAAATCTGATCCCAGATACTTCCTAGATGTGTGACTCTGGCCAATCACCTAACACTGCTATAGTTTCCTCATCTGTCAAATTAGCTAGAGAAGGAAATTGTAAACCACTCCATCATCTTTTCAAAGAAAACTCCAGATGTGGTTTCACATCAGACATGATTGAACAATAATGAGGGATTCCTGGATCGCAGAGGTGCTAGATATAGAATGTGATTCTTCCATTCTTCTTATCTATAGTATTTCTTTTAAAAATGTATCTACTTCTTTATTCTAGGTATCAGTCAAATTTGCCTCCTTTTGTTAAGATTAATAATGTATGCCATTTATTTCTTGTATATTAGGCATTTATACATAGACAACTGTTTTATATGTTTGATTATTGGCTCTCTCCTTCCATAAATTACAAATTCTTTCATCTATTCTTTTCTTTGTTGTACCAACTACTCTCTGTAGTATAAAACATATCAGATATATGCCTTCTTTGACTTTGTTTCTGCTCAAAACACAGATTCAACAGTCCTTTTTGGTGTCCTTATAGCATACACAGCCAGCATCAAAGAGCTTTTTGGTACAGTATCTGGCTCTACCCTATCTTCTCAGTTTCATTTTATATATTAGCTTTTGTCCAAAGTTTTTGGTCAAACTACATTGATTTTCTCTTTATGTCCTACATGATATTTTATCTCCCATCTCCATATCTTGGCACTATCTGTTCCCCATAATTGATATACACTTCCTCCTTTCTTCTACCTCATAGAATCCTTCAGGATTCAGCTTAAGCCAACACGACATTTTTCATGAACCTTTTCTGATCCCTCAGCTGTTAATGCCGTCTCCCTATATTAAATATGTATATACATATATGTTTATTTTCTCTTCTTACTTCATTCCTCATCCTCTAGAATGTAAGCTCCTTAAAAGCATGTATTTCATTTCCTCCCCTAAATCCCCAGTGAATCACATAGCACCTAACATACAGTAGTGCTAAATAAATGCTTTGAAGTCCAGTGATCATTCATTTGTATTCCTCCTTAGTGCCTTTGAGTTGGCATATTATTACATCATTATTGCAAAAAAACCTTACACTCCAAATCAAATTTATTTTGTTGTTGAATCATTTTCCAGGTGTGTCCAACTCTTCAAATGTATACTGGAAACCAATGGAATCACCAATAGAATAGCAATATTGGGAGAATTATTAGAGGTGACCTTACTTAACTAATACTTGAATAAAAATACCTTAACATCATATCCAGCATGTGATTATTTGGCTTTTGCTTGAACAGTTACTGGGAAGCCCAATCTACTTTTATGTAATTTTCATTGTTAGGAGTTTCCTCTTATATTTACCTTTAAAATAACTACCCATTGCTTCTACATTTTTCCTTTGAGGCCAAATGAAACAAATCTAATCAATCTTTCACATAACAACCTTTCTAAAAAAATGAAGACAATCTTCACGTACCCTTTGAATGTTTTCTTAGTTTGTCCAAATGTCTATGGTTCTTTCATCTAATCTTGGTATGGCTACTTCATCAACTTGTTATCGTCCTCTGGAATTTCTTCTTATCAATGTTCTTCCTAATATCTGGCATCCAACATTGCATCAATAGTCCAGGTGTGGATTGAACTGGGAAGAGAATATCACTCCCCTAATACTTAATGTAGCCTGTGATTACATTATCTTCTTGACAGTTGTATGATTCTGTTGACTTATATAGAGGTTTTTAGTCTAAAGTCTCCAGCACTGTTTCAGATGAACTTTTAAATATCCATGTCATCCCCTAATATTCTGTTTATAAACCTGAATTTTTAACATAAGAGTAAGATGTGTTCAACTCTATCAAAATATTTAAAAAATAAAACAAAATAATTGACTGTGCCACCTAAAATGTTAATTATCCTTTTGAGTTTTGTGGTCAGCATGGGTATTTAATTTTTTTGAGGCATAGCAGTTCCAGGGTGCAAAGCAACAAATATTTAGGAAAACCTTTGGAGACTGTATATGAGTGTGTGTATGTGTGTGTGTGTGCATATATTTATCTATATCTATCTATTTATTTATATATATATACATATATATGTATATATATGTATATATATACATATATATATATATATACACCTCTTTCTATCTATCTATACACATATACCTGGGATTGATTTGGAGAAAATTCTGAGAAGTATAAGAAAAGTCAGATCAATGAAACAGTCAATAAGTATTAAGCACCTACTGTGTACTAAGCAGCTAGATAGTGCAGTGGATAGAACACTTCCTTGGTAAGCTTTCCTTCATGACTTCAAATCTGGCTTCAGAATTTGCTAGCTGTGTGACTCTGGGCTAGTCACTTACTTTTGCTTCAGTTGCTCATGTGGGTACTAGAGGGTTCACAGTTTCTTTTTCCTGCTAATTTTACAGATTTTGTGGAAAACAGGCAAAGAGGATTCAAAAATAGATCATAGACTCTATCAGACTGCTAGAAACAAGATGAAGAAATCATGGTGTAGAGGCATCATGAGAAAATGGAAAAGTTTGTGGAGCCAGGAAAGGTCTGGGTTCAAATTCTATCTCTAGCACTCTAGACACTCTAGCATTTAATATTTAACCCTAGACAAATCACAAATCCATCTAAGTTTTGTTTTCTTCAACTATAAAATGAGCAAAAAACAAAACAAAACAAAACAAAAAAAAAAAAAAAAAACCCCTAGAGTTAATTCTGAGGATAAAATGGAACAATGTATGTAAGACGTTTAGTAGACCATAAATGCTATATGTGTGTTAACAATTATCATTAAAAAAATGCAATCATTAAATAACGCAATGCAATAACAACTGATCACAACTTCAAGGCTTACAAAGCCTAACATTACAAATAACATTGTGAGATCTGTAGTGTAAATAATGTTAACCTCACTTTTTAGAAATGAGCCTGAGACTCAAAAAGATTGGATTCTTTTCCTCTGGTAACACAGAAAGTATCAAACTTGGGGTTCAAATTTAAATTTCTTTACTTTAAGACTAAGTTCCACTTCCACTGTATGAACCTATATTCCTTTTTAAGAAAGATTCCTGCATTAAGAGTCTATATATTATACAAAAGAAGTAAAGATTACTTCTAGCTGAAGGTATCAAGAAAGACTTCATGGAAGTGGCAACTTCAGTTTGGCCTTGAAGAATGGGTAGAATTTTGATGAGTGAAGGCAGAAACAGTCTCAAAGAGTTCAATTATATAATAGTAGATTTAAAGCTAGGAGCCTTAAATGCCATTTAGCTCACCCCTCTCTTTTTTACAGATGAAGAAACTCTGATCTAGAAAGACAAAAATGCTTTGTCCAAGACCACACTAGTAGTCCATGATATAAACAACATTCAGACCCAAGTTCTGTTTTCAGAACCAGTACTTTTTTCCCAGTGGGTCATGCCAGAAAATATTACAAACAGAGAAAATAATTTTTACTTTTTTAAGTCATAGAACCATAAAAACAAAAGCATGTTTAAATGAAGCAGAACAGTTCAGTTTGATTGAAATGAATATTATGGAGTATAAGGAAAGAGAAATATAGGAATGAAAGACTGACTATGAAGGACCTTAATACCTTGTGAAGGAGTTAAATCTTATTTTGTAGGGAAGGAATGCTTATGGGAAACTTCAATTGTTGTTAGAAGATTATGAATCATTTGAAAATTTGCAGATGGAAAGCATTAATCTACATTATAGTCATCAATCAACAAGGCTAAGTTAGTTCCCAGGAGAGGTGATCTTCACCATGAATCTTTGGACAGGATGGTGTTTACCCAAACTAGCTAGAATTTACTCCTCACAACATCACAGGACAAAACTTTAGAAATTCAGTCTCCCTGGGACCTCTTTGGCTTCAAGCTAGATTTGAAGCTAAAAGATTTTTCTGCTTTATCATTAAAGATAAAAATTGAGTTGGATTTTTAGTAATGGGCTTGCACAAATCAATGCTGAACATTGAAAGAGAACTGACTCAGAGTCAGAGAATTAAAATTCATATCCTGCCTCTAATGCTAACTTATGACATGTATGACTATGGTTAAGTCAACTAGCCATGGGAACTTTAATATATCAAATGAAATGTGTGTGTATGTGTGTGTATTTATCTTCAGCTCTTATTCAATTGCTTCTATCTCAAAATCAATATTCCTATGGTTCTTCATTTTCTTTCCCTTACTTGAATTAATGGGGACCAGCTAGATAGCACAGACCTGGAGTCAAGAAGACTCATCTTTATGAGTTCAAATCGGCTTCAGACACTTACTAGCTGTGTGATTCCGAGCAAATCTCTTAACTTTGTTTGCCTCAGTTCCTCATCTGTAAAATGAGTTGAAGAAAGAAAAGACAAATCACTGTAATATCCCTGCCAAGAAAATGGGTCACAAAGAATCAGACATGACTGAAATGACTAAACACATACTTTGATTAATATTTCTTGAATGGTCCTCATTATGAACCATAGCAAATATTGATGAGCTCAAAATAGGTTAGATGACCTAGTTCAGAAAGTAAAAAGTAATTCATGTACAGAAGGGCTAAAGTCAATATGAGTGCCAAAATTAAAGACCTGGATTTGAAGTCAGGAAAGCATGAATTCAAAGATCATTTTTGCTCTAGGTCGCTGTGTGATTTCAGGCAAATCAATTAACCTTATAAATTTTGAATAAGTCCTTGATATACACTTATTGAGTCATACCTAGCTTGGACCTCCTTCCTCGCCACATAGTGTAAATTACCATTCATGCTTCTAAGTGACCATACAGAAATTGAGGGATGTTCATTCTTCCAACTACATGTAACTCATAGATGAGAAGTTTTAAATGAGAGGTAATAAAATGCCCCCTAATCATTAGGTGAATTGAAAGAGCTGATGATTCATTGGATGCATAAAAGTGAAATAGTGATCTTGCCTCCTTTCACTGTAAAATACAAAGATTCAAACTTTCTCTTGAGAAATGAATTAGGGAAAAAAGTGATTGTCCTCTCCCATGGCCTCCTTGTGGTTCTGAGCACACAATCACTCTGGCTCCTTTGGGCTTATTTTTCCTGGTTTAAGGCTAAAGAGTATCCCATAGTAGACCTATCTAGACTTGGAGGAGAACTTATGAGTTTTAAAGTCCCTAAAGTTCTGGCACCAATGAAAAGAAAAGAGAAAATGGGAACAATGATGCTATTGTCATCTCTCAAAGACATAGATGTAGCAATTGTTAGATATAAATGATCTATAATCTGCATTCTAGGGACAGCCCATCCTAACGAAATCTGAAACTCTTTGTATTTAGAAATATAATGGAAAAGAAAAAAATACAAGAAAATTTAAATGATTCCAGAACTCAACTTTTTTTTCTTTTTCTAGGTCCTGAGAAATAATGAATGACTGCAATTATTATAGGGTTATTTTTTAGCACTCTCCTCAGTTTATTGTGAGATTTATATTTTATTAATGCATCAAGAAAAGTGTTGAAATGGAAACCACATTGACCCAAATGTTTGCCAAAAGGAAAATCTCCTTAAACTCAAAATATACAGGATTTTTAATGACAGATAAGTAATGTTTGAGTTTTTTCTCTTTGATTTGCTACTAGGTAGCTGTATGACCTTAGGGAAATCACTTTTCCAGTTTTTAGTTTCCTTACATATGTAATAAAGGATGTGGACTTAATTTAAAAAGTCTGCAAGGCAAGCAAACAAGTATCAATTGAGAGCTTATTATATACAGATCCTGAGATGTATATGTATATGTATATACAGCTAGAGATGTCCTCAAATGCTCCTTCCTGCCTCCAGTCCCTGCATTCCAATGATAAAAGCAGCAACCAACACTTTTGTTAATTGAAGACATTTCTTCAGTGGCCTGGAGGGAAATTTTCTTGACAGGGACCTTCTGAAATTCAAAAAATAAATTCTTTTCATAGAATAGCTGCATAATCTTTTATCTTTCTGTTTCCTGAAATATTTCTCTAAAGAGCCAATGATGATACAGATAAGCCATAAAATTAATAACAGATTACCCAGTACTGGAGTCCAGATTTACCACCATGAAGTTTCAAATGGTATAACATACTCATGTTCTTTTTTCTCAGGTTCTTTTTTTAATTATTAAAGCTCTTTATTTTTCAAAACACATATGTGGACAATTCCTCAACATTAGCCCTTGCAAAACCTTGTGTTCCAATTCCCCTCTTTCCCCTATACCCTCCCCTAGATGGCAAGGAGTCCAATAAATGTTACACATTGTAGAAATGTATGTTAAACCCAATATATGCATACATATTTATACAATTATTGTGCCAAAAAGAAAAATCAAATCAAAGTTCCAGCTCTCTACATCACCAGTTAAGAGAGAGAGAGAGAGAGAGAGAGAGAGAGAGAGAGAGAGAGAGAGAGAGAGAGAGTAAAATGCAAGTAAACAAAAACAAAAAGAGTGAAAATGCAATGTTGTGAACCACACTCAATTTCCACAGTCCTCTCTCTGGATGTATATGGTTTTCTTTATCACTAAACAATTGTAACTGGTTTGAATCATCTCATTGTTGAAGATAGCCAAGTCCATCACAATTGATCATCATATAATCTTCTTGTTGTCTGTATAATGATCTCCTGGTTCAGCTCTTTTCACTTAGCAACAGTTAATGTAAGTCTCTACAGACATTTCTGACATCATTCTGCTGATCATTTCTTAAACAATAATATTCCATAACATTCATATACCATGATTTATTCAGCCATTCTCCAACTGATGGGCATCCATTTAGTTTCCAGTTTCTTGTCACTACAAAAAGAGCTGCCATAAACATTTTTACACATGTGGGTCCCTTTTCCTCCTTTAAGATCTCTTTAGGATATAATCCTCGTATAAACACTGCATACGAAGGGTATGCACAGTATGATAACTTTTTGAGCATAATTCCAATCACTCTTCAGAATGGCTGGATGTGTTCATAATTGCACCAATAATGTCTCAGTGTCCCAGTTTTCCCACATCCTCTCCAATATCTGTCATTATCTTTTCCTGTCATCTTAGCCAATCTGAGATGTGTAGTGGTATCTCAGAGTTGTCTTAATTTATATTTCTCTGATCAATATTGATTTAGAGCACCTTTTTATATGACTAGAAATAATTTCAATTTCTTCATCTGAAAATTGTTCATATCTTTTGACCATTTATCTTATAAATTCTCTATATATTTTTTAAATGAGGCCTTTATCAGAACCTTTGAATGTAAAAATGTTTGCCAGTTTATTGCTTTTCTTCTAAAACTTGTCTGCATTAGTTTTGTTTATATAAAAACTTTTTAAACTTAATATAAAAAATTATCTATTTTGTGATCAGTAATGATCTCCAGTTTTTCTTTGGTCATAAATTTATTTCTCCTCTACAGATCTGAGAGGTAAACTATTCTATGTTCTTCTTATTTATTTATAATATCATTTTTATGTCTAGATCATGAAACTATTTCTACTTATCTTGGTATATGGGGTTAGGTGTGGGTGAATGCCTAATTTCTGCCATACTATTTTCCAATTTTCCCATTTTTTAAAAGATTTTTTGCATCAATATTCCTTAGAGAAATTGGTCTATATTTTTTTTCCTGAGGCAATTGTGGTTAAGTGACTTTGCTCAGGGTTGCACAGCTGCGCAGTGTTAAATATTTCAGATCAGATTTGAACTAAGGTTCTGATTTCATGCAATTCTACCACCTACCTGCCACCATCTATAATTTTTTTTTCTCTGTTTTCATCCTACCTGGTTTAGGCATCACTACCATGTCTGTGTCATAAAAAGAATTTGGTAGGAGTCCTTCTTTCCCTATTTTTTTCACATAGTTTATGTAGTATTGGAGTTAATTGTTCTTTAAATGTTTGGTAGAATTCACATGTAAATCCATCTGGCCCTGGAGATTTTTTCTTAGGGAGTTGATTAATAGCTTGTTCTATTTATTTTTTTTCTAAATTAGGACTATTGAAGTAATTTATTTCCTCTTCTGTTAATCTGGGCAATCTATATTTTTGGTAGGTATTCCTCTATTTCATTTGAGGTATCAAATTTATTGGCATAAAGTTGGGCAAAGTAACCCCTAATTACTGTTTTAATTTCCTCTTAACTAGTGGGAAGTTCTTTCTTTTTATTTTTGAGACTAACAATTTGATTTTCCTCCTTCCTTTTTCTAATCAAATTAACTAAAGGTTTATCTATTTTTTTTTTCCATAAAACCAACCCAGGCTTATTTATTAATTCAATACTTTTTTTTACTTTCAATTTTATTAGTGCCTCCTTTTATTTTTAGAAATTCAAGTTTGGGCGGAGCCAAGATGGCGGAGAAGAAACACACATCTCTGTGAACGTCCTCACTCCCTCGCAACCAATTAGATAAATTAAGTCTCAGAATTAGCTCAGGACTGATAGATACCACAAGGACTGGAAGCACGACTTACCAGCTGAAGAGAATCTGGAGTTTCAACAGAGAAGGTCAGTTCTCAGGGGAGGAAGAAGAGAGACCAGCACAGACGGTGGGGTAGTGGCACACTGCGCCCATTGCGCTGGGGAGGGCTCTGGGATCAGAGAAGCCACTGAGGTAAAGGAATCTGGCACAGGCTGTTAGCTCTTCTCTGCTAATTATTTAGCAGTTCAGACGAGAAAGCCAAAATATTTTAAAACTCAGATTAGATTTTCCCTGGATCCTGGAGGTGACTCAGCAGATCTCAGCACCAGGGGGCGTGGCCTCAGCTACCACCTGAGAATAGTTAAGAGATTGACAAGTGGGTGGATATGGCCCAAGGCAACACACACTGCCTAGTTTAGCTGGAGGGAGTGGAACTCAGCTCCAGGAAGTCCCAGAGAAGCGGAACCTTTGAACTAGGGACCGCGGTTTCTGGCAGACACTTCCAGTTTGAGCACAGGGGCTTTTCACGTCACCTGCTGCAGACATCGACTCCCCACCCAGACACATAGACTAGGCTTTGTGCTGCCTTTACTGTTCAGTCTCAAATCTCAGGGAAGCCTCTAAAACACAGCGCCCTTGGGGCACAGTAGTGCTAGTCACCTCTGAGGCACCTCCAGGGAGGGGGTGGGGAACTCTCTCCCAGAGCTCTATCTTAGCTCAGGCGCAGGAGCCGCTGCATCCATCCGGGCTGGGAGGAAGCTGGTAAAGAAGTAAATAAATAATTTCCTACCCCAGGGACAGACCCCAAAAGATTTTTTTAAGTATGAGCAAAAAAGCCAAAAAAACTATAGATTCCTTCTATACAGAGAAAGAGCGGGTATCCAATCCCGAGGAAGTTAACAGCAGAGAGTCAGCAGATAACAACCCAAAGGGGAACGATCCCTGCCCCCCATCACATAACTCTCTCCTTGAAGAGACTATTAAAAAGTTAAGGGAGATTGAAGAAAAATGGGGAAAGGAAAGGGAAGCTATGATAGAGAATAACAACGTCCTGAAATTGGAGTTGGAAAAAATAAAGAATTCACAGGAGATGCAGGGAAACAAAATTTATGAATTAGAAAAGGTTAAAAAAACACAGGAAAGTAGGATTTCTGAATTGGAAAAGATAAAAAAGTCTCAAGAAAATAGAATTTCTGAATTGGAAAAAGAAAATAATTCTCAAAAAAAAAATTAGGGAAATGGAAAAAAATTCAATAGAGCAAAATAATTCATTTAAAAACGAAATTGGGCATTTACAAAAAGAACTAAAAACTGTGAAAGAAGAAAATAACTCCTTAAAAGTCAGGATGGAACAAATAGAAATGAATGATTCACAGAGAACCCAAGAATCAGTCAAACAAAACAAAAAAAATGAGAAGCTGGAGAACAACGTCAAATACTTACTGGGAAAATCTATAGACCTGGAAAATAGATCTAGGAGAGATAATCTGCGGATCATTGGACTTCCAGAAATCTATGACCAAAAAAAGAGCCTAGATTCTATTTTACAGGAAATTATCAAAGAGAACTGTCCAGAGATAATAGAAACAGAAGGGAAAGTAGATGTGGAAAGAATTCATCGAACTCCTTCTGAAATAGACCCTAAAAAAAGAACACCACGGAATATAGTGGCTAAGCTGCAGAATTACCACACAAAGGAGAAAATCCTGCAAGTAGCTAGAAAAGAACAATTTAAATACCAAGGTGCCACAATAAGGGTCACCCAAGATCTGGCTGCCTCCACATTAAAATATAGAAGGGCCTGGAACCTGATATTCCGTAAGGCAAAAGATCAAGGACTGCAACCAAGAATGAACTACCCAGCTAAGTTTAGCATCTTTTTCCATGGAAGAAGATGGTCATTCAATGAAACAGAGGAATTCTATATGTTTCTAAGAAAAAAAACCAGACTTAAACAAAAAATTTGATCTACATCCACAAGACTGAAGAGAAACAGAAAAAGGTACACAGAACCCTTGAGAACTGTAACTCTGTTGTGGGTATATAAAAAGTACTCAAGGATAATTTGATTTTACTGATATAAAAGAAAAAAAGGGGGGTGTAGTAAAGGGAAGGAGGTCGGTTCAAAAAAAGGGGAAGGAATGATAAAAAGAGGGAAACTACATACCAGGAAGAGGCATAGAAAATACACCATATCTGAGGGAACTTAGTGAGGGGGAGAATCACTGTGTGAATCTTACTCTCATCAGGAGAGGCTCAAAGAGTAAATAATTAACATATTTGTTTTTTAGAGAATTTTCTCTCACCTCATTAAAAGGGGGGAGAGGAAAAGGGAAAAGGAAAAGGAGAATAAGTGAAGGGACTTGAAGGGAGGGGGGAGGGATCCAAAAAAAAAAAAAAAAAAAAAAAAAGAGGGAGGGTTGCGCGTCACAAGGGGGGTCTGTAAATTAAATATAGGGGAGGGGGATCAGGGGGGTCAAGGGAAAAAGCATAATCTGGGGAATAATACAATGGCAGGAAATACAGAATTAGTAATTTTAACTATAAATGTAAATGGGATGAACGATCCCATCAAATGGAGACGGATAGCAGATTGGATCAAAAAGCAGAACCCTACAATATGTTGTCTACAGGAAACACACTTAAAGCAGGGAGATACATACAGAGTAAAGGTAAAAGGTTGGAACAGAGCCTATTACGCTTCAGGTAAAGCCAAAAAAGCAGGGGTAGCTATCCTTATCTCAGATCAAGCAAAAGCAGATGTAGATCTGGTTAAAAAAGATAAGGAAGGCAACTATATCCTGCTGAAAGGTAGCATAAATAATGAAGCCATATCAATACTAAACATATATGCACCAAGTGGTATAGCATCTAACTTTCTAAAGGAAAAGTTAAGAGAACTGCAAGAAGAAATAGACAGTAAAACTATAATAGTGGGAGATCTCAACCTTGCACTCTCAGATTTAGACAAATCAAACCACAAAACAAACAAGGAAGAAATTAAAAAATAAATAGAACATTAGAAAAACTAGGTATGATAGACCTTTGGAGAAAACTGAATGGCAATAGAAAGGAATATACTTTCTTCTCAGCAGTTTATGGATCCTATACAAAAATAGACCATATATTAGGACATAAAGATCTCAAAATTAAATGTAGGAAGGCAGAAATAATAAATGCCTTCTTCTCAGATCACAATGCAATAAAAGCTACATTCAGTAAAAAGTTAGGGGTAAATAGACCAAAAAGTAATTGGAAACTGAATAATCTCATCTTAAAGAATGACTGGGTGAAAGAGCAAATTATAGAAACAATTAACAATTTCACCCAAGATAATGACAATGATGAGACATCATATCAAAATCTTTGGGATGCAGCTAAAGCAGTAATAAGGGGAAATTTTATATCTTTAGAGGCTTATCTGAAGAAAATAGAGAAAGAGAAGATTAACGAATTGGGCTTACAACTTAAAAGGCTAGAAAAAGACCAAATTATAAACCCCCAACCAAAAATTAAACTTGAAATACAAAAATTAAAAGGAGAAATCAATAATATTGAAAGTAAAAAAACTATTGAATTAATAAATAAAACCAAGAGTTGGTTTTATGAAAAAGCCAATAAAATAGATAAACCTTTGGTAAATTTGATCAAAAAAAAGAAAGAGGAAAATCAAATTGATAGTCTTACAAATGAAAAGGGGGATCTTTCCACCAATGAAGAGGAAATTAGAGAAATAATAAGGAGTTACTTTGCCCAACTTTATGCCAATAAATTTGATAATTTAAGTGAAATGGATGACTTCCTCCAAAAATATAGGCTCCCTAGATTAACAGAGGAGGAGATAAATTGCTTAAATAGTCCCATTTCAGAAAAAGAAATAGAACAAGCTATTAATCAACTCCCCAGGAAAAAATCCCCAGGGCCAGATGGATTCACATGTGAATTCTACCAAACATTTAAAGAACAATTAGTCCCAATGTTATATAAATTATTTGAAAAAATAGGGGATGAAGGAGTCCTACCAAACTCCTTTTATGACACAGACATGGTACTGATACCTAAACCAGGTAGATCGAAAACTGAGAAAGAAAATTATAGACCAATCTCCTTAATGAATATTGATGCTAAAATCTTAAATAAGATATTAGCAAAAAGACTTCAGATAATCATCTCCAGGATAATACACTATGATCAAGTAGGATTTATTCCAGGAATGCAGGGTTGGTTTAATATTAGGAAAACTATTAATATAATTGACCATATTAATAATCAAATTAATAAGAATAATGATCATCTCAATAGATGCAGAAAAAGCATTTGACAAAATCCAACATCCATTCCTACTAAAAACTCTTGAGAGTATAGGAATAAATGGACTATTCCTTAGAATAATCAGGAGCATGTATTTAAGACCTTCAGTAAGCATAATATGCAATAGAAATAAACTGCAACCTTTCCCAGTAAGATCAGGAGTGAAACAAGGTTGCCCACTATCACCATTACTATTCAATATAGTACTAGAAACGCTAGCCTCGGCAATAAGAGCCGAGAAAGAGATTCAAGGAATTAGAGTAGGAAATGAGGAAATTAAACTGTCACTTTTTGCAGATGACATGATGGTATACTTAGAGAACCCCAAAGACTCTGCTAAAAAGCTACTAGAAATAATTCAAAATTTCAGCAAAGTGGCAGGATACAAAATAAATCCACATAAATCCTCGGCATTTTTATATATCACTAACAAAATGCAACAGCAAGAGATACAAAGAGAAATTCCATTCCAAACAAATGTTGAGAGTATAAAGTATTTGGGAATCCAGCTACCAAAGAAAAGTCAGGAATTATATGAGAAAAATTACAAAACACTTGCCACAAAAATAAAATCATATTTAAATAATTGGAAAGACATTCAGTGCTCTTGGATAGGCTGAGCGAATATAATAAAGATGACAATACTCCCCAAACTAATCTATTTATTTAGTGCTATACCAATCAGACTCCCAAGAAACTATTTCAATGACCTAGAAAAAATAACAACAAAATTCATATGGAAGAATAAAAGGTCGAGAATTGCAAGGGAACTAATGAAAAAAAAACTCAGAGGAAGGTGGTCTAAGTGTACCTGATCTAAAGCTATATTATATAGCAGCAGTCACCAAAACCATTTGGTATTGGCTAAGAAATAGACCTGTAGATCAGTGGAACAGATTAGATACAAAGGACAAAAAAGGATACAGCAACCTAATCTTTGACAAACCCAAAGATACCAACATTAGGGATAAAAATTCATTATTCGGAAAAAACTGTTGGGAAAACTGGAAATTAATATGGCAGAAATTAGATATGGATCCACACTTAACACCATATACCAAGATAAGATCAAAATGGGTCCATGATTTAGGCATAAAGAGGGAGATAATAAATAGATTAGAGGAACAGAAGATAATCTACCTCTCAGACTTGTGGAGGAGGAAGGAATTTATGACCAGAGGAGAACTAGAGATCATTATTGATCACAAAATAGAAGATTTTGATTACATCAAACTAAAAAGTTTCTGTACAAATAATACTAATGCAAACAAGATTAGAAGGGAAGTAACAAATTGGGAAAATATTTTTAAAAACAAAGGTTCCGACAAAGGTCTCATTTCCAAAATATATAGAGAACTGACCCTAATTTATAAGAAACCGAACCATTCTCCAATTGATAAATGGTCAAAGGATATGAACAGACAATTCTCAGAGGAAGAAATTGAAACTATATCCACTCACATGAAAGAGTGTTCCAAATCACTACTGATCAGAGAAATGCAAATTAAGACCACTCTGAGATACCACTACACACCTGTCAGATTGGCTAAGATGACAAGAACAAATAATGATAAATGTTGGAGGGGATGTGGGGAAACTGGGACACTAATACATTGCTGGTGGAGTTGTGAAAGAATCCAGCCATTCTGGAGAGCAATCTGGAATTATGCCCAAAAAGTTATCAAACTGTGCATACCCTTTGACCCAGCAGCGCTACTACTGGGCTTATATCCCAAAGAAATACTAAAGAGCGGAAAGAGACATATATGTGCCAAAATGTTTGTGGCAGCTCTTTTTGTTGTAGCTAGAAACTGGAAGTTGAATGGATGTCCATCAGTTGGAGAATGGTTGGGTAAATTGTGGTATATGAAGGTTATGGAATATTATTGCTCTGTAAGAAATGACCAGCAGGAGGAATACAGAGAGGCTGGGAGAGACTTAAATCAACTGATGCTGAGTGAAATGAGCAGAACCAGAAGATCACTGTACACTTCAACAACAATACTGTATGAGAATGTATTCTGATGGAGGTGGAAATCTTCAACATAAAGAAGATCCAACTCACTTCCAGTTGATCAATGATGGACAGAGGTAGCTACACCCAGAGAAGAAACACTGGGAAGTGAATGTAAATTGTTAGCACTAATATCTGTCTGCCCAGGTTACATGTACCTTCGAATTCTAATGTTTATTGTGCAACAAGAAAATGATATTCACACACATGTATTGTACCTAGACTATATTGTAACACATGTAAAATGTATGGGATTGCCTGTCATCGGGGGGAGGGAATGGAGGGAGGGGGGGATAATGTGGAAAAATGAATACAAGGGATAATATTATAAAAATATATATATATATAATAAAAAATTAAAAAAAAAAAAGAAATTCAAGTTTGGTATTTTATTGAGGATGGTTTAATTTGTTCTTTTTTCTAGCTTTTTTTAGTTGTAAGCCCAGTTCATTGATCATCTCTTTCTCTATTTTATGCAAGTAAGCATCTAGAGGTGTAAAATTTCCTCTTATTACCACTTTGGTTGAATGCCACAAATTTTGGTATGTTGTCTTATTATTGTAATTTGCTTGGATGAAATTATTAATTGTGTCTATGATTTGTTGTTTCACCCATTCAATCTTTAGGATGAGATTATTTAGTTTCCAATTACTTTTGGGTCTATTTTTCCCTGGCCTTTTATTGAATGTAATTTTTGTTGCATTGTGATCTAAAAAAACTGCATTACTATTTCTTACTTTCTTCATTTTATTTTGAGGTTTTTATGTCCTAATATATGGTCAGTTTTTGTATAGATTCCATGAACTGCTGAGAAGAAAGTGTATTACTTTCTGTCTCCATTCAATTTTCTCCAAAGATTTATTATACCTAACTTTTCTAGTATTCTATTTACCTCTTTAACTTTTTTCTTATTTATTTTGTGGTTTGATGTATCTAGTTCTGAGAGAGCAAGGTTGAGATCTCCCATTATTATTATTATTATTATAATATATTTATATATATGTATGTATATATATATATATATATATATATATATATATATATATATTATACTTACTGTCTATTTCTTTTTGCAGCTCTCTTAAGTTCTCCTTTAGGAATTTAGATGCTATACTACTTGGTGCATATATATTTAGTATGGATATTGCTTCATTATCTATGGTACCCTTCAGCAAAATATAGTTTCCTTCCTTATCTCTTTTAATTAGATCAATTTTTGCTTTTGCTTGATCTGAGATCAGGATAGCTACCCCTGCTTTTTTTACTTCACCTAAAGCATTATAGTTTTTGCTCCAGCCTTTTACTTTTACTCTGTGTGGATCACTCTTCTTTAAATGTATTTCTTGCAAACAACATATTGTAGGACTGGCTTTTAATCCAGTCTCCTATCCACTTCCACTTTATGGGAGAGTTTACTCCATTCACATTTATGGTTAACCTCCTGATTCTGTATTTTCCACCATGTTATTTACTCTAAATTATACTTTTCTCTTTCCTTTTCCCCTTTCCCTCCTCCCAGTATTTTACTTATGAGCATCACTTACCTCAAGCAGTCCTGCCCTTTTAGAGCCCCTTCCCCATTCTTATGCCTTTCCCCTAATATTTCTCTTTTCCCTTACATTAGCTTATTACCCCTTGCTTTTTCATTTCCCCCTCCCACTTTCCTATAAGATGACAGAAGTTTCAAATATGTCTAATATTCCCTCTTTGAGCCAAATTTGATGAGAGTAAGAATTCACACAATGTTCATTCCCCTCTCTTTTTTCCCTCAAATGGCTTTCAAATGGTTTTCTTTGCCCCTTTGTGAAATGCAATTTTCCTCATTTTACCTCCACTTTCCCTTTTTTTCAGTACAATCCCCTTTCCACCTCTAGTTTCCTTTTATATTATAACGGTAAAATCAAATTATACATGCACTCGCTATGTATATCCATAACAGAAATACAGTCTCAAAAGTTCTTTTCTTTTCACCTTTTTATGCTTCTCTTGAGTTCCATATTTGGAGATCAAATTTTTTGTTCAGCTCTGCTCTTTTCATCAGAAATAAATGGAATTCACCTTTTTCCTTGAATGTCCATCTTCTTCCCTGCAAGAAAAGGCTCAGGTTAATGGGGTAGTTTATTCTTGGCTGCATTCCAAGTTCCTTTGCCTTTTGGAATATAAGATTCCAGCCCCTTCGATCCTTTAAGATGGAAGCTGCTAAGTCCTGGGTAATCCTTATTGTGACTCCTCAGTATTTTAATTGTTTCTTTATGGCTGCTTGCAATATTTTTTCTTTAGTACAATGGTTCTGAAATTTAGCCATAATATTCCTTAGAGTTTTAATTTTGGGGTTTCTTTCAGGAAGTGTTCAGTGAATTCTTTCAATAGATATTCACCTTCTGATTATAGGACATCAGGGAAGTTCTTTTTGATGATTTCCTGAAAAATTATGTGTAGATTCTTTTTTTTTTAATCATGGTTTTCAGGAAGTCCAATAATCCTAAGATTGTCTCTTCTAGATCTGTTTTCCGGGTCAGTTGTTTTCCCAAGAAGGAATTTTACATTTTCTTCTATTTTTTTTTCATTTTTTTTTATTCTGCTTGACTGATTCTTGATGTGTTATTGTGTTATTGATTTTCATTTGTTCAGTTCTGATTTTTAGTGAATTATTTTCTTCATTTACTTTTTTTAGTTCTTTTTGTATTTGTCCAATTGAATTTTTAAATGAGTTGCTTTGTTCTATGGAGTTTTTTTTTTCCATTTCACAAATTCCACTTTTGAGGGTGTTGTTTTGTTTTTCCATTTTTTTCAAATCTATTTTTAAGGAGTTATATGGTTTTACCATTTCATTAAGTCTATTTTGTAATGAATTTTCTTCAGATAATTTCTGTTTCCTTTTCTAAACACTCTTGTAAAGTTCTTACTCCCTTTCCCCATTTTTCTTCTACCTGTATCTTAAGATCTTTTAAAATTTCTTCTAGGAGAGCCTTGTGTGATGGGACCAATTTCTACCACTCTTTTGGAGCTTCATCTGGAGACAATCTGCTTTTAGTCTCCTAAGGCTTTGAAATCTGTTCTTTTCTTTCACCCTAAAAACTATCAATGATCAGAGTTCTTTTTGCTTTTTTACTCATTTTTTAAAAAGTTGAGATCTGCTTTTAGGGCAAGGGAGATTATTCAAGCTTCCTCTACAAGTGGCAGCAGCTGTTCTGGGCGTGGCTAGGTCCCATTGAAATTCTAACATTTCAGGGTCCACTATTTATCTTTTGTGTTTGTGTTGGATATTTTATAACTTCTCTGCTAAATTTCTGGCTTGCAACCAGGGCAGAATAGCTAACACTGCTGTATACTTCTCCCCATAAATTCTCCTGCATGTGGAACCCACACTGTCCCAGGTCTATGCAATGCCTGCACTGGCTTCTGTGCTCAGCCTTTTTACAGTTGGCCCATATCCTCTGTCCTGGATTGAAACAGATCTTTTCTGGAGATCTTTGAAATTATCTTCTGCTGATAAGTTGTTATACTCTCAATATTTGTGGGTTCTTCCAGTCCAGAATTAATTCAGAGGCTGGATTTGCTAGTTAATCTGAGGGTCATGGGAAGAGGTCAGAAAGAGACATGTGTCCTCTCTGCCATCTTGGCTCTGCCCCTTATTAAGATTCTTTAAGCAGTCTTTGAATTAAGTTACTCAGTGGTATATGTAAAGAATAATGACTTTCTAGCACCTTAATGTCAGAATGGAAGTAGGCAGGAATACTTGTTTAGTTGAGGAAAACAGAGCAACATAATGTAATCTGCCTTTATTTAGTAAACATGTTTGTTTCTATTCCTTCTGTTCTTACTTCCACAATTCCAGATAAATTTCCATTGGCTCATAACTAGATTGATGCGAAAACCTAGAATATCTATATCAAACATATCCTTCCAATCCATTTTGCACATCATCATCATCATCAATCAATCCAATAAATACTTATTAAGTGTCTACTGTGTGCTAGGCATTAAAAATACAAATACAAACCTATCCCTATCCCAAAGGACATCACATTCTCCTCAGTGGTTATGACATGTAAAATGCTAATTTGAAGAGAAAGAAGTGGTCAAGGACATGTCAATTGCATTCAAATGTCCAAAGGAATCTCAGGGTATGGTGATGACTGATATCTTCAATGTCTTATCAAGCTCTATGTGCACATGCTTCAGTTACCTCCATGGCATATTAAGTGGCTAAGTTGGAATGACCCAAGACATCCATTGAGGGAACCAGTAAAGAACAGCTATTAATAAGAACCATTCTCCAGCTTATCTGCCAATGCCCCTATTGCTTTTACTCATCTTGGTTAGACAGGGATCTCTCATTTCTACTCTTGTAAGAAGGAACCTAGAATTCTTTACCAATTTGGATCTTCCCCTTTTCCCAGTGCTGGTAGTCTGGGTACCTCTAAGCCCAGCTTCTATTCTGCAGAACAGACATGTCTATTTGGATGAACTTGGATTTGCCAACTACAATCTTTGACATAAATGGAGGACTATTAGACTTTATCATCTGCCCTGCCAGTGTATCTTAAGGTTCACCAGACCTTTATATATGCCCTGCGCATATGTTATATATATGCTACAAACTTCTGTGCATTTCCAATTGACCTGCTGATACATCCTAATGATCCCTGGTTGGGCATTACCATCCAGTCTTAGGACTTTTAGGTTTTTTTCCTGCCTTGTATCTGAAACTTTTTGTAAGTTCTGTCTTCCTTAATTAGAGGATGAGCTTTCTGAAAGCAGAAACTATCTTGCTTTTATTCCGGCTCATATCCTATCACTTAGCTCAGTATTGAGTATATAGTAAACTCTTAATAAATGCTTTGTTACATAGACTTTCATTCACCAACAATCAAGAAAGGAGAAGTATATGGATTGAGCCTTAAAGAAGCCTTAGGATTCTGAAGGATATAAAAGAAAGAAAATACATATTCTACTTATGCAGGAAAGTTTATGCAAAAACATAGAAGTGGGAGATAGAAAATAGTTTTATTTATATCTTATTGTGATTACTTTGCAAATCTTAATTATCTATCCCATAGAACACTTGAATAGGTCTCCCTGAACACCTCACTACAACAGGAAGGTAAGAAAATAACATTTGACAGATAGGGAACCAGAGGCCCAGAGAAGTTAAGTGATTTGCCTAAAACAATAAATCTACGGATTGATTGTATTGAGAATATAACCAGGATTTCCTAATTCTTATTATAAAGTACATTAGAAGTAAAAAAGAGAGATGGCTCAGAAGTAACTTCAAGATTAAAAATCTGAGAATCATGAGGAAGGAGAATTGTAATACTTTACTTTTGTATTATTTTCACAAATTACAAAGTTGATTTGAGGATAGATGTACCATGATTTTCAGTAGACATGTTTAATATTGCTCGCCAAGGCATCAAAATTTGCAACTTGCACTGCTACTGCTCTGGAGGGATAAGGTTAGTAGATCAAATGAGCCATTGTTAAAGGGAAGTAGTTTATAGCATTTAAAAAGCATTTTACCCTCATTATCTCATTTGATTCTCACAACAACTCTTTGAGGTAAGTACAATTATCAATCCCAGTTTGCAGATGAAGAAATTGAGACAGAGAAAGCTGGAGGGACCAGTCCAAGATCATAAAGCTAGCAAGTATCATATCAGAGAAAAGACAGGACTTTCTGACTTCAGGTCCCAAAATATTATATTCACTTTAATAACAGTGGGGCTACACCTTGGTAAACCATTGCCAGGTTGTGGGTAACCCACAGGCCATGAATCTATAAGTAATTTAGTGGGATGTTTTCTCCAAGCATGTAAAGATTTCCCTGTAGGTTAGGCAGATGAGAAATGAAGGAGGTGCACACAGAGTTTGCTCCAACATTGACTATGCCGAGATTATACACTGCATCCAACGCTATCACCAGTATCTTGACTTTTGCCTTAGCACTGGGCTTTGATAACTCTAGAATAATGAATACAGACAGCTATTGATTTTGTATAACTCTGCTTCACTTATATCCAATTCATACACAAGTCCAAACATCAGCAGTGATGCTATTGGTCCTCTTCAAAAATCAAAGACAAAAAATATACTGCCTAAGTTGCAGGGACACAAGAGAAAAAGAATTCAGAAAGCAAAATAGAAACAAAAGCAGAAACAGACTGTCAAAAATACAAATACATCTTTAAAAAAATTCATTCTTGTGTTACCTAGCTTGTGGATAGAATGATGCAACTTAAATAAAGAGCCCTTTGACATTTCCTAGGATTCTCCTTTAGATGAGATGAGTTTGATATTAAACAGACTGGATAGTTCTAATTTTTCTCTTCTGAGAATTAAATAAACCAGAGTTACTTTCTGACTGTTTATAAAAGAATAAAAAGAGTTGCCAAGACCCAGTTAACAATATTGTGTATGTTTGAATTCAAGTCATGGAGAAACTCTTAGTGTGCTCTCACATAGCTTCTTGTTTTCATCAGTCACATAATTCACTGAATTTCTTATTCTTAAAACTGTTCATGATTATATTCAAAAGTTGGACCAGCCAGGGATTGTTCCCTATTCATCCACTAGAACCAAGCTAGTGTTTTTAAAATTTTTCTAGGTCATAATTACCCATTAGTACATTACCACTAAACATAATAATCCAATCACTTTAGTTATATTGAAGTAGGGAAAGATTAAAGGTGATATAATTTATCAGCCATAGTTTATATAGAGCTTAATAGTGAAGACAAAAACATCAAAAAGTTAACCAAGAACATGAAGAGACAGGAACCAAACTGCCCTCCTTACTGTAATCCCCAGACTCAGGAGATGGAGATAAAGAATTGAAAAAACTCAAAATAAAGGTTCATGTGTTTAGAGTTAGAACACTACGTTGGAAACAAAGAAGGAAGTCATACTAAAGTACCTGCTCTCATGTTCCTATTCTGACGTTTGTCCAGAGATTATTGAGAGATTATCGTTGCAAGGATTATGTTGGATCTAGCTTAAATCAGTTTATAGGAATCAATTATTAAATTGTCAGTGTATTATACAGAAATTAACATTACATAGAAATTAGCAAGTACTACAAATTGGGACTTTTGTAAGTCCTACCTTGCTTTGGGACTTAAAAGAGTCCACATGACTCACAGTAGCAACAAAGAGGTGTTTAGATTTTTCCTTAGTACATATTTTCCTGCAATGAAAACACTAATATGCAGTGGGTTTGCTTCCTTCCTGTCATGATTCTGTCTGCCTTTTAGCATTTCCTTCTGAGACCAAATGCTAAGTTTTTGTAATTCCCTGTAGGGCTTGTATGCATATATGTATCTCTTTTCAAGTTTCTAGAACCTCTACTTCTTCCAACTTCACAGAGGCAAATTGCTAAGCAGGTAGATCAGTGTAATCCTATAAATATAGTCCATTTAAATTTCAGTAAAGTGTTTGACAAAGCTTTTCATGTTATTCTTATAGAAAAGATGGAGAAATGTGGGCTATAAAAATTATACTTAGATGAATTTCAAATTGATTTTATCACTAAAATAGAAATTAAGATAGTGCTTCCGCCTAGAAGGTCTCAGATTCCTATGGCTTTCCTTGTTCCTCCTCGGTTGATCAAACTTTTGCTCTTATGAGGGAGGTGATAGTTTTGAATTATGTTCTGGTCATCTTACCTCTGGAGGATTGTGTTTGCTTCTGAGTTCCATATTTGAGGAAAGCCTTTGACAAATTAGACTGCATACTGGGGAAGGTGACTCACCAAGATAAATTATTCGAGGCAAAATTTTATCATTTGGTTTTTCTTCCCAAATCACACAACAACTTTAGACAGCTGGCTCCTAATCTCACCTATGCATCCAGCCTGGGTACCAAGTGTTCCAAGAATGAATTTAAAAATATTCAAAGAAGTTAAGTCAGTGAATTAATCCGTCAACTAATCAACAAGTATTTATTAAACTATATGCCAGATGCTGTTAGGTGCTGAAGATACAAGTACAAAAAGAAAAATCTCTATTTGTAAGGAGGTTTTATTTTAATGGGAGAAACAACAATTTCATATTTTAAAAAATATATAGCTAAAATACAAACATATACAGAGTTGTTAAAGTTTTAGTATCTAATAAACATAATTCATATATTTTCACCTCCCAGTAATTATATATATATATATATGTATATACATATATGAATATGTATATATATAATATATATATATATAATATGGTAATAACTCCATTATTACATATATATTATGCCATTATAGCATATATAATATATAACATTATAATAATATAACAATAGAATAGAATAGTAATATATTGTAATATTGTATTATATAACATATAATAAAATATAGCATAACATATAATGTTGTTATAACATAATCACAATATATACAATAATTATTATAAGAATTACATATAGCATAATGTGTATAATGTAGTTTATAAAGAATATAATAAATCATATAAATGACACTTTTTCTAATATAGAATTTGTTCCTTCTTTGTATGGGTTTGAAGATAAAAGGTCAAAATATCTACTCTCTCTCTTTAATATAAGTGTTATTAGCCAGATCAAAGCAGCTTTCCTTCTTTCACATCTCCCTATCCACCACCCTTGACTCCACCTATGCAGAGGACAATTTCATGAATAGTCCATCTATACTTTCATCCAAGTAATTGAAAAAAAATATTAAGGAAAAATATTGGAGTTTTGCAATGGTGAATGTTGAAAACTATCTTTACATGTATTTTGGGGAAAAAACTATAATTATAAAAAAATAAAAAATACTGGACTAAGAATAGATGCTTGGGTATACTCCACTGCAAACTTCTGTAACATTCATATTGAAATATTAACAATTTCTGTCTGAGCAATGATCTGGCCATTTGAATACATCTGATTATATTGTCAAATCATATTTTTAATCTTCTAAAAATACTTAAAAAATACATAACCAAAAGTTTTGTTGTAATTTAAATAAACCATATCCACAACATTCTCCTTCTCTGCTAGTTTATTAGTCCTGTCAAAAAACAAATGAGTCTAGTATGACCTATTCTTAATGAAACTATGCTGGCCCTTTGTAATCACTGCTTTGAAATGTAGATGTTTAACAATCATCTCTTTAATCATTTGTTCTAAGATCTTCTCAGTATGCAATATCCTGTTAACTTGCTTTTAGTTTGCATATCCTATTTTCTTTTCTTTTTCTAAAAGTAAGAAAAGACTTGTCCTTCTTCAGTCTTGTAGTACCTCTTCCATTTTCCATGATGTCACACACAGTGATTTCAACAATCACAACTGCCATTTCTTTCAGGTCATGAGGAAGTAATTCCATTTTTATCTATTGAGGGCATCTAAAAACTCTCTTACTGTATACCTGTATATATTGACAATCAACTCTCTGTTAATGGTTATGGTTCTCTAATTTTTTCAGTGGAAAAGTTGTTCACTTTTTGCAAAAAGCATCTTTGCCTTCTTTCTGTTGTCAGTTATCAATGTCAATCTCCAAGCAAAGGATTTCCCTTTTCATTCCCTCTTTTCTCCCCTCAGTTTAACTATTAACAACAATAACAAGGACAAAACATTGTCCTTAGCTAGCCTTGCCAACTTCAGCTCATTCTGAGATTTAGCATTCCTGAAACTATTTTTTATAGCTCCATGCCATACACATCTTTCTTCTGTTACTTATCCTTGCTTTAATCTTTTGGATATTTTTTTAAATAATTAAATTTTTTAAAAATAAAATCTAAGTTTGTTTTGGAGTTCCCTATGCATTACACTCATTTCTTTAAACAAATTCCATTTTTTCTTCTCTGCTAAAATTGTTTTCCCTTGACAAGTTCCTCTCAGTGCCAAAGACAAAGCATTTGTTTAAAAAACTCTCTTTTGGAAGTACAATGGGAAGTCTATGCTTGGGGCAGAGATGTTCTTTGTGCATTGAGAATTGATTGACCTGTAGAGACTATCCCAGGAAATGTGTTCCCTGAGATCTGAAAACTTTCAGAAATCTCAAGAATTCATCTTGTAGATCTCTTGGGGATAATACTTTTCTTATCTGTATCCAGTCGTGAGAAGACTCAGAATTAAAAGTGTGGTACAGAAATGGTGAGGGGTCATCATTTAGTAAAAAAGCTGGAGAGATTTCTAGAAGCAAAGCAAAGTTTATTGTATATTCTAGAGAGAAGAGCATCCCACTCTCCAGCAGAGAACGGAAGGGAGGAAGTGCCTTCTGGGGCAAGATTAGCACCTTTAATCCCTAATGCAAATACCCACTCCCACCACTAACCCTCATCCTCATTGGCTGAGGATCTCATATTTTAAACTCGAGATCTACCCAAGAAATTGAACTTGACCAATAAGTACATAGTTGCCCATATTTGACTGAAATAGGGAGGAAATTATGTCATGGGAGGATAGCAGGAAGGGGATTCAAGTATGCCTTTGACTCAATCCTCAAAGTCCTTCAGGCCTAATCAAACTCTGAAGTAGATGTACCTTACTCGATTTTCACAACTATCTTGAAAGATCCCACCTCATCTTATGTTTTTATGTCATTTTATGTTTTAATATAATGTAATATACTTCATATTTTCTAGTTCATACTCTCACATTATGACAGTGGCAGAAAAGTGAACTAATTGCAGAAGAAAGAGCTTCCAGCTCGGTCTGTCTTAGCTTCAACTCTCTGGTTATCATCATGTTATTGTATTTATACGTGAAGAAGGATTGGCCCTTCTTTATCCTGACATCATGGAGTCTCCCATGAACCAACTAAGGAAAGTTGGTCTAAGTTATGCAAGGCCCCAGTCACCTTTGCTATTTGTTTGGCCCTGATCTTTGATCATGGAGTACCCCATGATAGACATGTCTAAGATTTCAGGTGACTTTGTGAGTTGGAGAAGTCCAAAGATCCTTAGTTCAGTGAGAAGAGAAATTCATTGTAACAGATGCTAGAATTAAGTTAGCAACTGTGAAATTCAGAGGAGGTTAAGGTTTGAAATAGATGAACAGTGCAAAAACAAAGCGAATTCATTACTATATGTCTTTATGCAGGTAAAGAATCACACACATCCCAAAAGGACTTTATTTCAGGATTCAAAGATTCAACACAAGCACCTAAGCACCACAAAACAGTCATTAGAGAATAAAACAAAATAGTTTTACGGGGGAACTATTTATGTTTTCAAAAAGTTGTTCTTACTGGAACCAAGCAAGCACAACTATTAATGGGAACACAGACCTGGTATGCAGAGAAACAGTCAGTACTGGTTCTAATTTATGTTGGAGACAACATCTGGAGAATTAGTGGCTAGTTGATATTTAAACTCCCCTGACCAGGAGAGGTGAGGGTTTGTCAGTTATCAAAAATCTTTGATAGAACATCTCAGAGGATTTGGTAGCTTCTTTATGAAGGTAGAGGAGGGAGTTGTGTCTGCTACTGGGAAAAAAGTTCTACCAATAGTGATCAAATAAATTGATGGATCCTGTTTTGTTATTGTGTGGTTTTGAAATTTTTATTTCTTTAGCTTTTCTTGTCAATGCAGGAATCAATTACCGGTTCCATATTTAGCATCTTTTCTATTGCTCCTTTGGAGCAACTTGTACATGTGAGCAATAACCTAAACTTTAAGTAGTATGTTTTGGGTGGAGACTTAACAAGACACTGGATTTGAGAAAAGAGAGTCCTTTCTTAATCAGAAACCAGGTTCCCACAATAAAACATCATGGAAACTACCTTCATGAATCCAGAACAGGTTGTGGTACATCCTCCAACTCAAGTGGGTCAAGGCTAAATAGATAAAATACTCCCTACTTTTTGTCAGAGAACTTGGAAAGTGCATAAAATTCTAATGAACTTGAAATTTCCACATGTTGCATTTTATGTAGCCTTTAAATCATTGTGGTCATGCTGGCAAGACATAAGATTGCAAAAGGATGCTTTTAACAAATTCCATGATGCCATAGACTTTGTGCAGCTGTTTTTCTTAACTAGTTCATTACAAAGGGAATATTGAATAATATTAGATGAATGTCATTTGAGCAAAAACGTAGCCCTCCCAAAAGCCCATAAGTATTGCTGTTTCTGTAATCAGGAAAAATCAACAAATATTATTAAAGGGTTGGTTCATCTAAGCCATCTCAAGAAAGAAACAAAAAATGCTTCATCTAAGCTGTCCAAAAGTGAAAGCGGCTCTTTTAGGAAGTAGTTCATTTTTCTTCACTGCTGCAGGTTTTTAAGCAAAAGTTGGAGATCACTTGTTGGGTGTGTTGTAAATGCATTCTTGTTCAAGTATGGGTTTGACATAGTGGTCTCTGAGGCCCCTTCCATCTCTGGAATTCTGGGATTCTGGGCTTCTTTAGTTGGTTTAAAATGGGACAACTCTTGCTTTAAATACATAGATCTTTGTAACCTCAATTATTTATGATTGTTTAATAATGTTCTTTCTCATTAATATTTATTTTCTTTCCCACTTTCTCCTTTTTTCAATTAAACAGTGAAGTAACAAAAAAGGAAGGTTGGAAAGAAAGAAGGAAGGGAGGGAAGAAGAGAAGAGGGAAAATAGGAAGATTGGAAGAAAGTCAGAGAAAGGATAAAGAAAGGGGAGAAGGAAAGATGGAAAGGAGGAAGAAAGAAAAATAAAATTTGAATTTTAACACAAGTTTCCTCATTGGCCATGTCCAAAAATGTATGTTTCATGTATTTTTCATCCTTCACTTTACTATCAAATGTTAACTAGCATGTTGCATATTTAGTCTTCTGGAATCATGACTTCCTATTATATTGATTAGAATTCTAAAGTTTTTGCATGTCATTTTCTTCACATTGTATTATTACTTTATAAATTATTCACCTAGTTCTGATGATTTCTTCCTGCATAAATTCATACAGGTCTTCCTAGTTTTCTCTGAAACTGTATAACTCATATTTCTATAGGATTAAAAAGGCAAATATGAAATCTATTTAAAATTAAACAAACAAAAATTGATGAAGAGTTCCAACAGAGTGAAAGGTTCTAGAAGTGACAGCTCAATTCCCCTCCTTCCCAATTGAAAAGGCCGCCAAATTAATGAGTAAATAAAGAGGAGAGGAAATAAAAGAAGAGCACTAACAAGAATTTCAAAATAGAATAGCCTCCAAGGTAAGGAAAAGTAAAAGACAGGGAAATAAATAAGAAGCAGGAAAAGAAAAAAACAATTTCCAACATGATGAACAAATATTATGGATTAGGAAATCCTGAAAAAAAGTTATCAGAAAGTAATATATCTAATTAACTTCAACAACAGAATTAGGATGTGCCTACTACAGGACACACCAAATTAGATAATAAACATTTTACAGGAAATTAGAAACAATCTAGTATTGGCAAGGGAAAATATTGTGTTTGTAATTAGAGACAATTTTTTAAATCAGTTAAAAAGAGAGTAGGATAGTTAAAACACCTTGAAGAATAAAGTAATGAATTTGAATAAAGAAATAAAATTAATGGGGAATAGAATTCTCAGGCTGGACAACCATTAGCTGAAGCAATAGAAGAAAGACCTAAATGGTTACCAAAAAAGAGCTCAATTTGAAAAATGCTTGAAAACTTTAAAAGCAAAAGTAATAAAAGTATAAGGCAAAACTTGGAAAGACTATCTAATAATTATCAAATTACTCAAAATTTATAGAAAGATCTTAACCGTCATTTTTTTTGGATATTCATCAAGAAAAAGTCAATTAACTAGGAATATCAAGACAGAGTTCAGATCATTTTGTATTTTAAAACTCACTTAAATACATGGTACAGCTAGATGGCACAGTTGATACCAGGCCTGGAATCAGAAAAACCTGAGTTCAAATCCAACCTCAGATATTATTAGCTATATGATCCTGGGCAAGTCACTTAACCCTGTTTACCCCAATTCCTTATCTATAAAATGATCTGGAGAAAAAAATGGAAAATCATTCCAGTATCTTTGTCAAGAAAAATGCAAATAGAGTCACAAAAAGTCATAAATGATGGAATAGCAACAAGAAAGAAAAATATCATTTAGCAAGTTATCACAATTCAAATCGTATAAGATTATTCATCACCATGACAAAACATAAAAAATGCTTCTACATGAACTAAAAATCAAAGGAAATCATACCGTATCCTTAGCAGTCTCTATTTAGCCTAAATTAGAAATAATACAAAATTTTGATTACCATACCATTCCCAATCACTTCTATATTTATGTAATTGAAATTATATTTTCTTCTTGATTCTGCTTATTTCACTTTGCATCAGTTTTTACATCTTCCCATGTGTCTGCATGTTCCTTATATTCATTTTTTTTCTAACAGCACAGTAATATCTCACAAATTAATGTTCCATTATTTATTTACCTATTTTCCAATCAATGGATATCTGTTTCGAATTCTTTACTACTACAAAAGGACTGCTATAAAATTTTGTTATATATGGGATTTTTCTTTTCATTTTTTTCATCTTTGGAGTATGAGACAAAATATAGACATTTTAATTGCCTAATCACCTAATTTGAATAATTAATTGAATAATTAATTTCTAAGAAGAAAAATCCCCTTTATCTTCCACCTCTTGTTGAAAAAAAAGAAAGAAAGAAAAGCAAAGCCTTTGCAATTATTATAAATAACAAAGAAAATTCTTCTTCTGGGAGAGCCCAATAAAAATCATATAAATTAATGAGCTGTTATAGCTCACCAATATGTTGTATCAGGATGAGAGGGAATAAGAGTGGGTAGATGGATTTTTGGGGAAAAATGAAAAAGATAAAACATGTGACATAAGAAAGGGATTTATACATCTAAACCCTCCTTATTGTAAGATCTAAAAATATGCAGCAACATCATATGAGTTAGGAGAGTAAAAACATGTTCAGTTATTAGCATTCTTTGCACTTGGCATAGGGAAGTTACAAGAGGAAGCTAACCTCAGGACAGGATGTCTTGAGATGTCTAAGAAGTTGACATTGAGCCATGAGACTCAAATCTAAACTGTGGTAATACAGGTGGGATAATAGATCTCTAAGCTTTTTGACCAAAGTCCTTCTTTATGAATCTAACATTCTTATCTAACATCTGGTATGACTAATCCCTGATCCTAATTTCTATATCTGTCAGTGTTCAAGTTACCAGGAGCTCTGGATAGATGAATGTCTCTTGACCTTAGGCAATGTGAAATGTTTCTGCTTTAATTCTGCCTTAGGTGACTTTAACTGAACAAATGGATAATTTCTTGCACTACTAATTTGTGGTGAATACATAGCAGCACATAGCAGCTGAGTCTGTCTTTTTTTAAACCTCATTAACTTGCAAACTTTCAATGTATTTGGAAATTCCTTTGAGTAAAGTCTTTATGAATCTCATGGAAAGAAAATAAGCAAGACAAATTTCCATATTGGCCACATCAGAAAAAAAAATATTTTATTTGGATAATTCCAAATTGCTCTTGAGAATAATCAGTCCATTTAGCAGCTTCACTAAGGGAATATAAATATACTTGCCTTTTTATAATCCTTGTAACACTGACTAATTCCTCTCTTTTAACAACTTTGCTAATTGCTGAGGCTCAAAGTTATTTTGATTTTTATTTCTCTTATTATTAGTAATTTAGAACAATCTTATATGCACTTTGTAAGTTGGAGATTTCTTTTGGGGAACAGTATTTTACTTTTCATATTCACTAACTATTTTCCATTGGGGATAAGAATGAGTATAAATTATTTGGGTTAGAAGTTTACATTTGAATAGAGAATGGGGTATACATTTTTAGACTTGTACAATATATTGCTTTGTTTAATTTGCTTTACTTCTGTGTTACAAGGGAAGAGACTACTGAGTAGGGGGTTATAGAGAAGTGTTTTTATTAACAAACTGTTAATAAAAAAGTATTACTGAAACATAAGATCACACATCTTGAGCTGGAAGGGACATCAAGATTTATCTGCTACTTTCTCTGCTTCCCTCATATGACACAAGAGGAAATTGATATCCAAAGTAATTTGCCAATAAATAAATGGCAACTTGATCCTACATCTTCTAACTCTAAGTCAGTGCTTTGCCCACTGTAGAATGCAGACTTGGTATTGTAAAGGCAATGGTTTATTTTATATTTGTATTTTATATTTGTATTCATGTAAACACTCCTCATTGTCTGCAAGATGTCAGGATGTCACTTGATTACTTAAAGAAATAATGCAATAATTTAGTTTTCCACTAAGGTAGTGGTGGAATAGTAAACAGAGAACTGGAATCAGTAAGACGTAAATTCAAACACGGCCTTGTACTAAATTTGTGCTAATTATGTGACTTTAGGCAAATTACTTTAACCCTGTTTGCCTCAGTTTTCTCAGCTGACAAAAGAGTTGAAAAAGAAAATGGCAAACTGCTCTAGTATCTTTACCAAGAAAACCTCAAACGGAGTTATGAAAAGTTGGACACAACTGAAAAATGACTAAACAACAACAGTTAAGTGATTTGAGCAAGTTATTGCTTCTCAGTTCCAACACTAGTAAACAGAGGAGTTCCCTTCCAGCTCTTAGTTTATAGTCCTATAACCCTGTCTACATTGATTTGCCCCTTCAAGAAATAGCCATCTTAAAAGCTCATCAGAGGATCAGCAGCCTACAGATATGCAGATTAATATCCTTCCCACCACACACTTTATGGCTTTTCAAAGTGGAGCTAATGGATTCTGAATTTAAGCAAAGGGAATGATGATATTAAATATGACTTATAATTATTTAAATATGAAAAATGTGGTTCTAATATCTCTAACTCTCCTTTCCATTTTCTACCCCCAATAAATGATCCTCCTCCTATACCCTTATAGGACAAAGTTAATTTACCATAATTTATTAAAAATAGTAATATATACATATATATATATACACACATATATATATTATATATATATATGTATATATATATATACATATATACACACACACACACACACACACACACACACACACACACACACACACACATATATATATATATGGAAAACTGTTAAGTAGAGCTCTCTTCCCAATTGTCTCCTAAATTCCAGATTTTCTTTTTGGGTTGATGTGAGTTAAGATTCCTTTCTAATTCCCAGCCCCCATTGGATCTGAGCTAACTTGGGCTACCCCAACCCCTATTCTAATGACCTACTCAGGTTTCCTCAACTCCTACCCCAAGCACAAACAGTTTCTTATCTAAAAACCCATTGAATTCTATTCAAATTCTAACCCTGGCTGAAACCAGCCAGAAACCCACCTGGGACTCTACCCACGGGCCCCTTCCACATTACCAAAAGCCCCCCATTATAAAAGAGGGAAACTGGAGTCCACTCTTTGCAGGAGCACCAAACATGGCATCCTTACACCGGCCATGTTAAGGGTTCCTGTCTGCCTGGTGCCAGCCTTGGCCCTGGTGTCTTTCTACCTTTAACCTTACTTCCAAACCCCAAAATAAACCTCTTTTATTAATCTAGGTTTTCAGGTCTGTAAATTCCTTTACAGAGAACTCTTGCACTGCCACTAGATCTCATTTAACTATGTATCCTTGTGGCGAATTCAAAGGGGTTGCAAAAGAGCTCTATTTGACTCCCTGTACCCCGAACCTGCTGTGTTTTTTTTCTTTCAGGTACTCCTTACCTAATTCTCATCAGGGTATTTGAGGAAGGAAGGGAAGGAGGAAGAAAGAAATGAAGGAGAGAAAGGAGAAAAGGAGGGAAGGAGGAAGGAAACAAGGAGAAAAAGAAGGAAGGAAGAAAGAAAGAAGGGAAAGAGAGAGCTAAGTAAGAAGAAAGAAGGAAGGGAGGGAGGAATGCAGATAGTAAGGAGGAAGAAATGTATGCATATGTATGTACTTATACACACATATACATATATAATGTGTATATATATGTATATGGTAAATATTTAATAATTGGGCTTTGATAAAATATTCACAATATTCATATGTGTTCAATGTTATTATCCCTTTTATAGGGATGTGACTATTACACTGACAGGAAGAGGAACATTTAGACCAGGATTTCTTAAACTTTTTCTACTTGTGTCAGAATAGCTGACAGTGATAATTCTTCCATCTTTCAAGAAACTCATTTTCCTGTTTTCCATGCTTTAACATTCACACATATACACTCTGTAACAACATGTAGTTTAGTCTACCTACTCTAAAAGTTCCTTGTTCTTAATATATTTAGCCAAAATAGTACTTACTCAGCATTAATACTTTTTTTAAAATAATCTACAAAACATATGAGTATATATATGTATGTCATTCAATCATTTCAGTCATGTCCAACTTCATAATCCCACTTTTAGGTTTTCTTGGGAAAGATACTGAAGTGGTTCACCATTTCCTCCTTTAGCTCATTTTACAGATAAGGAAACCGAGGTAAATAGGATTACATGACTTGCCCAGGGTCATATGGCTTGTAAGTTTCTAAAGCTGATTTTGCTTTTCCTGATTTTTGGCTGGGCATTCTATCCACTATGTCTTCTATGTAGTATGTATATGTGTGTACATACATGCACACAAGCATTTATATGCACATATATGTGCACATGCACATATAATTTATACACAAACTGCTTTTATTCATTATCTGCTCCTCAAAGGAATATACATTTAATACATATTCCTATGTATACAAATATACACATACATATACATATGTAAGTATACCCATTCATATACCTATGGGTTTGTATGTATGTATGTGCCTTTGAGAATTAGTTTATTGGATTTAGAGTAAAGGTCAGGATCAGAGAGCCCTAGGTTTAAGTACCTCCTCTAACATGCACAGATTATAGGATTGTGGAGAAATCTCTTCCTCCCTCAGTGCCCCCAGGAAACTTTAACCTTGCAGATTAATATGAGTTGCTTATCTATGTGGGTGCGTCAGGTTCCTCACCAGCAGCAACTACCTATGGTTTAGGAAATAAAATAAAAGTATAAAAACACACCACCTCTGCCTATGAACAAGTATGTTTTTATTCACATATTTTAGCCTAAGACTTATAAATTGTAGCATTTGTTTAGGGACAAAGTATTTTTCTTGAGCTCTTAGTGAAATTTTACTGTACTATCCAGCAATACAATAGCCAAACTGGGACCTGGTAAAGACTTTACTTAAAAAAGGCCAAAGTCTCCCATAGCTTCCAGGGCCATCTTTAGGAGTTCTAATTTATATCTTGCCACTGGACCCAGTTGGCTTTGGAGGGGAAAGGGAGACTGGTGACCATTCCTAGCCCCTCTGCACTTAAATACAACTCACCTCCCTGATATCATGGCATCACTTCTTCAATAATGAAGTTCAAACAATAACATCTTTCTATATGATCTAATTTCATCAAACTCCACCATGATGAAGTGGAAAAAGCACCAGCCAAGGAGTTCAAATTGGGTTCAAATTCCCCCTTAATACCTTGTGACCTTAAAGCCAGTCACTTAACCTTTCTGTGCCTCAGTTTCCCCATCTGTAAACTGAAGGGAAAGTACACTAATTGGTATCAGAAATCCTTCCCAGGTCCACAATTTATGAACTCATGAGAGAAAGGTGCCCAGTGCATAGGATTATGGAATACCAAAAGTTAGGAGATGAAATGCAGATAAAACCCACCCTGGGAGGCTAAAAAGAAATGGTCCAATAGGTAAAAGGGAAGCCAAAAGAATACAGTGTCATCAGCAGGATGATTTCAGAAAGGCCTGGAGAGATTTACATGAACTGATGCTGAGTGAAATGAGCAGGACAAGGAGATCATTATATACTTCAACAACAATACTGTATGATGATCAATTCTGATGGACGAGGCCCTCTTCAACAATGAGATGAACCAAATAATTCCTATAGAGCAGTAATGAACTGAACCAGCTATACCCAGCAAAAGAACTCTGGGCATTTCCAATCACTCTGTTTTTGTACGCTTGCATTTTTGCTTTCCTTCATAGGTTAATTGTACATTATTTCAAAGTCCAATTCTTCTTGTGCAGCAAAATAACTGTATGGACATGAATATATATATACATATATATATATACATGTGTGTGTATTGTATTTAATATATACTTTAACATATTTAACATTTATTGGCCTACCTGCCATCTGGGGGAAGGGATGAGGGGAAGGAGGAGAAAAATTGGAACAAAAGGTTTTGCAGCTGTCAATGCTGAAAAATTACCCATGATTATCTTGTAAATAAAAAGCTATAATTAAAAAAATTAAAAATAACTCTCTGGAAACCTAAAATAATAATAATAATAATAATAATCCAGTGTCATGGGAAAAAAAAAAAAGAAAGAGAAAGCTTCCAAGAGGTGGTAGTGGTTCGCACTGTCAAAAGCTGTAGAGAGATTAAGAGGGATGAGATCTGATAAGATACCTTTAGAATGTAGTTAGGAGATCATTAATAACATTGGCAAGAGTAATTTCAGAGAAATGTTGGAGCCCAAGACTGCAAGGAATTGAAGAGTGATAGGAGATAATATAATCAAGAAATGTTCTTGGCTTTTTCTAATATGTTTATGAAAAAGGAGAAAGATGTCATGTGTGAGTTTGAGAATCAAGTGAAGATGTATTAAGGATGGGGGAAATTTGGATATGTTTATAGGCAACAGGGAATAAATCAGTGAACAAAAGTCACTCATATTTACAGCTATTATTTTATTCTCAGTACAACAGGATGTCACAGACCCAGATGGCTTTGGAGGAGAAAGTGAGCTAGGTAACCTTGTACAGTCTTCTCTCAATTAAATCCAATTCACTTGCATGTCATGGTGTCACCTCTCTGATGTCATGATCTTCTTAAAGAACAAAGGACAAACAGCAATATTTGTTATACTTTACAATCAATCAATAAGTATTTATTTAGTACATACTACATACTAGCTATCTGGGATACAAGTAAAAGAATGAAATAGTTTTTCTTCTTAAGAAGATTACATTCTGCATATCAATCAATCCACCAATTATTTATAAGCTCTTATTATGTTCATGATGTTATTCTATGTGTGGGGGAAACAAAAAGAGATGGAAGTCAGTTCCTACCCTCAAGGGACTCTGGTATATAAAAGTTCAAGAGCCATAGTTTCAGGAAAATTAATCATTTTACTAATCATGCTATAATAATAGGTCAGAAACACTCTTGAATGCCAACGACCCTTCATGAAACCCTTGGAATGGGTGTTACTCCCAAGGGTAACAATTGATTCTGATTGGTTAATAAATAAAGAGAAAATGATTATTATGATGAGAAATGGACTTCTTCTAATGAGGGGCTGTGACTTTGAACAGTCAGACCTGACTAACTTAGAACACAATGAGGCCAGATTTCATTCAGATTTGATTATTGTTAAATAGTTGGTTGGGGTTTCTCACCCAAGATCAAAAGGCATATACCCTAGATATTTGGACTATTTCATCTATCAACAATGCCATTAATTTTAATGCAATTAAATAATTTATTACTACCATAAGTCATAATAATTTCTCTCACAGCTTGTAATCTGATAGGGGGGATGATATACATATAAATAACTACATATTAATCTATGTACCAAAAAAACCTAATTAATCAAGGGAAGGTAATAGAATTAAGAAGGATTCCACAAGGCTTTAATTAAAAATGGTCTTTTCAGTAAGGGGATTGCAAAACAAATAGAAGTTAATTTAGATCAAGATAGGGTCTCATGTGGAAAGTACCTGATTGGACTGAGTTATAGAAAAACTGAGGCATTTCTAGAGGCAAAGTTGAGAAGGAATTGCATTCTGGACATAGGAAACATTCTCTGCAAAGGCATGACGATAAGAGATTAAATAATAGCAATCTTATGAAGATGGTAAACTAAGGGGATCCACATTTGCAGATGTTGAAATGGAGATATGAGCTCATGTTAAGAGGCTTCTCAAAAGTTACAGAATGACTAACAGTCTATCCAGGACCAGAAAAAAGGTTTGACTGATTTTCAGATGAGAGCTCTTAGCACTGAATTAATCTCTTAAACTAACTCTCTATGGTTTCTGAAAGTTCCTCATTAGTAAAGTTGTTAATATTGGGAGGTTTTGATTCAATGAAGGGCCAAATTTATAATAATGAGTGTAATAGGGGAGTACAATAGTGTAAAACATTGATGAAATGTAGTGTAATAGTATAAAAACATTGATGGAGCAGGCCAGGAGCTCTGGCAAACTCAGGCCTCAGAGGCCTAAGGACTTGTTTTCAACAAGCTATCTGTTTCTTGACTCAGCATACTTGTAATCATGGCACCTGCCCAGCCAATTCCAGCCAATTCCTGGACCAGCTTCCCATCTCCTTCCCTCACTCAGGAATGCAGCCTACATCTGGTCCAGATGTAGATGTTCTGGGCCCAACCCAAGGCAAATGATGCTTGCTAGAATATCCATTACACTTGGCATGTGTTTTATGCTCTGCTTAGCATATTTGTAATTTACTGATTAGAGCATGCCCTTACCACCAGTTAGACATTTTGTAATGACCACCCATTATTGAACCTTACTATCATGCTTTATTTAGGATTATATTATTTTGCCATGCTAAAGACTGATTGCTTTAGGAATATACATTTATTTATTAACTCATGTTATTAGAAAATACATAAAAGCCAACCTATTTGGTCACCCCTGTGTATCATCTAACTTTGGACTACAATATGTCAAGATCAGGGAAGAATCCTGATGGCTAGCAATCAATCAATAGGTATTTAAGTACCTACTATATACCAGGCATTGTACTTGGGAGGAATTAGAGACAAAACAAAAACAAAACAAAACAAAACAAAACAAAACAAAACAAAACAAAACAAAAAAAACAAAAACAGCCCTTACCCTTTAAGGCAACAAGTATACGTATGAGTATATATCAATCAATTATTTAGTAAGCATTTACTAATTTAAGGGGCATTTAGGGGGCATGATGGATGGAATGCCAGGCATGGAGTCAAGAAGACCTGAGTTCAAATCTAGCTTCAGACACTGGCTATATGACATTGAGCAAGTCATTTGTAAAATGAGCTGGAAAAGGAAATGGCAAATTACTCCACTATTCCTGCCAAACAGGGTCATGAAGAATTGGACATGACTGAAAAGGAGCAAATAAAAACAAGGTGCTATACTAAGCTTTGGGGTTGCAAGCATGAAGAATAAAACATTACTTATAAAGAAGCTTATTATACTGTAACGGGTGGCAAGGAAGAGGGTACACAGTACCTATGAAAATATACACAGTAAAACAAATAGAAATATTCACAAAGTTATTAAAAATAGCAGTTAGCATTTCTATAGCACTTTTAAACATTTATATAGCAAATGCAAGGTATTGTGAAAAAGAGGGAACAAGAAGCTGAGGGATTCTAGATATAAAATGAATATAAAGTAATTTGGGGAAGGGTGACCCTGAGCTAAGTCCTGGAGAAAATCAAAGATTCTGAGAACTAGAGGTAAGGAGAGAGAATATTTCAACCATGGCAGACAAACAATCTGAAGATATGGAGTTTAGGCTATAACAAACAATAACAATATAGGCCATTTTTCCACTTTTTCATGGAAGGCTATTAGCTCCCATCCAAAGCAGATACCTTACTGTGATATTATTCAGTCATTTTCAAGACTGAACTCTTCATGACAAACAACAATTCAACTAATTCATTCTTTCCATTTCAGTATTGGGTTTGGCTGATAATCTAATTTAAACAATCCAGCCACTTTATTTTAGAGATTATTTGGAATTTAGAGAAGAGTTGGGATACTTGATTAGCTTCTCAAGAGGTTGGAGAATACCTCCTTGGGAGGGAAAATATTTCTCCTTGGTGAGAATGGGCTGGGGCAAATAGACTCAAGATTGATAGTCGTTATACAGATAGTGGAACTCTTTTGAAGACAAAAAAAAAAAAAAAAAAAAAAAAAGGGTGATATCTTTGTTTTCTGACCAAGGTTTTGATACAGAATATGGCTTACAGTATTGTCTGTAAATTAACTACTTATACTATTGTAAACTAGTAATCTATCTTCCTTGAGTCTCAACTTCTTCATAAGAAATGAGGAATTTGGACCAGATAAATTCTGAGATCCCTTCTAGTTGTGTTCCTAAGGTCAACAGCATTTATTAAATATCTACCATGTATCAGGCATTGTGCTAAGGGTTAGGTGTATAAAGGCTATTATGTGTTAGGAGATATGGAGAGCTATAGGAAGATCCATAATAGAGAGCAATATATATATCTTATTCAACTATATTGAATGATATATAAACTATAAAGCTCCAAGAAGGAGTTATTCAGTAAAAGGTGCTTTTATTTCCCAAGAGTTCTTTTTTGTTGTTTTCTTATAAGATGATATCCCCCTCCAGTGCTATGAATTGTATGCTTGTTAACAGGGAATCATTCTCAGTAGTACTGTGAATCTGTTAACCCCCATTTTCTGGGTCAGAGCTAAGAGCCAAGGAGGTGAAAATACTCATCAAAATATACAACTGGGCCCTTTGGTCAGGAAAGTGTCTGACTGAGGGGTTATATAACACTTCACAGAGCTGTTGGAAGAATCAAAGGAGAAAATGGGTGTGAACACAGTGCAAAAAAAAAAAAAATCATGAATACAGAGTATTATCATTATGTTTGAGTCCACATAAAAAGAAATCAAGTTACAGCAATATGACAAAAGTGAGTATTGTCTGAACAGCCAGCTTATCACAGTTCTTGGTTGATTTATTGATTTGACTTGAAAATCCTAACAAGAAGACTTTCACAGCTAGTTAGGACTCTGGTGATGTCTTTGAGGAACTCTCCACTAAAACCCAAATCTCTCTGGATCTCACTGATTGGCCAACAACAAGCTCTAGGTCAATCACCATTTGGTCATAATTTTGGCCCTGATTGACTCAGAGTCAATGTAAATAGCAACTGGGTCTACCCACCCAGATTGGATTTTTTTTGTTTGTTTGTTTGTTTGAGGTAGTAAAAAAAAAGCCATTGCTTACCTAGTTTTAACCATTAACTCGACATTTTCTTAGTCAAACTGAGACTCATTAAAGACCTTACCTTAAAAATGTCAAGGTCTCCCATTGCACCCAAGGACATTTCCAGTGGTCCTGATTTGTTTCTGATCACTGGACCCAAATGGTTCTGGAGGAGAAAGTGAGTCAGGTGACTTTGCAAAGCCCTCCCTCCCTCCCTCAACTCCAATTTATTTGCATGTCATGGTAAGGACAAACAACAAACAATTCATCCTACTAAATTATCCATAAGGGTGCAATGGATAATGTTTCTTCATTGCATCAGTCATTCAGTGATCATTTTCTTAAGTACACTATTTACTAAGCATATATAAAGTGTGGAAGCTGCAAATACAAAACTTAAGCAATTCCCTTCCCTCAAAGAGCTCACTTTTTTTTTTCTGGGGCCACAAATATATTCTTAATGCAAATAAGATTATTTCAGGGTGGGGAGGAGATATTAGCAAGTAGGGAAATCAGAAAAGGTACTTTAATTGAGTTTTGAGACTAATTACCAATTTTCAGAGGCAGAAATAAAAAAGAAGTGCATTTTGGGGATGAAGAACTACTCATCAAAGGCAAGAAATGGAGTGTCATGAGTGAGGAGGATCAGCAAGATGGACAATTTGACTTAGATTGTAGAAGTCATGAAAGAGAGTAATATATATATATATTGATTGGCAAGTTAGGTTTGGCAAATGCTTGTGAAGCTCTTTAAATGCCAGAGGATACAGGAAAGAGTTATATTTTATCCTAGTGGAAATAGGGAGCCATTGGAGTTGATAGAGCAATGGAATTTAAAAAATCATTTTGGCAAGTATATGAAGGGTAGATTAGAGTAGAAAAAGATAAGAGGCAAAGGAATCAATTAAGAATCTAATGTCAGAGTCCAAGAAGGGAAAAGAAGTCCTCTTAGTAATATGAGTGAAAAGGAAGGATAGGATAGATGTTGGAAAAATAAAATTGGTAAAACACAGGGCCTGACTAGATATGTGGTATGAATGAGGCAAAGAATGAGCTTCTGGGTTTTAGTCTGATCTTTTCATTTCTCTGTATCTACAGCAGTCAGGATACATACACATTCTATTCAAATGAAGAACTACTTTTATTATAGCATGAGGAAGTCTCAGGAAACAAGTTATTTACAGAAATACTTTCACATTACTTAATTGGTTTGACACAAGTTATAATACCAAATAGCATCAAACTCTCTGTTTGACTTCTTTCAAATTGCTTTCTCCTTCTCAAGACTTTTCCCTTGGGGGTCACTATATTTTTTATTAATTCACCTGACTTCATCTAGTTCCCAGAGTACAAGAGGAAATAGAGATCTTGTCTATTTGAAAATTTTGGCCTAAGGAAAAACTTTATTCTTCCATACCATCTGAATTTCCAACCTAGTCAACTGATACTGCCATGAGCCACATGCCAGTGACTGCTGGAGGTCTAACTCAGACCTGTAGAATGGATCTCTTCATGTGAGTTGATGATGATGATGATGATGATGATGATGATGATGATGATGACAACGACAACACAAGAAGACTGAGAGGCAGTTGCTATTCTCTAACCTCTCTCCTCTTCCCTCTTGCCTCCAATTTATTTCATTCCCAATCCACAAGGAATATTTGTGAAGGCTGCTTTGCAGCTCCTTCAAGTCTATGATTTACAGCTGTGGAGGCTCTCGGAGAATTGACCTACTCTTTCACCTAGGCATGATCCTTGACATTTTTTTTTTAATTTCTGAACTGCAGTGTACTGCAGTGCTTGTTGCTATTATCTTGATGAAGGGAACTGTCATAGGATGCTACAAGGGGGGTAAGAGTCTAGTCTTCAAAGTTATGCTTTGATTAGCACTTTGAAGGTTTTTTTTATTATCATAGGGTTCCTAACCTATGGTCCATAAACTTTTTTTTAAAATTTGATATTTGTATTTTACTATAAAAGGTCTTCTTTGTAGTTCTATTATATTAAAATACTATTCTGAGAAAGGTCCATACATATCACTAGCCTGTCAAAGTGTCCATGTCAGAAAAAAAAAAAAAAAAAAAGGTTAAGAACCCATCTGTTTTTGATAAAAGAGAAATAGAGAGAATAGTGACAGTGAACAGTGAATATGCAAATATTTTTTTAAATGGGGGAAGATTAGAGGTTAGAATCACAAGTTCTAGGCTTTATCCTGATTGGAGGCTTGCCCCAAATGACAAAGAATATCAGTGATTTTTATTTAATAATATTTGATAAATATTCTAAAGCAAAGTAAAAGTAAATCTAGGTTCCCCATTCCTGACTTCTGGATAAAAAGAATCTACCTGAGGAAGTCAATTTAAGTGGTAGAAGAGGAGTTAAGTTTCCCTCAGAAGCAGGAACTTCTTTCCTGGGTGTCTCTCTGAAGGCTGGTCACTGAAGGGACTAGTAAATCTTTAACTGGAGGAAAGTCCTGACTAAAGGAGGAGCTGGGGCAGAATAGTTCCACCTAATTCCCTAAATTATTGTAAGAATAACATGAAAAAAAAAAGTAGCTAGGATTCTTAGCTCTCCTCCCTATCAGATTGGGAGAGCCACCTAATGTCTCTGTCCTCTCCAATCCACACTCATTGTCACTTGTGCACTTTAGAAGCCACTGAGTTTTATTGTCTGTAGGTGAAAAATACAAACTCTTCAGCTTGGTATATAAAGTTCTTCATGAGTTGGAGCCTACCTATCTTCCCAATCTAGTTGAATCAGTTCTCAACTGTGGCTCCAAAAAATTGTAGTGAAGAAGTACCAGATAAATAAAGTACTCGGATACCAGTGAGAGAGCAAGAACTCCTCATGCAGATATTTATCACAGCCCCAAAGGATGCTATTTATTAATGTGAAACATTCCTGGGCTAAATCAAATGAAATTAAGCATGGATAAATCACACATGACTAAGCAATCTGTTTTGAGTGACATGAATTTTTAAAGTCAGATGGAAGGGGCAGGGGAGTAAGGACAGGATATAGGCAATTAGGGAAGAATTAGGGAGGAGGAGTTAGGGAGGACAAGGGAAGAGCCTAGTCAAGAACAAACTCAAAAGCACATTCCATCTACTTGAGTAGTTGGAGGATGCATGTGAGACAATTGAGACTTTTTTAGATATTGCTAACAATCAGTCGAAGGAGTTGGCTTACCTTTGTAAGCCAATACAATGGGAACAGGATGGGTGGATTAAAGTTCCTGTTCTAAATCAGTAGCATGCACAAAGCCACATCCTGGCAAAATCTCTCAGCAGATTGGCTAAACTAGGTTGAGGGGATGGTGAATAAAGGGGATATCTATGCCAAATTTGGGGAGATTTTATTCCAGTGACTATGAAGACAGTTGAAACAGGTTTTGTAGAGTGGGTTAGAGCTTGGTCAGACATTGAAAATCACTACGGTCATCCAATGCATCCCAAGCCATCACCAGCATTTTGACTTTTATCTTGCCACTGTACTTCAGTGACTCTGGAAGAGAGGTTGAGGCTAATAATCTTGGTTAACTCTGCCTTACTTAAATTCAATTAACATTTAAGTTAAAACATCATCCTGTGATTACATTGGTCCTCTTCAAAAATGAAATATAAATAATAACACCTTACCAAGCTTATGGCATTTCATTTGACCTTCATATACTCTGCCTTCCAGTAAAACTACTACTTGCTGCTCCACATATTAGAGATTTCATCTCTTCTTTGTCTGGAGATCCCTCCCTCTCCAAGTCAAGGATGCCTCCAAAGACTACATTACTAAGTATTAATTGTTATTAGAATACGAATTATTATAAAAACAGATAATTTTAAAATCTAAGAAGTATAATCAATTCCTTTTAATTTCCCTAGGTATCAGAAAATAGTGAGATTTTGTAAAAATGATTTTTAAAAAGCTCTTAAAGGATAAAGTAAAGGTAGAGGTTGTTTAAAAAAAGGCAAAATGTTTTTTGCAAATTGTAAGTATACATACACTTCAATGTTTCAGTGAATCTCATTGCAATCTTTATAACTCTGACCCAAGTTTTTCCATAAAGACCCATGAGGTTGTACTTAAGAAAAATCTAAAAATTTTGTGGATTCAAGTCCAATATGTGGGCAGTTTATTATTCCTTAATCATACTACATGGCTGACCCAGGCACTTTTTCCAGTGTTACATATTTTTAAATTATTTCTTTAAAACTTTATGAAAATAAAAATAAAAATATTACCATTTGCACAGCAGAATTTGAGAGGATTAAAAATATAAAGTAATAAATTTCCATTTCAAGAAAACCTATATAATATATACTATACATGGTGTTCAGAGCTGTCCATCATTGCTTCCTTGTAGGTTTTTTTTTTGTTTTGTTTTCTGTTATGTACTCTCTACTTTATTATTCCCTCTTCTTTCACCCTTCTCCCAAAAGGGCCAGATATAGATATAGATAATATATAATATAATAAAATATATAATATGATAATATAACATAATACATATGTTAAAATAATTTATATTAAGCACAGATATATATATATACATACATATACATATATATGTATATATACATATACACTTCCATATGCACAGATATGTACAATCTTATACAGCTACATATTTTTAATGATGTTTTTACATCACTTTCTACTTGTAATCATCATCAATAATATGCCCTATTCTACTCATGCCATTGTGCACCTTTCCATTGTTCTCTGGGTGACTTCTTTTCCACGAAGCCATGTAGATTCTAATGAAAATGTTGAGGATACAAAGATGGACTTTTGTAACAATTGACATCTTTTGACCATTGAAAACACTATGATTTCCCAAATTCCATTCAGCCAAATTTCCTTTTCCTATTCAGTTGGTGAACTGTGGTCCTGCTCATTGTTTATGCAAGTATTGGGATAGAAGAAATGTAGATGGATCTACCCAGTGAGTTTTTCAACCACTTGTATAATATGTTTTCTTCATTCCCCTGGCATTTGTGCATGAATGGATTAATCTCATCACACTGATTGTGGATGATAATAATACCTAAGATTGAGACAATTTTAAGCTTTTCAAAGTTCTTAGCTCTTGCTAAGTATTTCTGGATCTTTTGTATACTGAGATAACCAAAACTTGGAGTGGAATAAGAAATATTAGAAATTAGAACCCACATGATTGCATGATGGCTAATTTTTTTATAAGAGCCTTTCTACGAAAGCTGGAATAGAACAATTGCAGAATGTGACAAAAGAAGGAAGTGGAAAGGATATTTATTGTGAAAAGGATATTTATTACATATGGACCAAGAAAGAGCTTTTTGGTTGACAAAATTTGATTTTTTTTTTAAGAATAGAAATATGCTATGTCCTACCATACCTTTGTCCAACTGAGAGGTTGAAAAATAAAGAGTGGAAGTGACTCAAAGAGTCCCTTTAGGTCTATAGGACTTCTAAAAATAAAATATATCAAATTTTTTGAAAATGAAGGGTAAAGTTGAAAATGGGATTGAAAACTGAGCCCAGCTATTACAATAATACCCTTGATTTTATTCCCCTCCCACAAAAAAGGAAAAGGGCGAAACCCTAAAAAAAGAAAAGGAAAAAAAGGAAAGAAAGAAAGAAAGAAAGAAAAAAAGAAAGAAAGAAAGAAAGAAAGAAAGAAAGAAAGAAAGAAAGAAAGAAAGAAAGAAAGAAAGAAAGAAAGAAAGAAAGAAAGAAAGAAAGAAAGAAAGAAAGAAAGAAAGAAAGAAAGAAAGAAAGAAAGAAAGAAAGAAAGAAGGAAAGAAGGAAAGAAGGAAGAAGGAAGGAAGGAAGGAAGGAAGGAAGGAAGGAAGGAAGGAAGGAAGGAAGGAAGGAAGGAAGGAAGGAAGGAAGGAAGGAAGGAAGGAAGGAAGGAAGGAAGGAAGGAAGGAAGGAAGGAAGGAAGGAAGGGAAGAAATAAAAGAAGACCAATTATATAAAAATAGCAGATGGGCAAAGGAAAATTATTTTCATCTAGTGAAGTCACCTGCTGATTTCTTTACTGAGACACTGTCCTTTGCTGATCTGCTCTCTGTGGAATTGCTTTCAGCAAGTGTTCTGAGCATCAATAATGACCCAACGTTGCTTTCTGCTGCCATCTGCTGGTTTTCAGGCTCTAAGATTTTTCAACTATTCTGTGATGTTGATGCTGGCCTTTGGTATCCACCAGCTGCTATATAGAAAAGCTTCTCATTATTGTTTGTTTTTTGAATCAACTTTTCCCTTTCTCACCAGTTACTCCCTGACCAGAATCTATAAATATAGTCGGGATTTGAAGATTCCTTCCACCTCCTTTCTATGCTATGATAGCAATTGATTAACAATGAATGTAACTCTCAGATAGATCGTTTGATTTTTTTTTTTTTTTTTTGGACGGTAACTCAGTTGTTACTATCCCCATGTTAAGAATTTAGAAGCTTAGAAAATCAGGTAATATGGATCAAAAGCAGAATCTCTCTCTCTCTCTCTCTCTCTCTCTCTCTCTCTCTCTCTCTCTCTCTCTCTCTCTCTCTCTCTCCCCCTCCCTCCCTCCCTCCCTCCCACTATTGGACAATTTTATTTTTCTTATTTTTCTATTTCCCCACTTAATAGTATTTTATTTTTCTGATTACATGTGAAGACAATTTATTACTATTATAAGATTTTAATTACCATTTACCCCCTCCTTTTACCCCTCTATGCATACTGAGATACCAAAGCTTGGGGTGAAAGATGGCAAGCAGTCCGATACAAGTGTAATAATTTTAAACATATTTCCACATTATTTGTATTGTAAAACAAGAACAAAAACAAAAGGAAAAAATACAAGAAAGAAAAAAGGCAAAAAATGAAAATAGTATGCTTTGATCTTCATTCAAGCGCCATGGTTCTTTTTCTGGATCTGGATTGCATTTTCTATCATGAGTCTTTTGGAATGATCTTAGATCATCATTGTATTGCCAAGAAGAACTAAGTCTATCAAAGTTGATCATTGCACAATATTGCTGTTATTGTGTATAACATGTAGGTCTTTCCAGATTTTTCTGAAATCTGCCTGCTTAACATTTCTTATAGAACAAGAGTATTCTATTACATTCATATATTACAATTTGTTTAGTCATTTGCCAATTAATAGGCATTCCCTCAGTTTCCAATTCTTCGCCACCACAAAAAGACAAATGCTTTCTTGGCTATTATTTATGCATTGTTTTAATCAACAAATAGTATGTTTTGTCCCAGGTGAGAGACACATTCCTCCTTCTTGCCCTCCCAACTCACTCTGGATGGACCCATGGAACAACAAGGCAAACCTATTAGCTTTTATATCTGTCACAGGAATAAAGAAGGCAATAAATGCAGGATTTACAGTTTAATAGTTTGTTCTTGAACTTTAAGACTATTTAAAAAAAAACAATATCTTGGGAAACAAGCTTTAAATTCTACTTCCCCTTGTTGAAAGACTTGTGCTAAGAAAAGTTCCCTGACAAAACTTTTGAAAATAGAAGGGAGAAACTTATTAAAAGAATTTGATGAGGAAGGCAAAGAGGAAGTTCAAGTCAGAGGAGATATAAAAGAAAATAAAGAGAACATAATATTTAAAAATGTCAAAGACTTATCCTTATACAATGGAAATAGATGAATCTAACATTGAAGACATTAAACAGATCTTTCAGAAGCCATAGGAAATAGATTATAGGATGAGATATAGATACCATATGGCATATTTTCTGGGACAGAGTTTTTGTTAAAGTTAATATAAAGTATTGGGCCATAGTTTGCCTTCCCATTCAATCCAACCCCATTTATATTATTTAACTTTTTTTCTAAATGCTAAAGAATCTGTCCTGAGCTTTGATTGGCCAAGAGGCTGAAGTGAGATTGCCTAATTTATGTGGCAAAGCATATTGAAGGGGCTTCTGGGTCACTCTGTTCACTTGATAGATATAACCCAAGGCCAAGGGACATGTCATATTCTGCAAACCAGACCATTTTCCATATGGAATGAAAAGGAGGTTCAGGGTGAAGGGGTCATGTCTGAGTACTATAATCCTTTGTCAATTATCCTTTCTATGTTGTGACTAAACACTCTTTTTGTTAAATGTTAAATTGCCTAGAAGTATTTAAATTTATTTATTCCAGTAACATACCTAAATTCCCAGAGGTACAGATGAAGTTAGACTTAGTCTTCTACAACCTGTCCTAGAGAGGTGTATGGGTAGAAGAGTAACACATTCTCCAAATATGCCAAAGCAAAATGTTTTTATTAATTTTTTAAATTAATGGTCAATTAACCAAGATAGTGGTAATGGTAGAAGGGAGGAAGTTATAAGAGGAATAAACATTTATTAAACATCTGTGCTTAATACTTTATAAAATTATCTCATTTACTTCTCAAAACAATCCTGGAAAAAAAATTGGAACACAAGGTTTTACAAGGATGAATGTTGAAAATTATCTATGCAAATGTTTTGAAAATAAAAAAGCTTTAATTAAAAAAAATACAATCCTGGGAGGTAGCTGCTGTTATTAATCCTACATTAGAATCAGCAAAACTGAGGCAGACAAGAATTAAATTAATTGCCCGGGATCACACAGCTCAGGAGTGTCTGAGGCTAGCTCTGAACTATATTTTATTAAATGGATAAAGGAAAAGAAGAATTCTAATCCTATAAATGTCAAATTTGATACAGAAAAACAAAGTTCTATAAATGTGTCAAAAAATTTAGATGCAGGATCATGAATAGTATAAAAATGGGTCTGAACCACACAGAGGGAGAACAATTGAAAGATGAAGTAAATGGTTTTTTTCTTTATCGAAGTAATTAAAATGAAATCTCTGGAATTTTTTTTCTCTACAAGAAAAGAGAGGCTTTGTAGATTGTCACAATGGAATCAATAATTCCTCTGGATCAGAGGATTTAGGTGCAAACCATACACCTGTGGGACTCTCCCTAAGCCTTAGTTTCTTAAACTGTTAAATGAGAGGGTTGGACTAGATGGTCCTCAAATTCTTTCTTATTTCTATATGGCAGAGTGGTTAGCTTTCCTAATCAGAAAGGTATGGGTTTGGCTCCCCCTAACATAAATTGCCTATGTGATCAGACAGGTTTCTTGACCCCTCAGTGCCCCAGACAGCTAAAGACTATAAGTTGCAAAGCAACAGACTGTTTTTATTGGTAGGGAAAATCTGTATGGGGGTCCCTATAACAAGATCAGAGGATAGCATTCTGAAACTGGAACAGACCATATACCCCAATGAAATCACTTCAGGACAGGGGAAAAAAAAATTGTAAAACAGGTAAATTGCTGTTGTTCATTGTTTCCACTTCTATCTGACTGTTTTGTGATTCAATTTTGGATTTTCTTGGCAAAAAAGCTGGAGTAGTTTGTTATTTTCTTCTCCAGTATATTTTACAGATGAGAAAACTGAGGAAAACAAGAATGAAATTGGCTGCTCACAGAGCTAATAAGTGTCTGAGGTCAGATTTGATTGCAAGACGATAAGTCTTCCTAATTCCAATTCCATATTCTAACCATCTAAATGTCCCTTGAATAGATAAATGTCTCATTTAGTTGATTGTCTTATTTATTTATTTGATTTATTTGTAATTTATTAATTTTTAACACACATTGTTTCATCAATCATGTTGGAAGAAAAAAGTCAGAGCAAAAGGAAAAAACCATGGGGGAGATTAAAAAAAAAAAAACAGAAAAAAAGTGAACATAGCTTGTGCTGATTTACATTTAGTCTCCTTGGTCCTTTTTATGGATGCAAATGACATTTTCTGTCCAAAGTCTATTGGGATTGTTTTGGATCACTGAACCACTGAGAAAAAACAAGTCTTTCATAATTGATCATTGCACATTCTTGATGTTATTGTGTACAATGTATTCCTCGTTCTGCTTGTTTCACTCAGCATCAGTTCATGTAAATTTTTCTAGGCCTTTCTAAAATCAGCTTGTTTGATATTTTTAAAATAGAACAATAATATTCCATTACTTTCACATACCATTACTTTCTTCATTAGTCTTGTCCAACTCTCCATGATCCCATTTGTTTTTTTTTTTTTTGTTTGTTTGTTTTTCATTTTTCACAAAATACTGAAGTGGTTTGTCATTTTCTTTTTCAGCTCATTTTACAGAGGAGGAAACTGAGGCAAAAAAGGTAAAATGATTTATCCAGGATCATATAGCTAGTCTCAGAGCCAGATTTGAATTCAGATCCTCCTGATTCTTGGGCCAGCACGCTATCCATTGTGAAACCTAGCTACCCCTAAAATAGGCATACAGCTTTTGATAATAAAATCTCCCAAGAGGATAAAATGAAAAAAAAGAAATGTACTTTTTTAAAAGTACTATACAAGGATAGTATTATTAAATGATTCTAATTCTATATGATTGGTAAATGAATAAAATTATCACTTGCCCTTAAGTTACATATTAAGATTTAAAAGATGAGTTGATTACTATTGACATTTTCAAGGTTCTATAATGTCACTTGAATCCATCCAAAGAATTTTATATAATAGGTAGCAATTTGAATTTTTTCCCCTTTCCATTAGAGAGCACTTAGATCAAGATAGAAAAATGAGATGGAAGCTTTTCATTTGGTTTACTTTAAAATACAACATCATAGGGGCGGAGCCAAGATGGCGGAGAAGAAAAACACGACTCAGTGAACGTCCTCACTCCCTCACAACCAATTAGATAAATTAAGTCTCAAAATTAGCTCAGGACTGATAGATACCACAAGGACTGGAAGCACGACTTACCAGCTGAAGAGAATCTGGAGTTTCAACAGGAAAGGTCAGTTCTCAGGGGAGGAATAAGAAAGACCAGCACAGACGGTGGGGTAGGGGCACACTGCGCCCATTGCGCTGGGAGGGGCTCTGGGATCAGAGAAGCCACTGAGGTAAAGGAATCTGGCACAGGCTGTTAGCTCTTCTCTGCTAATTATTTAGCAGTTCAGAAGAGAAAGCCAAAATATTTTAAAACTCAGATTAGATTCCCCCCCCCCCACCCTGGGGGTGACTCAGTAGACTCGGCACCAGGGGGTGTGGCCTCAGCTACCTCCTGAGAATAGTTAAGAGACTGACAAGTGGGTGGATACGGCCCAAGGCAACACACACTGCCTAGCTTAGCTGGAGGGGGTGGAACTCAGCTCCAGGAAGTCCCAGAGAAGCGGAACCTTTGAACTAGGGACCGCGGTTTCTGGCAGACACTTCCAGTTTGAGCGCAGGGGCTTCTCACGTCACCTGCTGCAGACATCCACTCCCCACCAGGACACATAGGCTGGGCTTCGTGCTGTCTTCACTATTCTACGCCCTCGAAGCACAGCAGTGCTAATCACCTCTGAGGCACTTCCAGGGAGGGGGTGGGGAACTCTCTCCCAGAGCTCTCTCATAGCGCGGGCGCAGGGGCGGCTGCATCCATCCGGTCTGGGAGGAAGCTGGTAAAGAAGTAAATAATTTCCTACCCCAGGGACAGACCCCAAAACATTTTTTAAGTATGAGCAAAAAAGCTAGAAAAACTATAGATTCCTTCTATACAGAGAAAGAGCGGGTATCCAACCCCGAGGAAGTTAACAGCAAAGATTCAGAAGATAACAACCTAAAGGGGAACGATTCCTGCCCCCCATCACATAACTCTCTCCTAGAAGAAGCTCTTAAGAAATTGAGGGAGATCGAAGAAAAATGGGGAAAGGAAAGAGAAGTTATGATAGAGAATAACAACGTCCTGAAATTGGAGTTGGAAAAAATAAAGAATTCACAGGAGATGCAGGGAAACAAAATTAGTGAATTAGAAAAGGTTAAAAAAACACAGGAAAGTAGGATTTCTGAATTGGAAAAGATAAAAAAGTCTCAAGAAAATAGAATTTCTGAATTGGAAAAAGAAAATAATTCTCAAAAAAAAAATTAGGGAAATGGAAAAAAATTCAATAGAGCAAAATAACTCATTTAAAAACGAAATTGGGCATTTACAAAAAGAACTAAAAACTGTGAAAGAAGAAAATAACTCCTTAAAAGTCAGGATGGAACAAATAGAAATGAATGATTCACAGAGAACCCAAGAATGAGTCAAACAAAACAAAAAAAATGAGAAGCTGGAGAACAACGTCAAATACTTACTGGGAAAATCTATAGACCTGGAAAATAGATCTAGGAGAGATAATCTGCGGATTATTGGACTTCCAGAAAACTATGACCAAAAAAAGAGCCTAGATTCTATTTTACAGGAAATTATCAAAGAGAACTGTCCAGAGATAATAGAAACAGAAGGGAAAGTAGATGTGGAAAGAATTCATCGAACTCCTTCTGAAATAGACCCTAAAAAAAGAACACCACGGAATATTGTGGCTAAGCTGCAGAATTACCACACAAAAGAGAAAATCCTGCAAGCAGCTAGAAAAAAACAATTTAAATACCAAGGTGCCACAATAAGGGTCACCCAAGATCTGGCTGCCTCCACATTAAAAGATAGAAGGGCCTGGAACCTGATATTCCGAAAGGCAAAAGATCAAGGACTGCAACCGAGAATGAACTACCCAGCTAAGTTTAGCATCTTTTTCCATGGAAGAAGATGGTCATTCAATGAAACAGAGGAATTCTATATGTTTCTAAGAAAAAACCAGACTTAAACAAAAAATTTGATCTACATCCACAAGACTGAAGAGAAACAGAAAAAGGTACACAGAACCCTTGAGAACTGTAACTCTGTTGTGGGTATATAAAAAATACTCAAGGATAATTTGATTTTACTGATATAAAAGAAAAAAAGGGGGGTGTAGTAAAGGGAAGGAGGTCGGTTCAGAAAAAGGGGAAGGAATGATAAAAAGAGGGAAACTACATCCCAGGAAGAGACATAGAAAATACACCATATCTGAGGGAACTTAGTGAGGGGGAGAATCATTGTGTGAATCTTACTCTCATCAGAAGAGGCTCAAAGAGTAAATAATTAACATATTTGTTTTTTAGAGAATTTTCTCTCACCTCATTAAAAGGGGGGAGAGGAAAAGGGAAAAGGAAAAGGAGAATAAGTGAAGGGACTTGGAGGGAGGGGGGAGGGATCCAAAAAAAAAAAAGAGGGAGGGTTGTGCGGCACAAGGGGGGTCTGTAAATTAAATATCGGGGAGGGGGATCAGGGGGGTCAAGGGAAAAAAGCATAAGCTGGGGATAATACGATGGCAGGAAATACAGAATTAGTAATTTTAACTGTAAATGTAAATGGGATGAACGATCCCATCAAACGGAGACGGATAGTAGATTGGATCAAAAAGCAGAACCCTACAATATGTTGCCTACAGGAAACACACTTAAAGCAGGGAGATACATACAGAGTAAAGGTAAAAGGTTGGAACAGAGCCTATTATGCTTCAGGTAAAGCCAAAAAAGCAGGGGTAGCTATCCTTATCTCAGATCAAGCAAAAGCAGAAGTAGATCTTGTTAAAAAAGATAAGGAAGGAAACTATATCCTGCTGAAAGGTAGCATAAATAATGAAGCCATATCAATACTAAACATATATGCACCAAGTGGTATAGCATCTAACTTTCTAAAGGAAAAGTTAGGAGAACTGCAAGAAGAAATAGACAGTAAAACTATAATAGTGGGAGATCTCAACCTTGCACTCTCAGATTTAGACAAATCAAACCACAAAACAAACAAGAAAGAAATTAAAAAAGTAAATAGAACATTAGAAAAACTAGGTATGATAGACCTTTGGAGAAAACTGAATGGCAATAGGAAGGAATATACTTTCTTCTCAGCAGTTCATGGATCCTATACAAAAATTGACCATATACTAGGACATAAAGATCTCAAAATTAAATGTAGGAAGGCAGAAATAATAAATGCCTTCTTCTCAGATCACAATGCAATAAAAGCTACATTCAGTAAAAAGTTAGGGGTAAATAGACCAAAAAGTAATTGGAAACTGAATAATCTCATCTTAAAGAATGACTGGGTGAAAGAGCAAATTATAGAAACAATTAATAATTTCACCCAAGATAATGATAATGATGAGACATCATATCAAAATCTTTGGGATGCAGCTAAAGCAGTAATAAGGGGAAATTTTATATCTTTAGAGGCTTATTTGAAGAAAATTGAGAAAGAGAAGATTAACGAATTGGGCTTACAACTTAAAAGGCTAGAAAAAGACCAAATTGTAAACCCCCAACCAAAAATTAAACTCGAAATACAAAAATTAAAAGGAGAAATCAATAAAATTGAAAGTAAAAAAACTATTGAATTAATAAATAAAACCAAGAGTTGGTTTTATGAAAAAGCCAATAAAATAGATAAACCTTTGGTAAATTTGATCAAAAAAAAGAAAGACGAAAATCAAATTGATAGTCTTACAAATGAAAAGGGGGATCTTTCCACCAATGAAGAGGAAATTAGAGAAATAATAAGGAGTTACTTTGCCCAACTTTATGCCAATAAATTTGATAACTTAAGTGAAATGGATGACTTCCTCCAAAAATATAGGCTCCCTAGATTAACAGAGGAGGAGATAAATTGCTTAAATAGTCCCATTTCAGAAAAAGAAATAGAACAAGCTATTAATCAACTCCCCAGGAAAAAATCCCTAGGGCCAGATGGATTCACATGTGAATTCTACCAAACATTTAAAGAACAATTAGCCCCAATGTTATATAAATTATTTGAAAAAATAGGGGATGAAGGAGTCCTACCAAATTCCTTTTATGACACAGACATGGTACTGATACCTAAACCTGGTAGATCGAAAACTGAGAAAGAAAATTATAGACCAATCTCCTTAATGAATATTGATGCTAAAATCTTAAATAAGATATTAGCAAAAAGACTTCAGAAAATTATCTCCAAGATAATACACTATGATCAAGTAGGATTTATTCCAGGAATGCAGGGCTGGTTTAATATTAGGAAAACTATTAATATAATTGACCATATTAATAATCAAATTAATAAGAACCATATGATCATCTCAATAGATGCAGAAAAAGCATTTGACAAAATCCAACATCCATTCCTACTAAAAACTCTTGAGAGTATAGGAATAAATGGATTATTCCTTAGAATAATCAGGAGTATATATTTAAGACCATCAGTAAGCATAATATGCAATAGAAATAAACTGCAACCTTTCCCAGTAAGATCAGGAGTGAAACAAGGTTGCCCACTATCACCATTACTATTCAATATAGTACTAGAAACGCTAGCCTCGGCAATAAGAGCCGAGAAAGAGATTCAAGGAATTAGAGTAGGAAATGAGGAAATTAAACTATCACTTTTTGCAGATGACATGATGGTATACTTAGAGAACCCCAAAGACTCTGCTAAAAAGCTACTAGAAATAATTCAAAATTTCAGCAAAGTGGCAGGATACAAAATAAATCCACATAAATCCTCGGCATTTTTATATATCACTAACAAAATGCAACAGCAAGAGATACAAAGAGAAATTCCATTCCAAACAAATGTTGAGAGTATAAAATATTTGGGAATCCATCTACCAAAGAAAAGTCAGGAATTATATGAGAAAAATTACAAAACACTTGCCACAAAAATAAAATCAGATTTAAATAATTGGAAAGACATTCAGTGCTCTTGGATAGGCCGAGCGAATATAATAAAGATGACAATACTCCCCAAACTAATCTATTTATTTAGTGCTATACCAATCAGACTCCCAAGAAACTATTTTAATGACCTAGAAAAAATAACAACAAAATTCATATGGAAGAATAAAAGGTCAAGAATTGCAAGGGAACTAATGAAAAAAAACTCAGAGGAAGGTGGTCTAAGTGTACCTGATCTAAAGCTATATTATATAGCAGCAGTCACCAAAACCATTTGGTATTGGCTAAGAAATAGACCGGTAGATCAGTGGAACAGATTAGATACAAAGGACAAAAAAGGGTACATCTATAGCAATCTAATCTTTGACA